>NC_142031.1:67878250-68233446 GCF_982192425.1 Myodes glareolus
AGGAAGTAAGACTTACTCAGAAGAAATGATTTCCTGAATGCGCAATCTTGCCCTGGCCTGCCCACCCACCTGACTGCCTGCCTCTGCCTCCTATCCACCTATAGGTGAGAAACTTTGTCCCGATGCATGAAACTCACCATGATGTTTGACCTTACCATGTAGATAATAAATGTAATAGATCCTTGTGGGCACGAACCTCTGTATTAATGAGTCAAAAATAATCTTTCATTCCTTATATTGCCTTGCTTGAGTGTTTTCCACCATGATGAATAGTCTAACATACACACTACATATAATGAACTTAATACTCAGCATTCCCACAATTTATAATTTGATGATCTCTTATGTCTCTTTTGAGACTGAAATATCATCATGCCAAAAGCCTATTCCCTTATATGAAAACATTTTAAATCAGGTGCAAGGTAGCAGTATCTAAGATCAATAAAGAAAGCAAGGCCTTCAGAGGTGCAGAAGTGGGAAATATTCTTAGAGGAGATGATATCAGAGTTTTAAAAATGAGTATTAGGTACAATTGTGGGAAAAAGCAGGAATTCCTGAGACTTAGGTGCCTTATACCCTAAAACAGTATTTGATTGAGTGAATGAATAAATAGTTATGAGTAAAAGGAAAAATAATTAACAAGATTATTGGAGGTACTGTCAATTAATAGAGTGACCAGTTTCACCAAATCTATTATATATCAATCAGTTAGAAATGATGCAAAGAGACACAAGCACAAAGACTAAATATTTTTAAATTATCATGTGAACTCACTTGAACTCATTACTGGTACTCCAGAAAACACACTACCTTCAATTCAGCCCTCAGGTGCTCTGATGATAAATTGCCCTTGTAATCCCATGGAAGGCAATCAGAATCAGAAAAGAGTAGTCCACACCAGTCTAATGAAGGTGTGTTCTAAACAGCTTAAAAGACACATTCACTGTCTAGGCTTTAGCGTTGTAGTCAACCCCATCCTGCCTCATATTAGAAAAGCAGATCCATTCTCAAGTCTTGTCATCACTGGTAAGAAGGGACCATTTTCTGGATAGATACCACATACCAAATTAAATCAAGAACAAATAAAAATTTAAATAGATTTATAACCACTAAAGAAGTAAAAACAACCATCAAAAGTCTTCCAACTAAAAAGAGGGCAGGGCCAGACCAGACAGTTTCAGCACAGAAGTTTATCAGAATTTCAAGGAAGAGCTAATATCAATACTTCTCGAATTATTCTATATAATAGAAACAGAAGGGACATTGCCAAACTCTTTTTATGAGGCTATAGTTACCCTTATACCCAAGTCACACAAAGACACAACTAAGAAAAAGATTAAAAGAATTACAGATCAATCCCCCCTCATGAACACTGATGCAAAAATACTCAATAAAATATTGGCAAACCAAATCCAAGAGCACATTAGAAAAATCATCCACCATGATCAAGTTGGCTTTATCCCAGAGATGTAGGGACGGTTGAACCAATGAAAATCTGTCAATGTAATCCATCATATAAATAAACTGAAAGAAAAAAAAAGACATAGGATCATCTCATTAGATGTTAAAAAAGTCTTCGACAAAATTCAATACCCCTTCATAATAAAGGTCGTGGAGAGAGAGGGAATTACACGGAACATATCTAAATATAATAAAGGCTTATATACAACAAACCAACAGCCAACATCAAACTAAATGGAGAGAAACTCAAAGCAATTCAACTAGAATCAGGAACAAGACAAGGTTGTCCACTCTCACTGTATCTATTTAAATAGTACTTGAAGTTGTAGCTAGAGCAATAAGACAACAAAAGAAAATCAAGGGGATGCAAATTGGAAAGGAAGAAGTCAAATTTTCACTATTTACTAGTCTTAAAGTCTGTGTGTCTAACACTGTCCCAAATGGGAACAAAATGGAGGAAGCTAATGCATTATAAACTAAAGTAGTTTCCCCTTCATGTGTGAGAGAGAATCCAACATGAAGATGACCTTCTGGTGCAGCCAACTCCTCTTCTCCCCTATTATATTTATTTACTCTCAACCTAAGTCTAAACAGACCTAAGGAATATGATTCTTTTGATTTTATTTTGAATAGTATTTTTAACAAAGGTATAATTTTACAGAACAAAATGGAAACTCTGAATTGCTGTTCCATACATAACAGGAACAAGTCACTAAAATACTCTACTGGGTAAAGAGAGCAGGCACAAAGGAAGTGAATGGTGCTGTGCACTTATGCAATATTCAGAAAGCATGAACACTGATGCATGGTGATATTTGTTTTTAATTGAGGTTATCTAAACTTCCTCCTCCGTGAAGACATCAGTGACTATTCATTTGGTTTAATTTGCAGGAGAATCATTCCTTCTTTAAATGCATACTTGACATGACCTCAAAATTGCCACATAAAGTAATAATGCAGAAAATGAATTGTACTCAAGGCTAATATTCAGTCTCTCCCACTTCTTATGTCAGAAACTGCAAAATTAAAGATTTCTCGCTAGGATGAGTATATCACAATATCCTACAGAGGCTTCATTGCACAGATGGGAGCACAGAGGTTAAGCAGAAATCAACACCAACAAACTCTTAAACTGTCTTCCAAGTCCTAATTCTCATTATCTAATTCAAAGCCCCCAACCCAGTATTACTGAGTATAGTACATATGACTTCACAAGTTCCCTGACTTCCTATTTGAATCATTATGAACTTCCCTGAAGAATAGTTTAGTAAAGAAAGAGTCCAGACCTGTATAAGATATGTCTATTTTCAGGCAGTCCCATTAATTAATTGTTTCTCTCAGTGTCTGTGCTGCTGGTGTTAGATTTAGAAAGGGGTTCCCTGTGCCAATGCGTTCAAATGTACTTCTCACTTTCTCTTCTATAAAGTTCAGTGTGGCTGGCTTTATATTGAGGTCTTTGATCCACTTGGACTTGAGTTTTGTGCATGGTGGTAGATATGGCTCTATTTTCATTTTTCTTCATGTTGATATCCAGCTACGCCAGCACCACTTGTTAAATATGCTTTCTTTTTTTCCATTTGATATTTTTACTTCTTTATCAAAGATCAGGTGTTCGAAGATGTGTGAATTGATATCCAGGTGTTTTATTCAGTTCCATTGGTCCTCCTGTCTGTTCTTATGCCAGAACCAGGTTGTTTTCAGTACTGTAGCTCTGTAGTAGAGTTTGAAGTCAGGGATTGCGGTACCTTCAGAAGTTCTTTTATTGTACAGGACTGTTTTGGCTATCCTGCCTTTTTTTGCTTTTCCATACAAAGTTAAGAACCGTTCTTTCGAGGTCTTTGAAGAATTTTCCAGGGATTTTGATGGGCATTGCACTGAATCTGCAGATTGCTTTTGGTAAGATTGCCATTTTTACTATGTTAATTCTGCCTGCCCAAGTACATGGGAGATCTTTCCACTTTCTGGTGTCTCCTTCAATTTCTTTCTTCAAAGATTTAAAATTCTTGTCATACAAGTCTTCCACTTGTTTGGTTAGAGTTACTCCGAGATATTTTATGCTATTTGTGGCTATCAAGGGTGCTGATTCTCTGATTTCTTCCCCAGCCCTTTTATCATCTGTGTACAGGATGGCTACTGATTTTCTTTTTTTTTAGTTAGTCTTGTATCCTGCTATATTTCTGAAAGTGTTTATGAGTTGTAGACGTTCCTTGGTAGAATTTTTGGGATCACTTATGTAAACTATCATATCATCAGCATACAGTAAGAGTTTGACTTCTTCGTTTCCAATTTGTATCCCCTTGATTTGTATCTCCCTGTGGTGTCATATTGCTCTAGCTAGGATCTCAAGAACTATATTGACTAGATATGGAGAGAGTGAACAACCTTGTCTTGTTCCTGATTTCAGTGTAATCACTGAGCATCTCTCGATTTAATTTGATGTTGGCTGTTGGCTTGCTGTATATTGCCTTACTTATGTTTAGGTATATTCCTTGTATCCTTGATCTTTCCAAGACTTTTATCATGAAGGGATGCTGTATTTTGTCAAATGCTTTTCCAGCTTCTAATGAGATGATCATGTGGTTTTTATTTTTCAGCTTGTTTATATGGTGGATTATGTGGACAGATTTTTGTATGTTGAATCATCCCTGTATCTGTGGGATTAAGGAAACTTGGTCATGGTGGATGATGATTCTGACGTGTTCTTGGATTCGATTTGCTAGTATTTTGTTTAGTATTTTGCATCAATATTCATGAGGGAGATTGGTCTGTAATTCTCTAAAGCTTCTGAAAAGCAAAGGACATGGTCAACAAGACAAAACAACAGCCTACAGAATGGGAAAAGATCTTCACTGACCGCACATCAGAGAGAGGTCTGATCTCCAAAATATACAAAGAACTCAAGAAATTGAACACCAAAAGATCACATAATCCAATAAAAAAAATGGAGTACAGACATAAACAGAGAACTCTCAACAGAGGAATCTAAAATAGTTAAAAGACACTTAAGGAATAGTTCAACATCCTTCGTCATCAGAGAAATGCAAATCAAAACAACTCTGAGATTCCATCTTACACCTGTAAGAATGGCCAAGATCAAAAACACTGATGATGATTTATGCTAGAGAGGTTGTGGGGAAAAAGGAACACTTCTGTATTGCTGGTGGTAATGCAAGCTAGTACAACCTCTTTGGATGTCAGTGTGGCAATTTCTCAGAAAATTAGGAAACAATCTTCCTCAAGACCCAGTAATACCACTTTTGGGTATATATCTAAAGGATATTCAATTGTGCCACAAGGACATGTGCTCAACTATGTTCATAGCAGCTTTGTTTGTCATAGCCATAACCTAGAAACAACCTAAATGTCCCTCTATTGAAAAAGGAATAAGGAAAATGTGGTACATTTACACAATGGAGTACTACAAAGCAGAAAAAAATAATGACAACTTGAATTTTGTAGGAAAATGGATGGAGCTAGAAAACATTTTGAGTGAGGTAACCCAGACACATAAACACAATTACCACATGTACTCACTTATAGGTAGTTTTTTTTTTAATTTACTTACTTATTTATTTATAAAAATTTCCACTTTCTCCCCTCCTCTCAATACCCTCCCATTCCCCCCACTCCTTCTCCTCCTCCCTCTCCAGTCCTAAGAGCAGTCAGGGTTCCCTGCCCTGTGGGAAGTCCAAGTTCCTCCCCTCTCCCTCCAGGTCTAGGAAGGTGAGCATCCAAACAGATTAGGATCCCCAAAAGCCAGTACATGTAGACGAAACAAGACCCAGTGCCATTGTCAATGGCTTCTCAGTCAGCTCCCATGTCAGCCACATTCAGAGAATCCGGTTTGATCACATGCTCATTCAGTCCCGTTCCAGTTGGCCTTGGTGAGCTCTCATTAGATCAGTCCCCATGTATCAGTGGGTGAATGCACCCCTCGTGGTCCTGACTTCCTTGTTCATGTTCTACCTACTTCTGCTCCTCATTTGGACCTTGAGGCTCAGTCCAGTGCTCCAATGTGGGTCTCTGTCTCTATCTCCATCCATCGCCAAATGAAGGTTCTATGGTGATATGCAAAATATTCATCAGTATGGTTATGGGCCAAGGCCACTTAAGGCACCCTCTCCTCTGCTGCCCAGGAAACAATCTGGGGACCTCTCCTTGGGCCTCTTGCAAACCTTAAAATGGCTCCCTTAGTTGAGATATATACCTCCCTGCTATCATATCCATCCTTCCTCCCTCCCCCCATCCCATTCCCCCAAGCCATCCCCAATCCTCCCCCTCTCCCTTCTCTCTATCCATTTCCCCTTACTTTTACCCCACCCCCACCTCCCATGCACCCAAGTGTGCCTGGCAATCTTGTCTACTTTCAATATCCAGGAGGATAACTATATGACTTTCTTCAGGTTCACCTTCTTATTTAGTTTCTCTAGGATCATGAATTATAGGCTCAAAGACCTTTAAATATGGCTAGAATCCACTTATGAGTGAATACATACCATATTCCTCCTTTTGGGTCAGGGTTACCTCACTCAGTAAAGCATTTTCTATTTCCATCCATTTGCATGCAAAATTCAAGATGTCATTGTTCTTTACCGCTGTGTAAAACTCTAATGTGTATATGTTCCACACCTTCTTTAACCATTCTTCTATTGAGGGGCACCTAGGTTGTTTCCAGGTTATAGCTATTACAAATAGTGCTGCTATGAACATAGTTGAACAAATGCTTTTGTAGTATGATAGGGCATCTCTTGGGTATATTCCCAAGAGTGGAATTGCTGGGTCCTGAGGGAAGTTGACTCCCAGTTTCCTGAGAAACCGCCACACTGATTTCCACAATGGCTGCACAAGTTTGCATTCCCACCAACAATGGATGAGTGCTCCCCTCACTCCACATCCTCTCCAGCATAGGCTATCATTGGTGTTTTTTTAAACATAAAGCAAAAAAAAAACAAACAAAACAAAAAAACAGCCCACAACCACAATTCCAGAGAACTTAGACAACAATGAGGACACTAAGAGAGACTACATAGAAGTAGAAGGTAGAAAAAGACAAGATCTCCTGGGTAAATTGGGAGCATGGAGACCTTGGGGAAGGGTTGAAGGGAGAGGGGAGAGTCAGGGAGGGGAGCAGAGAAAAATGAAGAGCTCAATAAATATCAATAAAACTGTATAAAAAAGAAATGTCCATTTTCTTCATCAGTATTTACTTAGAATAATGCTCCTCCGCCATCTTGATGCTGCGACCTTTTAGTGACCTCCAAGTATAAAACTATTTTCATTGCTACAACACAACTATCATTTTACTGCTATTATGATTTGCAATATAAATATGTTGAAAGGTACAGGTTGCCAAAGGTGTTGTAGTCCACAGGCTGAGAACCACTGACTTAGAATCTAGCCACCAAAGGGAAATCCTTACAAACACTGAAGTAGAAAGACTCGGAACTGAATTCCCATTTAATTTGAGCATCCCTGCTTAGAGTGATTTGTGTTTCTTATAATGCAGGTTCAAAGCCAAATAAATTGGTAGAGATATTTATCCAGGGTGCAAAGCCAATTTGAAATCCGACCATGGAAAGTTATTGACACTGCAGTATAAAAATTCCAGCTACTGCACTCATTCTTTTAAGATTTTATTTTAAACTAAGCACAGACCTTCCACCTAGCTGGCTAAATATGCCATCCTCTTAAGGTGTACACCCTCATGTCTACCACCTTGCTTCTTTCTAGCCCCTACCTGTATCCCTAGCTAATGAATATTTGACCTTCATGTCATTTTTTTTATTTTTATTTTTTTTGAAAGTAATTTTATTAAATTATAAAAGTTTTCATTTCCGCCCCTCCCCAAACACCCTGCCACTCCCCCCACTCCCTCTCCTCCTCCCTCTCCATTCCTAAGAGCAGTCAGGGTTTCCTGCCCTGTAGGAAGTTCAAGTTCCTCCAACCTCCCTCCAGGTTGAGTGAACTCACAGGAAGGTGAGTGTCCAGATGGACTGGATCTGCAAAATCCAGTATATGCAGAGGAAACAAGTCCCAGTGTCATTGTCAATGGCTTTTCAGAAAGATTCCGGGCCAGCCACATTCGGAGAATCCGGCCACAATCAGACAATCTGGTTGGATCACATGCTCGTTCAGTCCCAGTCCAACTGGCCTTGGTAAACTCTCATTAGATCCGTCCCCTTGTATCAGTGGGTGATCGCATCCCTCGCAGTCCTTATTTCCTTTTTCATTTTCTTCATCCTTCTGCTCCTCATTTGGACCTTGGGGGGCTACATCAGGTGCTCCAATGTGGGTCTCCGTCTGTATCGCCATCTCTGATTTCCCTCTCTGCTTCTTTATCCTTTGTGTATAGGAGGGTAACCGATTTTTTGGAGTTGATCTTGTATCCTGCCACATTACTAAAGGTGTTTATCAACTGTAGGAGTTCTTTGGTAGAGTTTTTGGAGTCGCTTATGTACACTATCATATCGTCTGCAAATAACGAAAGTTTAACTTCATCCTTTCCAATTCAAATCCCCTTGATCCCCTTATGTTGTCTTATTGCTATTGCTAGAACTTCAAGCACTATATTGAAGAGGTATGGAGAGAGTGGACAGCCTTGTCGTGTTCCTGATTTTAGTGGAATGGCTTTGAGTTTCTCTCCGTTCAATTTGATGTTAGCTGTCGGCTTACTATATATTGCTTTTATTATATTTAGGTATAATCCTCGTATACCCAATCTCTCCAACACCTTTGTCATAAAGGGGTGTTGAATTTTGTCAAATGCTTTTACAGCATCCAATGAAATGATCATATGGTTTTTTTTCTTTCAGTTTATTTATATGATGGATTACATTGATAGATTTGCGTATGTTGAACCAGCCCTGCATCTCTGGGATGAAGCCCACTTGATCATAATAGACAATTTTTCTTATGTATTCTTGGATTCGGTTTGTCAGTATTTTATTGAGTATTTTAGCGTCAATGTTCATGAGTGATATTGGTCTGTAATTCTCTTTCTTGGTTGTGTCTTTGTGTGGTTTTGGTATCACAGTAACTGTAGCTTCATAAAAAGAGTTTGGCAATGATTCTTCTGTTTCTTTATTGTGAAATACATTAAGGAGTATAGGTATTAGCTCTTCCTGGAAGTTCTGGTAGAATTCTGCATTGAAACCATCTGGTCCTGGGCTTTTTTTGGTAGGGAGATTTTTGAAAACAGCTTCTAATTCTTCACGACTGACAGGTCTATTTAGATTTTTCACCTGGTCTTGGTTAAACTTTGGTATATGGTACTTATCTAAAAAAATGTCCATTTCTTTAACATTTTCAAACTTTGTGGCATATAAACTTTCATAGTAAGATCTAATGATTCTCTAAATTTCCTCTGTGTCTGTGGTTATGTCCCCCTTTTCATTTCTGATCTTATTAATTCACATGCTCTCTCTCTGCTGTTTGATTAATTTGGATAGGGGTTTGTTAATCTTGTTGATTTTCTCCAAGAACCAGCTTTTTGATTCATTGATTCTTTGGATTGTCTTCTCTGTTTCTATTTTGTTGATTTCAGCCCTCAGTTTGATTATTTCCAGTCTTCTAGACCTCCTGGGTGAATCAGCTTCTTTTTCTTCTAGGGCTTTCAAGTGTGCTGTTAAGTCTCCAATGTGTGCTTTCTCTGTTTTCTTTAATTGGGCACTTAGTGCTATGAACTTTCCTCTTAGCACTGCTTTCATAGTGTCCCATAGGTTTGAGTATGTTGTGTCTTTATTTTCATTAAATTCAAGGAAGACTTTAATTTCTTTCTTTATTTCTTCCTTGACCCAGGGGTGATTCAGTAGTTCACTGTTCAACTTCCATGAGTTTGTTGGTTTCCTGGGGGTAGCACTGTTGTTGAATTCTAACTTTAATCCATGGTGGTCTGACAAGACACAGGTGGTTACTAATATTTTTTTGTATCTGTGGAAGTTTGCTTTGTTACCCAATATGTCGTCAATTTTCGAGAAGGTTCCATGAGCTGCAGAGAAGGTATATTCTTTCCTATTTGGGTGGAATGTTCTATAGATGTCTGTTAAGTCCATTTGATTCAATACCTCCAATAATTCTCTTATTTCTCTGTTAGGTTTCCTGTCTGATTGACCTGTCCATTGGTGAGAGAGGAGTGTTGAAGTCTCCTACTATTAGTGTGTGTGGTTTGATGACTGCCTTGAGTTCTAGAAGTGTTTCTTTTACATAAGTAGGAGGCTTTATATTAGGGGCATAGATATTCAGGATTTAGACTTCCTCCTGATGAATTGTTCCTGTTATCAGTATAAAATGCCCGTCTCCATCTCTTCTGATTGATTTTAGTTTGAAGTCAATTTTGTTGGAAATTAGAATGGCCACACCTGCTTGTTTCTTAGGTCCATTTGCTTGTAAAACCTTTTCCCAACCATTTACTCTGAGTAGATGTCTGTCTTTGTGGTTGAGGTGTGTTTCTTATAAACAGCAGAATGTTGGATCCTGTATTCGTATCCAATCTCTTAGTCTGTGCCTTTTTATAGGTGAATTGAGTCCATTAATATTAAGTGATATTAATCACCAGTGGTTGTTGATTCCAGTTATTATTATTTTTTGTTTGTTTGATTAATAGAGTTTGTATGTGTCCCTTCTTTGAGTTAAGCTCGTGAAGGGTCGCTAGATGTCTGAGTTATTGTAGGTAGTGTTGGCAATGTTGGATTCCTTGGGTTGCAATGCTCCTTCCATTACTTTCTGTAAGGCTGGGTTTGTGGCTACGAATTGTTTAAATTTGTTCTTATCCTGGAATATTTTGTTTTCTCCATTGATAGTGAATGATATCTTGGCTGGGTATAGTAGTCTGGGTTTGCATCCATGGTCTCTTAGTTTCTGCAGTACCTCTATCCAGGACCTTCTGGCTTTCATGGTTTCCATAGAGAAGTCCGGTGTAAGTCTGATAGGTTTACCTTTACCTGATAGGTTAAGTTACTTGACCTTTTTCCTTTGCAACTCTTAATATTCTTTCTTTAATCTGTATGTTTTGTTTTTTGATTATTATATGGCGAGGGGTTTTTTTTTTTGATCAAGTCTATTCGGTGTTCTGTATGCTTCTTGAACCTTCATAGGAATATCATTTTTTAGGTTGGGAAAGTTTTCTTCTATAATTTTGTTGAATATATTTTCTGGACCTTTGATCTGCAGTTCTTCTCCTTCTTCAAGCCCTATTATACTTAGATTTGGTTTTTTTATTGTGTCCCAAATTTCTTGAATGTTTTGTGATGAGAATATGTTGGATTTGCTGTTTTCTTTGATCAGAGTATTTATTTTTTCTATGGTATCTTCAGACTCTGAGATTCATTCTTCCATCTCTTGTATCCTATTGGTTATGCTTGATTCTGTAGTCTCTGTTCATTTACCTAGATTTTCCATATCCAGCCGGCCCTCGTTTTGTGTTTCCTTCATTGCCTCCATTTCAGTTTTCAATTCTTGAACTGTTTCCATTACCTGTTTGATTGATTTTTCTTGGTTTTCCAGTGTATCATTCACGGATTTACTCATTTCTTCGAACATTTTTTTATACTTCTCATCCATTTCTTTACTCATTTCTTCAATCTTTTTGTTGTATTTCTCATCCTGTTCTTTAAGGGAGTTATTCATATCCTGTTTAAGGGACTCTATTGCTTTCATAATGGCACTTTTTTCCACTTCCTCTGAATTAAGAGGTTCAGGCCCTTCTGTTGTAGAGTCTTTGGGATCTGGTGATTTCATGTTGTTTTTTTAGATTGTTGGGGGAGTTCTTGCCTTGGCATCTGCCCATCTCTTCCTTCAAATTCTCTATATTGGATCTTCTGGTACCAGGTCAGGTTCCCTTGTTGGGCAGGGACTTCACTGACAGAAGGTCTACCTTTCCTCAGGCAGTCTATTGAAACGCAGGGACTCCCTCCTGCCGGGTTGCACTCACAGCCCAGGCCCAGCACGCAAGGGAGCTGCTCTGGGGAGATCTTGTGACCCCAGGGGGATGGGGGGAAGAGAGAAAGGTGTGCCTGGATGAAGGCTGGAATGGGATTCGGGAGAGCTCCACAGGGTGGACCCACCACTGCAGGGTGACCAGAAAGTCGAGGGGGGCGGGGAAAATCTGAATTCCTCCTCACCGAAGCCCTCGGGCCAGGAGCAAACTCACCCCTCCTCCAATGGATGTCTGCTAGAAGTTCACTGTCTCTTGCTGGCCAGGAATGTGTCTGAGCTGACACAGGGCCTGACTATGCTCAGGCAGGCTCTCAAAGCACAGGAACTGCCCCTGCCGGGCTGAGCCCACAGCCCAGGCTCAGCGTGCAAGGGAGCAGCTCTGGGGAGATCCTGCGACCCCAGGGGGATGGGGGGAAGAGAGGAAGGTGTGCCTGGATGAAGGCTGGGATGGGATTTCCCTTCATGTCATTTGAAAATTCTTACAGGAATTGTTCCAGTGTCATGTGTTAGTAGGTTCTTCTTCAGATGTCCTTTCACTATTTGTCACTATGAGTCTTATCTCACTGCAACATATTGAAGGGCAGAAGTGAAGCCTTATGATACTAAGCCTCAGTTTTCTCCCCTGTACAATGGGGATAATACCAATCTCTTCCAGTGGTGCCAAATATTATGTGTGGTTAATTGAAGTTCATTTGTCCCAGTACCTGTACTATTTCCATTTTAGTAAATGGCACCATTTAATCCCTTCTCAGCTAGTATGCTTCATTAAATGTATTATTCACTATAAGGCTAACACCGAATGATTTGCCTCAAAAATGCGGAGAAAACTGTTTCCCAGAAAGGATACGAATATTGATAGTATTGAGTTAATAACTCATTGTATTTACAGATGTTGGCCTATGGAAGAACTGATATTTACATTCTTGAATTTAGGCAATACTAATTGAATAAATCAATATTTTTCCGCATTACCCTGTACAGAGGTCACCAAAATTGAAGGCTGTCTTGATGCCAAGCATATGGAGTTAGCGAGGCCAATGCTCACTCCTGGTCTTTGTTCAAGTGAGTCTCTCTTTTATTATTACACCACACAGAATATTTTCTTAGGGCACTCAGCACTATCTTAGAAGACTGGCGTAAAAATCTTTGAATGTATATTACTGGGACAGAAATTCTGGCTGTGCCAACCCCTGGAGACATGAAGAAACAAATGCGATAATTCTGAGGAGGACCAGGATGTTGTTGGAGAATGAGTGTCCTCTACTCTCCAAGAGGAGTTACTTTTACATCTGGTTCCACAAACAGAGTCTACCAATTCATTTTGCTTGCAGTAAAACTGAAATATTACGGCTAATTATTTTTATCACCAACCCTCATCCTCTCAGGCTCATGGCTTAGTGAATAGATATATATTTCAAAAATCAATATTTAATAAAGGTATCAGATTCAATGTCCTAAATTGTGTCTCCTTACTCTTGCCTTCTTCACTGAGAAAAGGAAGGTACTATTGCTTACTGTTGCTCACTCAAAGGCAGGTTCTTACTTTGAAACAAAGATTTTCTTCTAGCAACTGGCTCTCCTATTTTCTAAGCAGGTTTTCTTTTTGTTCTAAAACAACAACCATTTCCAATTTCCTACAGCAAGATTAAGAACAGTTTAGTTACTATTTTGCAAATGTACCCCAAGGTATGCAGAACACCATACCCATTGGATCCTTCCCTACCATTCTTCTAAGCCAAATCAAGCGACTGGTAAAGCCCTAAGACTTGAAAGAGGCACAGTTGTCTCTTATAGCATTAGTTACTACTTCACATTTATGCCAAAAATGCTTATGAAAATTCCAACTCAAGATGTAAGACTTTGCTATTTTTTATTTATGAAATTATAATTAACATGATTTCATTCTTCCCTTTCCTTCTTCCAAACTTTCCTTGTTCTCTTTCAAATCCATGATCTCTTTATAATTAATTATTGCTACCTACATTTATGCAAACACTCTATATTTATAAATATACAAACACAAACTACTGAGAGTTTTAAAAAATAATTTTTAGGAAAAATATGCAAAGAAAAAATCATTAAAAAGCACTCTGATAGTATTCTGTACTTGAACTACCTCTACTTTGAACATTTTACTTTAGCAAAATTATACTTATAAAGACATAGAAGCCATTTCATGCAGTAGAATCAAATACAAGTATGACTACGTCTCTGGGGAAAAAGCTAGAACACTACATTTTGTAATAGGTCATGGACTTTCCGGTTATACCTTTGGCATTTATCACACAGAAGATAGCATAAGTCTAATGACAATAGTAATAAGGATAATGACAGCAATGGGTATGTTATTCAATTGCCCTATGACAGGGGGTGGTGTGGGAGGTCCTTCTGCCCATGTACAGTTTTCATTGGCTAATGAATAAAGAAATTGCCCTGGCTTGTTGATAGGGCAGAACTTAGGTAGAAGTGGAAGATGGAACTGAATTCAGGGAGGAAGAAAGCAGAGTCAGAGAGTACAGGAGAATTGTCTGTAATTTGTCAAGCATGTTTTAAATAAATATTGATTAGCCAGGCAGGAAGTATAGGTGGGAAAACCAGACAGGAAGTAGAGGTGATGCAATGAGAACAGGAATATTCTGGGAAGAAGGAAGCTCTTCCCACTCCTACCCAGATCACCAAAGCAGCAGGATGTGATCTGCCCCACTGAAAAAGGTACTGAACCACATGGCTAACATAGATCAAAATAATGGGTTAATATAAGCTACAAGAGCTAATAAGTAGCCTGACCTAATGGGCCAATCAGCTTTATAACTTACAGAGATCTCTATATGAGTTTTCTCTGGGACTAAACGGCTGGAGAACCGGACGGGACAGAAAAAAACAAACATGCAGGCCCCGATTATGTTACAAGAGAGATGCCATGGATCTGCCGCCAGAGTAAAACATGGTGCTGAAACTTAGCTGGTAAGCCACTGCCACGTGGTGATACACAGATTAATAGAAATGGGTAAAACTAAGATGTAAGAGTTAGCCAATGAGACATTAGAGCTAATGGGCCAAGTATTGTCTTAATTATTATAATTTCTGTGTGATTATTTCAGTTCTGGGTGGCTGGAGATGAACAAACAGCCCTCCCCTTGCAACAAGGGGGTATGAGAATTATTTTAGATGAGATATATTATTGAGCATAACAATATTTCTTTAAGAAGTATTCTGATTTGAAGATGGTACAAGAACTAACTTGCCAGAATCATTGTGTTAGTGTCAAGGTGAATTTTCAAACCTTGAGAGGCCCTGTATGTGACCAGTAGACCTCCTTTCTTGTGACTTCTATAGTACCACGGCAGAGACCACACTGGATTGTTGCTATTGAGAAGGTGAAGATAAGATACAAAAACAGTTTGGAGGGCAGCTTGCAACAATGAAGTAAGCTAGTCTTTACCTGCTTGCTCTACTAGGAAACTGTTCTGAATCTGTTAAACTCCCTATGTATTCAATTCCATGGAAAAGAGAGTAAGGGAAAATTCAGGTTATAGGAGATTGATATATTCTTTCTTTTAATCTTTACTAACAGTTGATCAGCATAGTGTATTTTATAATTATGTCCTTTCACCTCACCACTGACTATAATCTTGTGAGTGACTTAATTCTGCAAGTTTATTTTTCAGTTACTAAATGACACATTGTGAGTTTCAAACTCGTAACAACATTTAAGAAAGTGATGGGCATGAAGAAATTGTTCAATAAATAACAAAATGATTATAATTGCAATCTACCACCACTTTCACAGGATGGGAGATTTTCATGTTGGATAATTATTCACAGGCATTTGATTTCCATGAAATTAGAAAAGTGACCTCAAGATCAAGAAATCACACGACGTACAGCATAGGAGTTCCTCTTTTAGTGTCACAGCCGACTGTGAATAAAAATTTCCTAGGCAAAGATGGCATTAACTTCAACTTCAAATATTGATTGTTCAGTTGCTACCTGAACATGCTGACTGAACATGGACATTTCCCTCCATATTTTAGACCATCTTTTCAGTGTGTTTAATTCTGCCTTCTAAGTGAATGGGGACATTGTGTTTTGATTTTGCTATTTAAAATCCCATCAAAGTACCTCTCAGAAATGACTAATTTTCATCTTAAATGGTTTTAAAATGAGACCAAATTATAGGATTTTCTTTTAAATTTTTAGGCTTTAAAATGTCTTTCAAGATGCTTTGAATATATTCAGTATATTTTGTGGAAAATGTCATTTAAAAGGTGAGACTTCGAGCTAAAATCATTTTATAATAAAATTCCATATATGCAATCAAAGGTGTATGTAAACTAGAAGAACATATTTTACAGATACTAATTTAGACACAGATTAAAGAATACTCAATGTACTTCATGAAGTTGGGGATACAGTTCAACATAGTAACATATAAATACGTAACTTATTACTTGAAAAGTAAGGAAATTCAAAATCAAGTGTTTGTGTTGTTACCAGTGGTTTGTACGTTATCAATCATAATTAAATGACTATTGGTCATCTTTCCTGGGAGGAAAAACATGCTAAAACTGGAATACCTGTATTAAATTAGGTTTTATTTTGTCTTAGAAGTGAGAATTTAGGGCTCAATATTTTCAAAAAGTTATTTTTGTTATATGATAAAGCTTGAAACCTGTCTAACCAGGAATACAATATCAATAGAAGTTCTTTTAAGCCTGTGCAAGCATTAACTACCACTTGATTTAATAATATATGCTTTACATAGATCTGTAAATATGGACATAAATGATCTCACTGGTATATGATCTCTTAGTCTTTCAAAGTACATTCAAAACTAACATGATATGACCTCACAGAAAATGTAGCTTAGTTTGTTTATTTACCTATGACACATACGGGAGACATGCCTCCAACACTATTATTAGTTTTACTTCAATTTTTAATTAAGAAAAAGTGTTAGTTTTACTTACATACTTTCTTCCAAGCTTCTCCATGTTTCCTAGAGATCACAGTGTCTTTCTAGTGTCATGACTTATTACCAAATAACGTCTCTTAAGGTGTCTTATACACATACTAGTAAAGCATTTTATTCATTTTCTTAATTTGTAACCTATCTTGACATTTTCCTTCATTCCTGAAGAATTGTTTCACTGAACACAGAATTCTCTGTTCATGGGATTTCCTGTCTTTCATCACTGGCCCCTGGCTTCCATAGCTTCTAAAGAAAAATTAGCAACATTTGAGTCATTGGTCTCCATTCCATAACTTATTTTTCTCTGTTTGATTCCAAACTTTTCTCTTTCATTTTCAATAATCTCACTTTGGATTCTCATGGTTGTGCTTTCTTTGAAGATACTCTTTCAAATTTACTGAACTTATTGAATTCGTCGGTATATGGCTGTTATTTCTTTCAGAAAGAAAACCAAGCCTGCCCTTTCCGTCACTCTTAGACAAGTGCCTATCGTGGATCTGAGACGAGTTATTTCCCACAGTAATGAGGCTCTATTCATGTTTCTCTCGATTTTCACTTCTTAAAATCGTATGTTCTTCAAATTGAACATTTACAACTTTACCAACTTTGAAGTTCGCTGTCTCTGTTCCCATCACGTCCAGTCTTCTGCTAAAACTGTTCATTGACCATTGTAACTTTAGATATCATATTTTTGTGCCATAATTTTCTCATGTTATTTCTTTTCATTAGCTGTGTTGACATACAGATAGTGAATTTTTGGTTCTTTTCATTTTCCATTATCTTCTTGGAACCCTTCTCTTACTAGCTGACAGCCCTCTTTTTCCAAGCAAGTCCCTCTTTGATGTTTTTCCTCTTTCTCACTGACTTTAATTATATTTGCTTGTATGAGCACAAATGTTTTGTGTTTTTTTTAATACTGGCAAATTCTTAGCTCAGACAACAGAAAGAAATAGAACTACCCAGAGTTCTATAAAACACCCATACTCTCAATTCAAAATATTGAGCAGGCATTCAAAATATCTTCAACATAAGAATGTAGAGTTGCAAAGTATGTAACTTCTCATCTATCATACAATAGGAATATGCTTTTAACATACACTACAGGTCAAAATCTGAGACACGAAGAATTATTTCAGTAAGTATTTAAATATAACATTGTGATGTTTAATATTGGCAATGGGGTAGAACTACATAGGAGACAAAAATTTGGGCATTGTTATGATTGAAATGGGGAGACTCCCCCTAAATGAAGATGATACTATACTATGGGTTGGGATCCCAGAGTGAATATAGAAGGAGAAGCAATCTGGGCATCCACATTCACCAACATTAATCTATCTCTACTACTTCTTACTTCCTTTAATCAATTAATTGGTTGATTAGTATATTTTATGTGCTTGTGTGTTTTTCCTACCTGCCTACTATGTGTCTGTGCATCACATGTGTGCTTTATGGCCATGGATATCATAAGAGGGCATTACATTCCCTGGGACTGGAGTTACAAATAGTTGTGAACTTCCATGAGGGAGTTGGGAATTGAACCAGGGTCATCTGGAAGAGTAGTCAGTTTTGTTAGTTGATGAGCTATCTCTTCAGCCCCTACCTCTGTTTCTTAACTGCAGCAGCAGTGTGATCAAAGTCATACACTTGCTGCCTTGCCATCCTAACCCTGATGGACTCTGCCCCTAAACTGTGAGCAAAAATAAATGTTTCCTTCCTTATGTTGCTTTTGTTGGGTATTTTATCACAGCAATGAGACACATAACTATTGCAACTACTTTATATATAAAGTGATAGGCAAAATTATCTTTACACATTGAGTCCAGTTGTTCTCAACTTGTGGATTTGATGGTTGCAAATCAGATAATCTGAATAAGATGTTTATATTACAATTCATATCAGTAGCAAAGTTATAATTATGAAGTAGTAATGATATAATTTTATAGTTGGGCATCACCACAGCGTGAGGAACTGTATTGAAGGGTTGCAGCACTATAAAGATTGAGATGTGGGATTTCCCTCTGTATGCTATGAATACCATTGATTAATAATGAAACTGGTTTTGCCTTATAGCGTAGATTAGAGCTAAGTGGGCAAAACTAAACTGAATGTTGGGAGAAAGGAGGCAGAATCAGAGAGACACCAGATAGGCCTGCTGGAGACAGACTGGATGTAATTTTACCCAGTAAGCCACAGTCACATGGCAATACACAGATTAATAGAAATGGGTTAAATTAATATGTAAGAGTTAGCCAATAAGGAGCTAGAGCTAATGAGACAAACAGTGATTTAATTAATACAGTTTCTTTGTGCTTATTTTGGGGCTGAGCATCTGGAAACAAACACGCAGCCTTCTACTACAGAGAACCACTGATCAAGCCAGTCAAATAAGAACACTTATGTTTTTATATGAAACAACCTGACCCAATGTTTTAGGAATCTTATAAATAAATGATTGTGTGAACAGGCATGACTTTTTCTAATTCTAATTCAGATATAGATTGATGAGCAGGAAAACAATACAGACTATTGTCAGCAGGCTTTGTTCTGGAGGAAATAGTTCTACAGACTTGCTTCACTTTTACAGGGCCTCTCTCTTTTTCAGCCCCTTCCTTACTGCATCGGAAATATTTATTACCTAGGGCATTGAATAACAGTCTGCATTGTAAGCAAAACATTGATCCTTACTAAAAAGTGGAAATATTGTGAAGAGGAGGTGGAGAAGAATAGTCTTGTGTGAAGAGACTTCCTTAAGGATTAATATTAGAAAAGAGTACATAAGAATCTGAAAAAAAAAGATTTCTTTGACACTTCTGCAAAACCCTGGACAGTTTTTGTATGTGTCTAAGTAAACACAAAACTTAGCAGAAAAATCTTCTACTATCCTTTTCCAATATGTGAGAAAGCAATCTAGATGGAAGCATTTACTTCAGCACTTGCAGAGATGTGAAAAATCCTAAAATGTCAATATTGATCATTTGAAAATATCTCCAAGAATAAAGGCTTGCTATTCACTTTTCACATAAGGAAACTGAGACTCAAAGAGCTATAATAGTATGAACCTGACTATCAAAGCTGTGTGTAGTTTGAATGGAGGTCCACCATCATATCTAGAGTTATTGATCTAAAATTACCCATTGTGCCAACAGTTTTATGTCAACATGGCATGGGCTACAGTCTTCTGAGAGACGGGAATTTCAATTGAGAAAATGCCTCCATAAAATTGGGCTGTAGGCAAGCCTGTAGGACATTTTCTTAATGAGTGATTTATGTGGGAGTGCCCAGCCCATTATGGGTGGTGCCATCCCAGGGCTAGTGGTCCAGGGTTTTATAAGAAAGCAGGATGAGCAAGTTAGTAAATAACATCCCTCCATGGCCTGTGCATCTGCTTCTGCCATCTGTTTGAGAACTTGTCCTGATTTTCTTCAATAATGCACTATGATATAAAAGTATAAGCCAAATATTTCCTTTGCTTTCCAACTTGCTTTTGGTCATGATATTAGCATAGCAATAGAAACCCTAAGTGGGATGCCCATGAATAAAACTATTTCAGTCATCATCTACCCATTTGTTCTAGGATGTTACCAGATGCCTCATTCATTACTAGAGTCATGAGGATACTACGTCAGTATAGATATGTGTCATGGCTTAAAAAGTTATGAGAAGATACAATATATGAATATATAAAGTTAAATTAGGGAACAAAACAAGGAACACGATTGCCAAACTCCGAGTCCTATATATTTGGAAAAGCTTACAGGGTCCTTTTTGCTTTCTCATATGTAGCATAATTATCTTTGAATTGTTTTCCAAGACCAAAGCACTGTTGAACAAACACGGACAAAGAGATTAATCTCTTTCTCTTATAACCTAAATTCCCTACATGAAGTTCGTAGTTGTTGCTGTTGTTGTTTTGAAAATTTATTCTTCTCTCATACAATAATCCTGATGACAATTTCCCTTCCCTTCAATTCTTCAACCTCCTTTCTCCCCCAGATCCATCTTCACTTTGTTTCATTTTAGAAAAGAGCAATCCTCCAAGAGAGAACAGCCAAACAAGACAAAACAAGATACAATAAGATGGTGCCTAGACAAGGCAATCTAATGTGAGAAAAAGAGTCCCAAGGGCAGGCAAAAGAGTCAGAGACACACATGTTCCCACTGTTGGGAGTTCCATAAAATCCCCAAGCTAATGGCCATAACTTATAAACAGAGGACTTGGTGTAGACCCACCCATGTAGGCCCCATGCCTGCCACTTCTGTCACTGTAAGCATGTGAGTCCTGCTTAATCGATTTGGATACATCATTTAGAAAAAAGGAAACTGAACCACCCTCTGATCTTGCAACCACCTACTAATTCACTGAGGACCCACATCCAAGCATCGGCTTCCATTGCCTTTCATCTCAGCATAGAAGAGGGCAGCCTGTTGCTTGATATACAGAAACCCTTCTAGGTTGGGGAGCAAAGATGACTGCAAGGGACAAGTGGCAGAGTGTGAGTGGAAGAAAATATATCAAAGATGCTTATGGAGATGAAACAGGTATCTTTAAAACTTAGGACACCTCCTTAAATTTTTCAAAAACAATTCCATATGGTCTGTACTCCAATACTTACATAATGTATAGAACACACAAAACTATGCAAGAATCATTTTCTTGAAAGTAAAAAACAAAGAACTCACCCAGTATTTCCTTTGTCTGTGCCTGTGATACTGATCCTCAACTCTCCCCTTATATTATTACGGGAGTCTTTTCTTACTTTTATTCTGTGAGCTCCTTGAGGGAAAAAACAATGGCACAAGGGAAAGAACAACCTCGTTGCTGTCTCCTATTCAATATGAGCACAGAATAGACATTCATTTTGCTCCCAATGAAACCAATTTGGTGTTTGGGTATAATATAAAGTTAAGTATTTCTACACTTAAAAGATGGCACAACTGTTAAGAGCATTGGCTGATCTTTCAGATTGGGCCAGGTTTGATTCCCAGCACTGACAAAGCAGCTTCCCAGTTGTTAGTATCTCCAGTTACAGGGGATCCTATTTCTTCTTCTAGCTTCTTCTGACTCTTCATGCATTTGGTACACAGACATTCATACAGACAAATATTCAAAAACATAAAATAAGAATAGATATTCTTATTTTAAAGAATATTTTAATTTATATTAATTTTAATTTTAATTTAATTTTAATTTTAAAGAATATTTTAATTTATATTAATATTTAATATTTAAAGAATATTTTAAAAATAAATGATTATCATTATTGCCCTAACTTGGCTTCAAGACAAATGACTAGTTTTGTGTAATCATGATTTCCTTTTCTCAATTTATTACCTCATACATCTAATATCAATCATAATGTATATTTTGAGAACGATGTCTTGCTGAGTGGTGGTAGCACACACCTTAAATCCCAGCACCTAGGAGAAAGAGACAGACAGATCTCTGTGAGTTCAAGGCCAGCCTGGTCTACAGAGTGATTTCTAGAATAGGCTCCAAAGCTTCAGAGAAACCCTGTCTCAAAAAAAGACCAAAAAAAGAAAGAGAGAGAGAGAAAGAGAGAGAGAGAGAGAGAGAGAGAGAGAGAGAGAGAGAGAGAGAGATCAATGATATCATTGTTCTTTGATATCATTTCCCTATCAGGTTAAACCAAATTCTGACAACATCAATGAATGCTACTAGACTGCCATACAAGGTTCAGAGAAAACTGTATCACTGTTGCTTGGGAAAATGTTAGCCTGGCAAGAACCCAAAGCAAATGTTTGAGATGAGCTTGAGTCTCTGAAAAAAAAAATCTGATTTACAGCAAAATAGCAGGCATCCCCTTTTTATATAATCTTATACCACATGCCACTTTTCTACCAACCCCCAGCATAATTCATGATCTCTAGTTAAGGAGATTTTGCTTCCAAATCTTTCAAGTCCTTAGCTCTACTTTTTCCTGGTGTGTGATAGGTACATTGTCTTCCAATTGAATTATCACCCCATTTATCTACTCCTGTGATGTAGGATGTCCTTCTGTATAAATGTTGTATTGCTTTTATTGGCTAATGAATAAATCTGTTTTAGCCAACTGCTTAGCAGAGTCAAGCCAGGCAGGAAATAGAAAGAGAGCAGGCAGAGTTGAGGAGATGCCATGTAGCTGCTGAGGGACACAGATGCTGCTGGAACCTGACAAGTAAGTCACAGCCTCATGGTAATACATAGATTAATAGAAATTGGTTGATTTAAGATGTAAGAGTAAGAAGCCTGAGCTAATAGGCTAAACAGTGTTGACATTAATATAGTTTCTGTGTGGGCAGCCTGAAACAAAATGTACAGTTTCTGGGTACAAAATGGTGCCCACTGTCTGGGGCATGGATCCATATAAGACCTAAAAAAAAGAGCTTTTAAAAAAGAAGACTTCTAGACCCACAAAAATGGGAGCCTAGCACAGCTTCTTAGTAGTCACTTTTTTTTTTCAGATAGATTCTGCTTGCTGGCAGCAAACAGAAGTGTGGCTCCTTTAAGAGAAGGCTTCCTGACTCAGCATTAGCAGCAGAAACTGCATAACTTCTTTAAGAGATGGTTTCCTGGTTCATGTTGGCAACACCAACTCTGGTTCTTTCAGGAGGTCTTATACTTAAATGGGATTTGTGAGCAGCATGCTACTAGTTACTTAATGGCAACCGTGTCCCTGGAGCTGGGGTGGTAAGCATGGCTAGCAGAGGTGGTGAACATACCTCCATCATGTTGGTCAAGATGGAGCCAACAGGTAGGGCTGCAGGGTTGGTCCTAGACACAGCCGCATAGCAAAAAAAAAAAAAAAAAAAAAAACCTGCTCCTGGTTACAGATACACATTAAAGATAGATTCAAAAAAGATAAACCTATGAGCAGGTCACAGTGTACTTAAAAATGTACATAGGCTTGGGAGAGAGAGGAAAAAGGATATAGACATTTGTGGATAAAAGGAATAAAGATAATAAATATTAAAAAGTAATAGAGTTTAAAAAGCCATGGAAAAATGGAAAATACACAAAGATATATATCTCTGTATATCAAGAAAACCTAACTCACATGACTACAAGATGTCTCCATCATTTCTAGAACTTTGGAAGTTACTTACAATATAATTCCTGTTTCCTTAGGTAATATTATATCCTTCTGGGTCTTTGATTGGTTGAAGACTAGTTATCACTACACTTTCCTTAGTTATAATAAAAGATAAATTAGATATAGAACTTTAGACTCACATAGATAGGATAGATGATAAAGTATTTTCCTTAATTTGCCAAATATAAATGAACTAAATATTGTAACTATAATTCTTGGGGTTTTTTAACTTTTTAAAAAAGAAAATTATCTTTTTTCATTTTACGTGCCAATCCCAGTTAAATAACTGTTCTGCTATATGTAATTTCACTATGTTAAAGTTAAAACCTTCCTTTTTATTTAGACAGAAAAGGGAAGATAATGCGGGATACCCTGTGTAAGTGTTGCCTTTATTGTTTAATGAATAAAGCTGTTTTGTCCAATGGCTTAGCAGAGAAAAGCCGGGAATGAAATAGAGAGTAGGCACAGTCAAGGAGAAGCCATGTAGCTGCTAAAGGAGGCAGATGCCAAACTCTTACCTGTAGGCCACAGCCTTGTGGTAATACATAGATTAATAAAAATAGATTAAGTTAAAATGTAAGAGTAAGAAACCTGATCTAGTAGGTCAAACCATGTTGTAATTATTCTGTGTGATTTTTCAGTTCTGGGCAGCCGAGAACGAAAGTCTGGTTAGCTGTAGTCTCTGTAACACCCTGGAGTCTGGGCTCTTTGGCAGAACCTGCCGCTGCTTCCTCAGCAATAGCGTGAGGTATAATCATTACATTTCAATATCAAACAAGCTGAGAAGACTTTCACATTGCTTCCTCGTAGGAGGAATGAACTCTTGATATAATTAATATGTGCTTTTTGTTTCCAGTCCAATTTCTGTTTATTACATTTTAATGAATATTAGTAAATGCAAAATAAGCTCTCGAAAGAAAAAAATAACTGTGGCTTACTGAGTATTAAGGATGACAAAGTGTAAGACTAATTGAACTCCATAAGGATCTCACAGATAATTTTCAATGATAAATGCTCTGGCCCCTCTCCTTATTATTCTCCTTATTATTTGAAAAAGAGCCGAAGCACTTGGCAAGGAGTGGAAGGAAGCAATGAGACTAAGATAAAACATTTGGTTAAGTGCACAGGAAGCTCTCTTAAGAAAACATCGATTGTATTTACTCCTTTTTCTACTAGGCAATACATCCTCTCTGATAGGCACAGCACTGGCTCTGAACCTCAGAGACATGTTTCCTTTATTCCCCAAGGGAAATAAAAAGCTTAAAACCAAGGGTGTAAGGCCATCTAAACTTTTGGTCTGAAACCAAGATAAGCAGGGTGTTGCTAAGGGGCTGTGGTACTCTTGGGCAGTATGGGAATCTCTCCCCAACTCTTCAGACTCTTAGCCTGTTTTTATTGCCAAGTCAAGACTCTAAATGGTCCAAAATTCACAGATGAAGGGAAATAAGCAGATAGCCAAGTAATTACAACAGGGCATGTTGAGGAGGAATTATTTTATACTAAATTACTGTATCCTTGTAAATGGAAGGGATTATTTCTGGGGGGAAAAGAAGAGAAAGAATTATGTTTACCCAAGTGGAAAGTTTTATTTTCAACCATAAGCTGGGGCTTCATATCCCATTAAGTAGCTAAGGGAAATAACTCTTTTAGCCTGTTCTTTTCCCTGTCAGTTTCGATTTAAATGAAATAGAAAAAAAATAAAATGGAGCTACAGGTTAAGAGGAGTCTAGGTTCCCAAACCAGAACTCTTCTGTGGCTCTTTTGATGCAATCAGCAAGCTGGGGGTAAGTGTGTGCTCTGTAAGAATTAGTTAACATTGTGGAGGCTTAAGCAGGACTGCAAGATCCTCTACAGTGTCTACAGTGCAGCCTTAAAGACTCTGACCTTGCCTGGAGTCCTCACTACTGCTCCTCTTGCTAGTGAAAAAGGTGACCCAAGTTCATTCTCAACAGAGATAACACAAAACATTGAGAACTTCATGCACAAGCCTGGAGGCTGTGCCTTAGAAACTAAAGTGGCCCCTATAATGCTCAAGCCATGAACCTAAGTCAGTCAGCTCCACCTATAACCACATGCTGGGTCCCACTACAGAAAATTCTGGTAGGCAGAGCTTCCCAGAACCAAGAACCATGTAAATAGGAGCAACAGCAATAGAAGCAGGCAGAACTCAAAACTTGCCGGAATACAAAGACTTTCGTGACCTACAGTATGTTCCAAATGCTAGGAACTTTGAAACTGCTATCTCCTTCCCACATACTGCAGAGGGACCACTGCCAGGATCTGTGCTGGTAACATATCCTGCCCCACCGAGATTTTTACCAAAGAAAGTCTACAGTAATATACATTGATAGCTATGGCCAAGAGAATATGTACTGCTTAAATGGTTATTATGTCATTGGCCTTAGCTCAGTTCCTGATAGCATGGTGGTCAATATCTTGATGAAAATAAAAAGTTAACACTCAAAGAAAAGATAGCTCCCAGCTATACTTATATAACTCCATTAGCCTTCACTGCCTGATGCCAGTGTTAGCCTTAAATTGTAGTGCATTTTCAGATAAGTTTAGGAATCTTTCCCACATGGGAGTCACCTAGCAGAATATATTATACACCTTCCTACACACACACACACACACACACACACACACACACACACACACACATTATTCCTTATTCTCTGTCTTATTCTCAAGAGCAATTTTTTTTTTCCCAGTCTTCACTGGGCATCTTGTTATTACCCATTTTGTCAAGCGTTCTCTCTGTAACTTCAGACATTTCCTGTGTCATTGCTCTGCATGCGCTTTTCTGATTTCTGTCTTCCAGACCTTGAATCATATTTTAGCTGCAATGCTTCATGGCAAAATGTCAGGTTTACTTCCCATTCTCTTCTGACAGTGAATGGAGAAGGACTTTCTGATGGAAGAGTCTCCCTTGAAAAGAAGGTAAAGAATAAAAATGAAGTATAATTATTGTAAAGAAGGTAGAAACTCCGGCACGAACCACGTAGGTATTATACTAACTAAAATGGAAAAATGAAGACTAAAGTTTTGGGTCAATGATGAGTACAAAAGAATCTCATAGAGTTTTATATAAAAAACCAACCACAGATAAAATAAAAAAGTAGAGAATTTTTCTTCTTCCCACAGCCTAGTATTTTAATCTTTGCAATCAATCATAAAATCTATGTGAAAAACCAAACGGTTAAATTATTTTTAAAGGATGGTCTTCAAGGTTAGCAGACACTGAGATAAAAATAAATCATAGTTCATGGAGTGCTGAAAATCAAGGCATCTTCTGCAAAGAGGGGGAGAGGTGTTTTAAGCGAGCTCTGAAGCCATATGGAGAGCCGATGACGTGGGGAAATGTAAGCAGGATTTTTTTCCAGATGGTGGGCACTTGAGTTCACAAGCTGAATTTTGTAGAGGCCAAAGACCCAGGGAAAAAGGATTTTGAGGCTGAACAGAAGTGCTTCTCCAGGTTGAAGGAAATGAACTATTCAATCATACTTGAGAGTCTCAAATTCAGGTCAGGCAGAAGAGGGTGGCATGTGAAGCCAGCAGGTGGTTTCCAAAACTGGCCTCAGTTCAGGTGAGATTCAAAAGCGGTTAAGCAAAATCACTGAGGCAGCAACAAAAGTCCCTTGTGATCGACTGGAACAATAAAAAGTTCAACTGAATGCAAAATCTGGCCCGTAAGTGTCAGTCATCATCATTCTTCAGTGTATGATCTAGGGATGGAGGAAAGGGCAAGGGGCAAAGTGCTTGTCACACTGTATGCAAACCTGAGTTCAGATCCCAGCACTCACAGGAAAAGTCAGTAGTGGCAGTGCCAGCCTGTATCCCTGTGCTGGAATGTCCAGGAGAAGGATCTTCAGGGTTTACTGACTATATAGACTAGCCAAACCAATGCATTCGAGGTTCCTCAAAAGATTATCTCAAAAGAATAACGTGAACCCCGACAGAATAAAATCCCCAGCACCAATTTCTAGGCTTCGTAGGCGTTCACACACACATACAACATGCATACCTACTTGAACATGTGAAAGCACATCTTTGTCACATACACAACTATATATAATATGTTCCACAAACCACCTACATTTGAATGAATTATTCCCATAAAAGGCACATTTTTATTTTTAATTAAGGTGGTTGAATGGGAGATGAAGATCTGTTTGTTGGCTCCTTCTTCATTGTTCTTCATTCAAATTGTGAATTGCCAGAGTAGCAAGGATGTTGTAGTGCTTTATGGACATCTAGAGTCATATTTGGGGGTTGCTGTATCCTGAATCCCCAGAGGTTATTAAAAATATATGTACCTCTTGGTGCACAGTGAGAATGACACACTTGTGCTTGGACCTTCAGAACCTTCAGTTTGCATGCTGAGCACTGAGAGGTTTGCAGGTTTGTGTTTACAGCAATTATCAATATAAAGAAAACGTAAATTTAGATAAATAGCTGCTTAATTTAAGTCAAGCTGTAAGTTTCCTTTTATAGTTATTTTTGAATTTATTTTTTGATTAGTAGGATTCTTATTTTTTCAGTTTCTTTATCTCACATAGAATTAACAAGTGGAAGTATTTAAAACTCTGAAGATGCTTAAAAAAAGAGGTTGTTCAAGACCTACAGATGGTAGGTATTGTTTCTTCTATTTCCAGGAATTGCTTTCACTGAGATTTCTCCTAAAGTAAGTCTATTACCTACTGAGCTGATATGTTGTTCATAAAGGCCACTCTATGTCGAAAGGGTAATGGTTGAAAATTCTTTTCACTGATTCATTGTAAAATGGAAAATGTAAAAATACTTTCTTTTCATGAAGACAAATTGCATTTTTAAATCCTCCTAATGAAGCAGCATTCATCACTGCTTGCTCATTTGTCTTTTCAGGGGGAGTTCTGGGGCATAGATAAGAAGATTAATGTCTCTGAACTTTTCAACACATCGAGTTCAGTCATGGTCCTCCCCCAGTGAGCAGAATTAAGTCAATATCATTACTAACATCCTCAGTAACATTTATAGATTTACATTATGCTTCTATTTCGTTTTTTTTTCTTTTAGGTTTAGACAGTTCATCCTGATCTTACTGTTTGTGCTTCTAATCCAGCAAGAATATAGATACGCTCTCTCTAAACCTTGGTGAATGAAAATTTCTATTCAAAGAGGCTTGGGGTGGCAATGTAAAAGTTAGTAATGCTCAAGAATTTTAAAACAATAAGGAATAGTCTGCCATATGATCGAGTGGATGAAGGAGTTTGCCTTGCCAGCAGGTTTATTTTCGCACTCAGTGTAAAAGACATAGTGAGTAGCTTTACAAAGTTGTTCACTGACCACCACGCCTTCCACATAGCACATGTGCTCCCCCACAGACATCATACCTTGCATTCACGGAATACATATGATTTTATAAACAGAAGAGTCCAGGGTTTCTGCTGTTGTTTCCTAAAACCTATTCATGTATTATTGATCATTCAATCTAAGCTACACACGACATTGATAAAGATTCTGAGAAAGCAAAGATAATACAATAAAGACCACCTTTCCTCAAAAGCCAAAATTATTGGAATTGGGAACCAAGGAAACAACTGTGTGCTATATGTCAGTGGCACAGTAAGACTAAATGGAGAAAGAAGAAACACTCTATGACTAAATTAGAAAAAAATCTTAAAGAAGAGAATCATTTTATTGGGAAACGACAGATAAACTTTGGCACTAGGCTGAACTGAATTGAATAATGTCATATCAGGACATTCTCTCACAGAATTTATGCAAGAGTCTGACCCTCCTGACACTGGGACTAATTAATTCTTCATTCAAGAATTGTATTTAGGTGTTCATTTTGTGGTAGTTTATTATAGTAGACTTTATAAATAAATGCAGACATTTATAACAATGACAATAACAAACTTTCAATGACTTAAAAGAGAAAATAATGTAGAAGTGATTTTTAGGAAATGAGGTAGGAATTTGTTCAAAAGATCAACAGAATCACATGCATGATTGATATCTACTTGGTACACCCTAAAGGAAACATTGAACATGACTTTCATTATTATAAACAATAAAATATTTGAAGTCTTCTTGTTTGTGCTATAGTGAGCGGTTACACTTTAAATCGGAGTTAAGAAAAGTCTCTGAAATGATAAACAGAAGAGGAGAGGAAAGAAGAACAAGAAGAGGGAAAGGAAGAGAAGGAGGAAGAGGAGAGGGAGAAGGGCAATAAAAAGGAAGAGAAAGAAGAAGCAAAGAAGAAGGGGGAAGAAGAGGAAAAAGTCCTTAAGTACCACTGCCAACAATGATTAAATAATTATGACAAGATGAAACCTCTGCTGTACTTTCTGGTCAATGTAAGGAAGCAAATGATTTTAAAGTTATTAGGAATTAGTCAGAAAAAGGTAGTAATTGTGGGATCTTTGACTATTGAAAGAAAAAGTGAAAATTGTGTATGATACTCATGAAAGTAGTGTTTATCCAGAGAACATCCTGTTCACATTCTATAGTGATTTCTAGCTAGTCAAGTCAAACCAATGATTTCCACCTAATGAACAACATGAGAAATCCATGTTCTGACACTGGTTTCACTGCTCTCAGGCTTCCAGATTCAAGATGGATTATGTACCACCAGCACTCATTCTGATTAATCTGATTAATGTCATTGACTTTCCTGGGCCTCCAACTTGAAAACTAGAAACTATAGAACTTCTCAGTCTCTATAATGGTATGAAAGAACACAAACCAGCTCCATTTATACATCAATCAGTCAATCTATCTATATATCTAACTACACATACATACATACACATATATACACATATACATATATGGAACATATATAATAGTTTAGGAGCAATGGCATGGCTCGACAGGCAATTGTGCATGCCTCTTAAACCTAATAATGCATTGATCCCTAGAATCCATGTAAATGCAGGAGAAAACTGACTCTGCAAAATTGCCCTATGACCTCCACTTACATGTCATGACACATAGGCTTTCACATTTGTATTATGCTCACATAAATAAATAATTTAAAAGTCTAATTTAATATACATATGCATACAGAGACAGCAACAGAAGGAGCTGCATGTTTGCTGGTGTGTGTGTGTGTGTGTGTGTGTGTGTGTTCTACTTAAAGAAACCTAATACAACTCTGGAGAAAGTATGAGTAATGATAGAGCTAGAAAATCTGTAACAAAAAATTAAAAGGGAAAATAAATCCTAAATGAAGAGATAGCGTAAAACTTTAAACTGACAAAGACAAGGAGAGTCAATTTAATGAGAATGGAGATTGTTTGAATATCTCAAACTACCGTCCTGAATTAATGGCATATGCAATATTAAATATAATCATTATGAAAGCATTCTTTTAAATTAGATAAGGAAAGATCATAAGAAAAAGTTTGCATGCTTGGCCAGTGAGCCAGTATTGTTACTTGTAGAAATCTGACAGCCTTCAGAGTATGTTCTCAGGCAATAGAATTAAAATTCAATCAATAACAATAACCAGTGTTGATTTTACAGATATAAAAGTTAATTCCTTAGATTTATACTAATATAATCAACACTCCGAAATGGAAAATTTCTTAAAAGATATACAATTTACCACACTGGCCTCAGGCAGAGATAGAAGCAAGGAATAGACCAGAATTCTTTAAAAGAAATTACATGTGTAATTAAAAGTTTTCATACAAAGAAAATTCCGTATCCAGAAGTCTCACTAGTAAAATATATCAACCCTTTAAAATATAAACAAAACGAGACTTACACACATGATTCTATAAAATAGAAGTTGAAAGGACACTCCAAATGAATAAGAAGCCAAAATTAACTTTTCCAGGACTAAATTTGTCTAAACATCAGAGGAAGAGTAAAACAATAGGTAAAATGAACATAAAAAGATAGAAATCCGAAGTCATTTGAGTACGAATTAGATACTCCATGGTACTAAAAATCTGTGTTAAACACCTTTTTGTGATAATAGTTCAGGGCCGTAATTTATTATAATCCTTACAGAAATAAAACTACTTGAAAATACATGCCAACACAGTTTGGTGTAAAATAGTATTGAACAGAAATATAAATCATACCTTAAATGGTTGAAAGCCATAAAATGTCAAAAAATTTCCAGTTCAATTTACTATAATATATAGAATTTTTGTTATGATCAAATATGGAAGTTGGAAGGAGTGTGTGTAAGTAGGCAAAACGGTGATACTGAGATCATGGCAATTGTATTCAGATGCACTATCGGCCTTTAGACCACTCTCTGTATGTAGAAACTCTTCTGTTGCCTCAGTGTGTCATATCATCAGTGACATTCCTGTTGAGACACTGCTGATAGCTCCCAGGGATGGGATGCAGAATACAGGACCAGTCACAGTGACATCAGTTGGTAATCAACCCAGTGGAGGATGTGTGACAACAGTTGGTAATCAACCCAGTGGAGCATGTATGACATCAGTTGGTAATCAACCCAGTGGAGGGTGTGTGACATCAGTTGGTAATCAACCCAGTGGAGGATGTGGATCCAAACTCTTGATACCCTCATCACACGTCTCTTCCTTTTCTTAACGTGAAAGAGCCATTCCTATTCAACCCTTCTCCTGCATGCATTCCTTTCTGTTCTTAAGCAAATGAAATCTCTTTACAAATCACTGCACACTAGTAAATTATTCTGAATTAAACTTGAATTAGTCAATTTTTTTGAAGACTGTTACACACATTATCTCTCGTGTAAATTTCCAAAGGCATCAGAAAGTGCAATCCGATCATTGATTCATGGATGTGAATCTTCCATTGGGGGTGGGGTAGATTTATTCAGTGTTCTTAAGATGTTTAATCATTCATATAACTATTATTGTCTAAATTGTGGTAAATTAGATTAGATTAGTACTTCATCCTTTTTATCTTGAGAAAGAGATTTGGCATCAGGATATATGTATGCATTCTCTATTTCTGACAGAAAAAAATTTACTCTCTGTCTCTCTCTGTCTCTCTGTCTGTCTGTCTGTCTCTTTCTCTGTCTGTCTGTCTGTCTGTCTGTCTGTCTCTCTCTCTCTCTCTGACACACACACACACACACACACACACACACACACAAGGTATTTTATATACCTTCCTCTACATTTTCTAAACTAAGGAAGAGGTTATAGTTTATATACACCATAGCACACCATAGTACACAGCATACTTATCTTTAAATTAATCTGCATCTGATTAGGAAACAGACTTATATAATAATTTAAATAGGACAAGGGTAATATAAAGAGTTAATCATTTCTTCTAGGAGAAAAATTACGGTAATGAATTGGAAAAGAAAGGCTGGTGGCAAGCTGTTTGGGGGTCCATTGGCTTAGAATGAGGACATTGCACTTCCGTTGCTGCATTTGAACCTGCTTTAAAATGGTGTGGTTGCAGAACACTAGTTAGTGGAGAAATAATCTGATGCTCCCAAGCAATATTTATCCACAGCTGATAAGCAAGTTCGGCCAAACCTCCATGGCAAAAAGTGAGCCAACATGAGAACAGCCAGGCAGACTGAACAGGGGCATTCCTGCAGGCACAGGCCAGCAGTTCTTGCTGTTCAGGCCAGGAGATGAGCTGGGAGGTGATCACCAGGCCTGGGCTGGGACTCTCAGTTTCTGAGAAAAGAGCAAAGAGCTGAATGTGGGAACATACACTCACCAAGAGCCTCATGCAACAGCAGTAAGCTGAAGCAAGCCAAACACCCAGACCTAGGAAGGAAAGCTTTGCCCCTGCATGCCCTCTGCTGACAAGTCTTCACACTGTGCTTGGGGTTCTAAAAGTTCCAGCACCTAATCCATTACCACTAAACAGGCATTGAAGGGTGAATTCAAAGCTGAGAGCCAGTAAATCCATTCCCAGAAAGTAGATTTCCATCTTTCGTTCGTAGACATGCTGTCCCCAAAGTGTGCCAAGACTTAATAACTTACTGATTTCCATGACATTGTGTGATCCATGAAAACGGGCCTCCTCCCAGTAGCCTATGTTTTTTTACTCAGTGGTTAAAACTTTCCAGCAGGTTCTGAAGCTGGACTTTCTCACACTGAATCCTTGCTGCTCTTCTTCCAGTAATATGGATTTAGGAGAGCTGTGTCTCCTCTTAAAGTGTTTCATCCAAAAGCGGCAAACACCATCCATTTCCTTGGGATGACCGAATGTTGTAATATATATTAGAGCTTAGAAGGGGGATAACTCAAGATCAGAGCTTAATAAATATTAGCTTTGAAAAGTATTATCGATTGAGAAACAGTTTGATAGAGCTTCTGCGTCCTTGGAAAGAGGCAACTGAGGTCTGTGAGCCAGTTCACTAATTCGTTTACTCAGGGGGTCAGGCTTTATCATATCTTGTCTCACAACCCTGGGAGATTGTATTGACAAGGCTTTGTGCTTACATTTCAGATGACTAAGTGATCATTATAGCCATTCACAACTCTCATCTTGTTTATTCCCTATTGACCCTACAACTCCTCAATCCACTGAGCAATCCAAGGTATCGGCTTATTTGTCAAGTTATACACTGACACCCTGAAGCCTACTCTACAAACGGAAATACAATTTGTTAGAGGTCAAAGGACAAAAAAATGTTCTCAGTTTTGAAGTTGTAAATTTGAATGTCCTCATTTCCTGAGACTGTATCTGACTTCTTTTATTTTAAACCTAATTTATGCAACGAGATTGCCAGGAGCATATGCCAGTAACTTAGTAAGTCATAAATGCTAAATTGAGAATCATTGGGTCCCCAACTATGACCTTTGGGTACATCTCTAGTCTTCTTGTTTTTCATGTAACTGTTTCTATACACAATGAGTAGACAGGTGGGCAACAACATTCACCCAGACACTTGTCTTTCATTTCTGTCTCACTGTTGTTCCTTGTTCTTCATGCGATCTGCAGACTTTTACTTTGTTGTCTTCTAAAATGACTAACATGTGGTCAGGCCAAAACAATCTTTTATATAAGTTCAGAGGAGTAATAATAATTCTAATATAGGCTTTGGGCATGTTCTCAGCCAACACAGCAGAAAGAAACCAATAGAGCTTAAAGGGTATACTGACAGCCATACACACGTGTTCTCCACCATGGAAATAGTGTCATAACACAACAGCTTTCATATTTTGCAACACTGTACTGAAAATAGCCCTGCAGATAGAGGCTATTTCTTACTCATGCAATACATAACACAACACAGCTGCACACAACAGGTTTAGCACATGCATGATTAATGCAGTCAGTGTGTTAAACAAATGGATGGCTACACTTTACAAAGTTGAAGTTTCTCTTGCTCCTTCTCTTCAGTCCCTTTTCAGGAAATCCTCCCAACTACACAATATTGAGAGAGAATCTTCTGCAATCTGGACCCTACAGTAAAATATTTCTACTAAAGCTGACTCTCTCTCGTAGTTTACTTTTATGTCAACTGCAACAGGTTAGAAAACCTCAACCATTCAGAAAATGACTGGAGAATCATTTATCTTTGCTGAGAGTACCAAATGACACGAGCATCCAAAGCCAAAGCATGAGCCTCTTGATTCTCCTCAGCTTTCTTTATCCAACAAATCTCCCTGTGTATAAAACCAATGTACCTCAGTGAAGAACTGTTCACGTAAATCTCAGGGGGTCCTCAGGAGATTTCAGATAGAAATGTTTGAAGATGCTAATCCTGCTTGCATTAGAGCAAACCTAGTCACAAAGGGACATCAAAGGATGGATGAGAAAATGCAAATATTCAAAAGAGGCAAGTCAATCATGACCTATGGTACCAAGAACCAAATACAAGGTTTCAAGAAAATACACTAATCAATTTTCCAAACAGAGTCAAGGACCAGTATAAGCATGATTCATAGTATCTGGAGAAATAGAAAGCATGTTAGATGGAAAAATCAAAGCAAAATATAGAAGAACATTTATGAGCAGCAAATAAGAAAAAATCTGATTTTGTTGTGGTGGGTGAATATATGCTTTCACACATTCACAGGTCAAACTTAGACAGGCCTACAAGCAAAATACAAAGAAGAACAATGCATAAAAGGTATACAATAAAAATCCAACGCCCAAAAGGCAGGAGTTTTCAGAGAACAGTTTATATATTCATTCACTCATTCATTTCACTGACAGTAATTATAGATGCCACACATTGCTATAAAACCATGATAAATAAGATTGCATCCTTATCATGAAAAAATGTCTAACTGAAGATTCAAGTACAAATATAAGTAGGAAACTTCTTGAGCAATGTTATAAATGCAATAATGGAAGTAGAAATCCTTCTAGAAAAGGGAAGATATGAAATCAAAAGTCCAGATGACATGGGAGCATTCAAGGCATCCTTTAAATAGAGTAGACTGTAACATGAGGGGGCCGGGCCTGCTTGTTTATAACATGAAAAGGCCGGGCCTGCTTGTTTGTGTTTCTGTCCTGCCCGGCCCCACAAGCTGTTTAGTCCCAGAGTAAAATCACACAAGAGATCTCTTTAAGTTATAATGCTGATTGGCCCATTAGGTCAGGCTTCTTACTGGATAACTCTCACATCTTGATTAACCCATTGTTCTGATCTATTTTAGCCATGTGGCTCAGTACCTTTTTCAGTGGTAGCAGCTCACATCCTGCTGCTTCAGTAATCTGGGCAGGAGTGGGAGGAAACAACTTCCTCCTCCCCAGAATTCTCCTGCTCTCCTTGCAACATTTCCAGTTCCTGTCTGGCTTTCCCGCCTACACCTCGTGCCTGGCCAATCAGTGTTTTATTTAAAACATGATTGACAGAATACAGACAATTCTCCAGCACCAGTAGACTGCCTTCATCTCTACCCAAGACTATTACAAAAGTATTCTTACTATTCTTCTGCCAGCTTGCTATCTCTCTAAGCCATTTCCCATAGATCAGCCTGTGCAAAATGGGGATGTGATCATGTGACAGGCTGTTTTAAATACTTGTCCTGTTTATCATTTAATAAGAATGTAGAAAATAATCCATCAAACAACTTGTGAAACCTTCCCATCCACCCCTTCTGGAATTCCAGTCTCTTCTTGCTTTGCTCTTGCATGCCCTCTCTATTCTATCAACGTGTATTAGTTTGATTGAGCTGCCACAACAAATTTTTAAGATCTATGCCTCTTTTTAAATAGATATTTCTTTTCCCACATTACTGGAGGCCAGAAGCCCAAGGGATCAGTAGGCATAGTTACTTTGGAGTCCCCTCTGACTTGCGAATGGTGCTGAGCCTTCATGTGGTCTTTTGTACATGTGCACCTTTAGTGTCTCTCTTTATATATACATTTCCGTAAATAACAGTCCAACTACATCCTTGAAGTCTCACTCTTAAAGCTCCATATCCAAATATCCACTCATTCACGAGGCATTGGAGAATCTCAGGAACTCAGCATAAGAATTTGAGGTGACACAGTTTACCCCATGGCAGTGTGTACATTTCCAGCTGCTGAAAGCTATGACAATTCTCTTGGGACTTCAAAGACACTAGTCATCCTCCTTGGGTGTTTTCCTTCACCATCCAAGTAGGTTAACATCAATTCATTCTTTAGATATCAAGAAAGACTTCAATGAGTTGCCCCGTTATTGAAGTATCAAGTTATCCCACTTCTCCAAAATCTCTCCTATTATTATGACTTTAATTACTTACTGTGGTCATGGTAACCATTGCTTAACCGTAAATAAGGTATTTTTATGAGCCTAAGAATGATGTTGTATGCTCAGACCTCATTCCTTATTATTTTTAGTAATTTGTATTTCTACTTTGGTTACATTTGTTATATTCTCTATATTACAAATTATTTGTCTTTATATTCAATTGCAAACACTTTTCTTATATATGTTTTAATTTATTTCTAATTATTTTAGGTAACATATTTTGTATTTTCTATTTTTAATTCAAAATTTGGGCCAATATCTTAGCTGTGTCTACTCTTTTGCTCCTGGATTGTACTTTATTTATTGATTCTAATGTGCTTTTTCCCAAGTCTCACATTATTGTGAGCACTTACAGTCTTCCTTTCCTTGCTCTTCCATTATTTTATAGCCCCTTATGGAAAGACATACAAATAATTCAACAATGTGAGCACAAACAGAAGACACTAAAACAGCAGGTGCAAGATCTATGATTTCCAGACAAACAAAAGGAAAATTCATAATACAAACCAATCAATAGTAAAGTCAGAAAAGCTACCACAAAGGCAGATCATAGAGGATAGAAGGTAAGATAGAATTATTGAGTATATGAGAAACCGTGGTATTTGAGATGACACAATGCAAATTATAAAATAAGATCATAAAACTTTCACAGGTATAAGTAATTCTACAAGTATAAATGAGAAAAATACAGATATACCTATTTGTGTGTCAACCATAATAAAACATTTTAAATCAAAATACACTACTTGAGGAGTTACTTTAGATGTCTTGAAACCTATAAGAAAGTAAAATCTTATTCAAAAACAAACCTGCTAGAAAAGCATTAATTTTGAAAAATTCCAGGACAAAGTCAGTAATGCCTTTGAAGTAGGGTATTAGGTATTGTTATAAGTTCATTCATCATAAAGAAAACTTTGTGTAGTCTAATGGTTCATACAGTGCAGAAATTATAAATGAAAATTATAGAAGTGAAGTGCAAATTAAGAAAAATGTTAATGATAAGAAAAGGTTTTGCTTTCATTGCACAGTCTGGAACCCAAACATAAGCAGCTGTATCTGATGGACTAAAGGAATGAGGTTTAGCATGTTACTCCATTCTGCATGGCTGCTTACTAAAGCAATATTAATACAAATCAAACGGAAACAACAGATGCAGTTTCAAAAATGCTTAATTTATTATTTTTTCTTTTAGCTGTAAGCATTTTATTCTTTTTTCAAAATTTATTTATTTATAAAAATTTCCACCTCCTCCCCACCTCCCTTTTCCCTTCCCCTCCTCACCTTCCCCTCCCCACCTTCCCTTCCCCCCTCCCCCTCCCTCTCTAGTCCTAAAAGCAGACAGGGTTCTCTGCACCGTGAGAAGTCCAAGGTCTTCCCCCCTCCATCCAGATCTAGAAAGGTGAGCATCCAAACAAACCAGGCTCCCACAGTCAGTCCACGCAGTAGAATAAAAATCCAGTGCCATTGTCCTTGGCTTCTCAGTTACCCTTCATTGCCAGCCACGTTCAGAGTGTCCATTTTGATCACATGCTCCAACACTCCCAGTTCAGCTGGCCTTGGTGAGCTCACACTAGATCAGTCCCACTGTCTCAGTGGGTGGACTCACCTCTCATGATCTTGACTTCCTTCAGGTTCTCTCTCCTTCTGCTCCTCATTTGGACCTTGGAAGCTAAGTACAGTGCTCCAATGTGGGTCTCTGTCTCTATCTCTATCCATTGCCAGATGAAGGTTCTATGGTGATATGCAAAATATTCACCAGTGTGGCTATGGGACAAGGCCAGTTCAGGCACCCTCTCCTCTGTTGCCCAAGGAACAATCTGGGGACCTCTCCTTAGACCTGGGAACCCCTCTAGAGAGAAGTCCCTAGCAAACCCTAAAATGGTTCCCTTAATTAAGATATTTACTTCCCTGCTCTCACATCCATCCTTCCTCCATCCCACCCATCCCATTCCCCCAAGCTTTCCCCAATCCTCCCCTTCTCCCCTCTCTCTACCCATCTCCCCTTGAATCCACCCCCCCCCAACTTCCCACCTCCGTGCACCCAAGTTTTGCCTGAAAATCTTGTCTACTTCCAATATCCGGGAGTATAACTATATGATTTTCTTTAGGTTCACCTTCTTATTTAATTCTCTAGAATCAAGAATTATAGGCTCGAAGTCCTTAAATTATGGCTAGAATCCACTTATGGATGAGGAACATACCATATTCCTCTTTATGGGTCTGGGTTACCTCACTCAGTAAAGCGTTTTTTATTTCTATCCATTTGCATGCAAAATTCAAGATGTCATTGTTTTTTACTGCTGAGTAAAACTCTAAAGTGTATATGTTCCACACCTTTTTTAACCATTCTTCTATTGAGGGGCACCTAGGTTGTTTCCAGGTTATGGCTATTACAAATTGTGCCGCTAAGAACATAGTTGAACAAATGCTTTTGTAGTATGATAGGGCATCTCTTGGGTATATTCCCAAGAGTGGAATTGCTGGGTCCTGAGGGAGGTTGACTCCCAGTTTCCTGAGGAACTGCCACACTGATTTCCACAGTGGCTGCACAAGTTTGCATTCCCACCAACAATGGATGAGAGTTCCCCTCACTCCACATCCTCTCCAGCATAGGCTATCATTGGTGTTTTTGATTTTAGCTATTCTGACAGGTGAAAGATGATATCTCAAAGTTGTTTTGATTTACATTTTCCTGATCACTAAAGAGGTTGAGCATGATCTTAAGTGTGTTTTGGCCATTCGAAGTTCTTCTGTTGTGAATTCTCTGTTCAGTTCAGTACCCCATTTACCTAACATTAAATTAAATGGAGAGAAACTCAAAGCCATCCCACTAAAATCTGGAACAAGAAAAGGCTGCCCATTCCCTCCATACCTCTTCATTATAGTGCTTGAAGTTCTAGCAATAGCAATAAGACAGTATAAAGAGATCAAGGGGATTCGAATTGGAAAGGAAGAAGTCAAACTTTCATTATTTGCAGATGATATGATAGTATATATAAGTGACCCCAAAAACTCTACCAAAGAACTCCTACAGCTGATCAACACCTTTAGTACTGTGGCAGGATACAAGATCAACTCCAAAAAATCAGTTGCCCTCCTATACACAAAGAACAAAGATAAAGAGAGGGAAATTATAGAAACATCACCTTTCACGATAGCCACAAATAGCATAAAGTATCTTGGGGTAACTCTAACTAACGAAGTGAAAGATCTATTTGACAAGAACTTTAAGGTTTTAAAGGAAGAAATTGAAGAGGATATCAGTAAATGGAAAAATCTCCCATGCTCTTGGATTGGGAGGATCAACATAGTAAAAATGGCAATTTTACCAAAAGCAGTCTATAGATTCAATGCAAACTCCATCAAAATCCCAGCGAAATTCTTCACAGACCTTGAGAGAACAATAATCAAGTTTATATGGCAAAACAAAAAACTCAGGATAGCCAAAACAATCCTATACAATAAAAGTACTTCCGGAGGCATTACCATCCCTAACTTCATACTCTATTACAGAGCTACAGTAATGAAAACTGCTTAGTATTGGCACAAAAACAGAGATGTTGACCAATGGAATCGAATAGAAGATCCAGATCTTAATCCACAAACCTATGAACACCTGATTTTCGGCAAAGGAGCTAAAACTATACAATGGAAGAAAGAAATCATCTTTAACAAATGGTGCTGGCATAACTGGATGTCAACCTGTAGAAGAATGAAAAGAGATCCATATCTATCACCATTCACAAAACTCAAGTCTAAATGGATTAAAGACCTCAACATTAATCTGACCACATTGAACCTGATAGAAGAGAAATTGGGAAGTAGTCTACAAGACAGGGGTACAGGAGACCACTTGCTAGGTAGAACCCTAGTAGCACAGACAATAAGAGCAACAATGAATAAGTGGGACCTCCTGAAACTGAGAAGCTTCTGTAAAGCAAAGGATACTGTCATTAAGACCAAAAGGCAACCTACTGATTGGGAGAAGATCTTCACAAACCCCTCATCAGACAAAGGTCTGATCTCCAAAATATACAAAGAACTCAAGAAACTAGACACTAAAATGCTTAATTTATAATGTGTAGCAATTTTAAAAATGACCCAATGCACCCCCACAAATGGAAAAAGTATAGAAAGGGTGGTTTACACAGAATCTGTGACCACTTCTACTCATGTTGAGGTGTGGGACATTTAAGACATGATACGGTCATTGAGGTTAAATTTCACCCATCAGGAGCTTGCTCTTCTTTTCATACAGCTTGGCTAGTCTTTACAAAAGAAACTTGTTATAAAGTCCACTCCCGTGTCTTATTTTTTTCATACACAGTAGCTTGATGCACTTGCCTGGGGATCCCCTTCACTTAATGCAGTGGTCCTTTACCTCCTTAATGCTGTAGCCCTTTAATACACCTCCTTACGTTGTGATAACCACAACAGTTATATCATATTTGTTACTACTTCATGTCTGTAACTGTTCTACTATTATGAATTATAATGTAAATACCTGATATGCAGGATATCTGTTAAGCAACCCCTGTTAATAAGGGGTCACAAAGGGGTCAGCTCCCACAGTTGAGAACCACTGATCTAATGTGATCTGCCATGTTAAGATTCTAGTGAAGCATCTGTCAGAAGTGACTGCATGACCTTGGATCTTTTGCCTCTGAAAATATGAGTTATCCTCTTTTCTTTATAAGTTGGTCAGGTTCCAGTATCTAGTTAAGTGAGAAAGACAGGCAAATAGAAAAGAGAAGACAACAAAGAATTAAAAGCAATTAACAAACAAGATACCTAGATTTTAGAAATGTCTTATAAGGAACTTAAAGAAGAATTAATAATGTGCTGATTATTTGTAAACAAATGGAAACTATATTTTAAAATTGACTGCATATAAAGAAGAGAAACCCCAAAAATAGATATGGAAAATGATACTGGCTTACAAGTTGTTTAGATTGGCAGAAGAAAGAGTTGGTGAATTTAAGGTGGGTGAAAATAGAGACAATAGGTTGGAAAACAACTAAAATTCATTATATCAGTTTATGAAACTGTCAAACAATGCAAAAATAAAATAAACATCAGGAATAAAGAGAAACTCAGAGAACTAGAGGAGCTATGCAGCTGTCACTCGGGTGACTCATACCCAGAGGGAAAATAGACGGAGATAGAAAACACATATGAAATGGTAATAAAATTTATCCTAACTTGTTAAGAAACATAAACCCACAGATCCCCAATACTCAGCAACTCACTACACTATGTAATATTAAATTTGTCCAGGACAAACAGTACATTTGAGTTAAGGGAATAACAGCACAAGGACATTTGGCCTTCTTTTAGAATAAAATGGTGACCAGAAGGTACCATGGGAACATGTTTAAAGTATCCTCAAAAACTGCATGTTAAAATGACAGTCTACAGAATGGCAAAAGACCTTCACTTACCCCACATCACACAGAGGTCTGATCTCCAAGATATACAAAGAACTCAAGAAATTGGTCATCAAAACAACAAATGGATGGAGCTAGAAAACATCATTTTGAGTGAGCTAACCCAGACGCAGAAAGACAATTATCACATTACTCACTTATAGGTGCTTTTTAAACATAAAACATAGAAAGCCAGCCCATAAATCACAATTCCAGAGAGCTTAGACAACAGTGAGGACCCTAAGAGAGACATACATAGATCTAATCTACATGGGAAGTAGAAAAAGGCAAGATCTCCCGAGTAAATTAGGAGCATGGGGACTTTGGGGGAAGGCTGAAGGAGAGGGGAAAAGAAGGGAGGGGAGCAGAAAAAAATGTAGAGCTCGATAAAAATCAATAAAAAAACATAAAATAAAAAACTGCATGTTAGTACTTTACACCAAAAAGGCCCTTCCAAAATGAAGGTCAATCTAACACAGTTTCAAATAAATGAAAACTGAATTTGTTGCCTGGAAACTACTATATGAAAAACAATAAAGTAATTTCTACAGGCTTAATGGTTATGACACCAGATGGGAAGCAAGATCTGTAGGAAGAAAAGAAGAAAGAAGAACATACAATTTGATGTAAATATGAAAGCAGATTTTCCTAATTTTCTTAAAGTATGGAAACTGATGCAAAAATTACAATATTATCTTGCATGAAATGATGGATTGCTATAGTAAAGAAACTATTGGGCTGATAATATATACAAGTAAGTTTTACAAATTTTGTTTTTCTGTAATTAGTTGTGTATTAACTATGAGTATACTTTAAGTGCACATTATAAACCCTGAGCTAACCTGTAAAATTATCACGTAGTGAGCATGAATATGAGTCATTATTAAATAAAAACATTAACCTGGTCAGACTGAAGGCAGGGAATAACATTAAGTATAACTATGAAGACACAAAGGAGTTGAAAGAGATTAGTAAACACAAAGTATTAAGGTTAACCACATGAGCATTTAGAAGATGTAATTCTATTTGAGTAATAAGCAAATTAGAGTCTAACATTTAAGGAAAGAAATATTAATAAAGACAAAAAGATAAATTCTGCAATGATAAGCACATTACATCTTCAGAAAGTTTAAGACAATTATAAGAGTGATGGATTTAATAATATAACTTCAAAATATGATACATACAATGCTGGATAAGGATAAAACAATAATTATTGAGTATTAGATATGTTAATACCACCAATTATTTAATAAGTGGGAACATATAAGAAAAGGGAGGTATATAGGGGCTGCTTCACATTAAATCAGAATATTACACAGTGTAAGATCATGATAAATGGTATTAATTTGAAGCCTGTACATTCTCATGTAACACACTAGTTATGTGAAAGCTAACTAAGACACCTGTAAATCACAGCAAAGAAAGCTCCATCAGGAGGCATTTGGATGATACTTAATTGAATTGAATAAACATAAAGCATTCAGTGCCCAGATAAACCTGGCTTTGGTGGAAGATCCAGAGTACTAGATACTGACATTTTTAAAAAGTTATCAAGAATTTTATACTGATTCCTTAATTTTCAATTTATAGCAATAAAGCTGAAAAGATTAAAGATCATGCCAGTAAAAGGTAGAAATAATAAAGAGTAGAAATCAGAAAAAGAAAAACAAAGAATAAAAACTCCCAAAAGTAGCATTTGACAATTTAGAAAAGTAGTATTTTAGAAAAAATAGTTAATTATATAAAAATTTCGTTTAAATTTAGGATAATAAAAATAAATTAGGACATGAATAATATCAGAAAATAATATTATGAAGTCATCTAGAAAGTCAAATTTTTTTCTCAAAGAGATCAAATAAATTTACTCTAATATCAAAAAGGAATAAAATATAATTTGACATGTTTTTAATAACATAAAACAGTGGGTTTTCTATTGTCATTTTCATACTTGCACATCATTGGACTTTGCCTGCTCTTGTCCCTGTCCTCCCTTGTCTCCATTCCCTTTCATCTGTCCCTTTTCTTTCCCTAAATAATTCTCCTTTCTGGCTTTATTTCCTACTCTCTCTCTTTCTCTCTCCTTCCCTCTATCTCCCCTCCCCCTCTTTCTCTCTTTCTCACACACAACTTTCCTACCATAGATGATGTAACTATGGATATAGATACAGATACAGATACAGATACAGATACAGATACAGATACAGATACAGATATAGATATAGATATAGATATAGATAGATGGATGGATGGATGGATAGATAGATAGACAGACAGACCTAGATATCAAATAGGAGAAAAAGCATTGGTCTTTCATTACCCAATACATTGGCCTTCTTCTGCACCTATCTCTCTGACTTTAGAACTCCTCTTCCCTGCCTAATTTCTGAAGTGTATATGGACATTGTGATTCTCTATGACATGTTGACTTAGGCTCCTTCAGAGTTATACACAGAAGTGGTATGACAGGATAATATGGAAGTCCTATTTTTAGGATTTGTTGGAAAATAGCAGTTGCAGTAGATGCACTGGTTATATTCCCCCCAACAGTATATAAAGTTTATTTTTTCCTACATGCTCATTGGCATTTGTCATCACATTTTATTAATAATAGCCATGCTTACCACATGGAGAGAGAGAGAGAGAGAGAGAGAGAGAGAGAGAGAGAGAGAGAGAGAGAGAGAAATGTCAAATTATAGAATAGATTCTTTCTGGGTCTCTTGTACAGAGGGACAAAGTCAGCTGAAGTTGGGGACTCCTGTTTCCCTACTCCTCCATTTGGTGGTGATCTGCAAGAGTTGGACACAGAAGTGGACCTTTCGTGACCTCTAGCAGGCTCTGTTGGTCCTACTTAGCTTTTCAGTCTGTGGCCCTGATAAGGCCCCTGCCCCTGAATCTGGAGACACTTAGCTCCCAGTTCATTCATCCTAGGATAATATTGTCTTAGCAGAAGTCTACTTCCTGGTTGTATTGAGGAATGTGAAAAGAAAACACTAAGATTCCTTTGGGAATATATCTGTGTCTTCATATAAGCCATTCAGCAGTAAAGCCACCTTCTGAGGAGTGATGCCACAGAAGCCAAATCCTCAACTGGAGGTGTATCTTTCTCATTTGGACAGCAGTGGATCTCATGAAATATAGGAGGATCTAGAGAGTGGGCCATCTTCTGACCTCAAGTTCATGGTTATCAGACTGTGTGATTTGTCTTCAGGTGATGGGGTTGGCCCCTAGACACAGAGGTGTAGCTGTTGACCACACTACTCTCTGATGTCTGATTGGCCCTGCTGGCACCTTACCTTCTTCATTTGTCTGCTCCTTCCCTCCCCATGATTTCCTTCCAGAGCTGTCTTCCAATCTGGGATCTGGGTGCTTTCTTTATTATGTTCCACCTGATGCACATCTTTTTATTCCAGTATAATGTAGATTTTAGCATTAACCTTTGCATTGCAATTTGGAGTCAAGGAATAATACCTATAATTTTGTTTTCTTTCTTCACCATTTAACTGGTTATATTGGAGTCATTTGTAGTTTCACATGCATTTTAATTATCAACAAACCTTTCTATGTGTATGTTCTATAAAAGCATGTGTATGACTTGTAGTTTTACTATTTTCTAGAAACTCTTGAGGTCATTTATTTTGTTCTTCCTGCATTGTTCTACCAGTCTGGTGTTAAGTAGCAGAGATGAAAGCAGACCTCCTTGTCTCCTTCCATATCTTAGAAGGAAAGTATTTCATCTTTAATTCTGCTAGGGAGGATAACTTTAAAGATTATCAAGTTGAGACCATTTGCTTCTGTTGCTGGTTAGCTGAAAATTTGACCCTAAGTGCATACATCTGTATGACGGTAGTGTTTTCTCAAGTGATTTTTCTGCATCCATTGAGAAGACCAATAATTTTTTTGTTTTTAATAGATTAACTTAATGTGTTCTATAAATTTTCAGATGTTACTACAATCTTAAATGAATTGAGATTGGTTCCTCACGCTCCCTGTACTTTTTGTCCCCTAGTGATAGCTTTGACTAGCAGGAGATGCAATGTTCTATGTGTTCTCAGAAGGCACATTAATCAGTACTATTTTTCTTATACTTTTATCTGCTTTCTTTTAGGATTTATTCAGGCTAAATTTAAACTGTTAAATTCAGAACTGTGTTATGGATATCAATGATTTAAACAATAAATTAAGTATTTTACTTATCTAGAGTAACCTGAACATAGGTTATTATCGCTAATTCTTTTAAAAATAGTTCCAAGGAGCAGTAACAAAGCATAATACATGGTCAAAAGATAAAGTAAAAAAAATTATAGTAGTCTCAAAGTAGATGCTATCACATGAGTTTCAAATTTATATATGATATTTCCAATGTTGAATATTGGTATACTAAAGTAATATAGAGTTAATAAGATTTCAAAAAGGAACATAATCTGGAGGGAAGTTGTAAAGCTCAATGTGTCCTACTGAAATCCCCATTGTTACTGGAACAGCCACACATATTTGAAATTAACAACCTATGACCCAAACTCACTTTGGATTGACTGAGTCCTGCAGGCATTGTTACAGGCACCCTGTTTTCACAGACCTGTGCAAAAGACACTTCAGAGATTTGGAGAAGGAGTTAAAGTGGCAAATCCACAGTAGTGGACTATCAAAAAACAGTTGTTGTGTTTTGATGTCCCAAGAGGCTGCAGAGTTTCTGACATGTAGTGGATTCTTATAGATTAGCCATAATTTGTTTGATTTTTTTTCAGATACATTTTGCAAAATACAAAAACAAAACAAAAAGCAGTGTAGCATCTTAAAATAAGATGTAGTTCACTGCAGAATGCTACACAGAGGTGACTTAATGTCTACCACTGTTTCTGTTGTGACTGGTAGTCACTGCCTCTGGTGGTTTAATGGGTAAAGAATCAAACAAAGTTATTGGACAAGGGGATACAAGGAACACATTGCGAAATAGCATTCACATATAACAAGACTTTTTAATGACCATTAACACGTTCACTTTAGCCAATATCAAGATACACCTAGAACCTCTCTATAATTTTGAAATATTAAGATAATTACTGATTTTGATCTGGGCATGGAGAAGAAAACAATATGGCATTTGTGTTCTCTGTAATTTAGCAAGTGCACTAAATGAGAATATTAGTCTAAAAATATGCGGCTGCATTCTCCAGACCCAACTCTATATGTGGCAAGTATTCAGTGCTAAATAAATGTTTTTTTCTAAATAACAGTGGTGGTCATGTAAAGAACCCTTGTCCATGCATACTAGATTTAATGTCTTCCATGAAAAACCTTCTTATGAATATTATATCTAAACTACAGAGACAGAGACTTAGTCATATACCATCCATGGTGTAAAACAGTTTAACCCCTCTATTTCTGCACCAATGTTGTCCTTGATCTCTTGTCTAGGGCTGTCTTGTCTCTTTCTTTGCTAATTTTCTTCTTTATTTTCTTAATCTGATTAATATATTTCCATCTTTATCAAGTGTAATAGATAGCTGATCTAATTTGGAGCTTATAAATTATATAGTTGTATGGGAGTTGATTATAGCACATAACTCTAATAGCCTGACAATCTTTTTAGAGATTAGAAATGCTGCTGAGTTCCCTTTTCTATGGATGATTAATTTTCAGTGGTTATCAACTCTCAAACTGAAAATTAAGCAATACATATTTGCTTTGTGGATGACCAGTTTTATTAAAGTAGTAGAGTTGATGCAATTAATTATCAATACTCTATAAAGAGGAGCCGAAATTAAAATGTCTTGAAAGAAGGAGGCAGGTATGCATTGTCAGTGGTAAAATCCAGTTACTGTCCTGAGGAAGATGTGCTAGTCTATGCTTTACACAGCAATCTAGATATCACATACACACCATCGCTAGAGTTCTTATTTTTCACCTTTTGAGGATAACTGATTTTCTCGTCTACTACTCAAAGCTGAATGCCTCACAGATGCTCCAGCTGATGCCAAATACATTCTTTGGTCCACATCAGTGCTTAGAGTCTGCCACCAGCATTGGTGCCCCTCCACACTGAACAAAAGAATATTACATATTAAATCCAAATATTAATTTCCTTGGGCTTTGGTTGTGACTAAAATAATGCGGTAGGTAGTCTCACAACTAAAAATGGTTAAGTGGTTACTTCGCCGTTTAGCCTAGATGCTAGGAATTCCAGGAATGTCATTTTGTTACAGTCTTCTTCTTTGGGAAGACACTATTCCACAGGCTGGATGGTCCTGTGGGGTTTTGCAGAATGGCACTAACTGTCTCTGACTGCTGTAAGAAGTCCTACAGCCAGTGGTTACCCACCCACTGGGGTGTTGCCTCTTATACTATTTATGCCGATGTAGAGCATGCGACCAGCCTCTTTTCCAGCTGCGGGATTCGGTTTCTGATCTTCGGTCCAGCAGAGGACTCTGATTTGTGAGTCTACCCCTAAGTAAATAACCATCTATTTCTCAATTCTGAGCTAGTGTGGGATTTCTTTTAAGCATCCTTCTTCACCAGACTGATCGTCTTGAGGGTTCTTTTTTTGGAAAATGAAACTTTCTTTGTCATAATTTATTGATAAAATCATTACCAAAAGTTGTGGGTAAGATTTGCTATGTTGTCATGGGAATTGGGATCATAGCATTGAAATTTGAATTGGGTTACATTTTCCTCAATGAATCCTTTCATCAATTCCATAAATTCTTAATGTAAGAAATGCCTTGACATAGCATTAATAAATGTATTAGGTACCCCATACATTTGATACACTAGAATTTTGTACAAAACCAGGTAAATAATGCTTCAAGTATAGTTTTAGGTGCCATCACTAGAGTCTTGATGATAAATTATACCATCAAATACTACTAAATGTCCTTTATATTATTGCAGATTCCAATATTCAAAGTATAATTTGTATAGGTAGAAATGTTGAGATGTTAGGTTGACTAGGGATATTTGTGATGCCTTTCAGAGTCATAGGGTTTACCATGCCAAATAGTTTCTCTCAAGCAGTTCACTTCCTTGTTGGCATCTGGCATGTGTGTACCATCTTGATCACTGACTTTTATCTGTCTACACTTTCCAGAGAACAAATGTTCCAGTACCCTTTAAGATGGAGGAGAAGCAATCTCCAAGTTGTAAAAGGCAGTAGAGAGGGTATGTATGCAGAAAACTGGAAAGGATAGAGTTCAGGGAAGAGAAAGAGTATGTGTCTTAAAGTCTTACGTGACACTATATGAAAATTAAGCTAACACAAAGGGAATATTTAAATTGTACTGTCATATAAATACAATAAGTGATCCAATGTAAAAGCTAGAAACAGGAGGAAAAACTTAAATGTAACTGATTATCAAAAATAACAAACCTGAAAATGGCTGCAGATGGAGAAACTGAACATTTTTTTTCCTGAGGGATAAGGATGAGTACTCAGATTTTACAGGAAAAAAAGAATTTTGATTTGCATAAGCCATAAAGGTAGAATTTCACGGATCACCAACTGTGAATATGAAATGTGGTTTGAGGGTAGAGAGGGTGCAATGGGCGTTAGGAGGATCTGTCTTTTGCTGTAAACTATCCACATAAGTAAAGATTCTCTGAGGCTAAGACATGCACATATACAGCACAGAGACTAAATACACCGGGTTTTGCCCACAAGGCACATATGGGAGTGGGTAGGCAGAGTAGATCCTGTCAATCATCTTTGGAGTCTTTGCATTTCTGAGAAGTGTTTGTCTCTCACTGTCCAGCCTCCGATATCACAGATGTCCCCAGACAACTTAACTTCTCAATAATTCTCTTTTTAGTGTACTCAGAAACATTTCACCACAATTAGAATCATCCCTAAGCCCCATAGCAGCACAAAATTTAGGAAAATTCAATAGAAACTTTTGGAGATTATTCTTTGGTGTGACTGTACCTTTTACTAGCCAATTATGAGGCCTGGAAGAAACCTGCAAAGCAAAGGATTGCTGTCACAGAACTGCGTTCCACTTGCTTCTTTATTTCAATTTTATTACAAATAATATATTAATTAAGGATCTGTTTGATGATTATTATTATCATTATTATTATTTAAGGTCATGAGTAGTCTGTTACTCCGATTTTCAAAGAGAACCACTTTCAATTTTTTTTGAAAAAGGACATTGCACTGAAAATCAATGTGTCTATTCAGTGCACTTTCAATGCAATGTGAAGTTTAGAGACTTCCCTAAACAAAGGACTTTTAAGCAACAGGTGCAATCTGCAAAGACTCTATAGAGTTTTAGCTGTGAAGAACAGTTTATCTTTAGAATACATCAGTGAATGAAGGAAATGGGTCGTAAAATCCAGCCTCGGGTCTTTGGTCTGAAATCCAGTCTTAGGTCTTTGGTCTGTGGCTGATGACTTGTGAAATTTTATTCTTGTCAGTTCTAGAGGAGAATGAGGAAAGAAGGATAAAAAGGTATTTGAAACAATCCCTTTGTAAGACATGAAAAGATCTGAGCTAGTATCCTCTTTTCCAGCTAGCAAGTTAGCTCACTGATTCAGGGCTGTGTTGGAAGACAGGAAGTTCTGTTATCAGAGATGAGGGATCACTTATCCTTTGCAGCAAAGGAAAGAGCTGGAACATAAGCATTTTGGAGGCTAGTTACCTATGACCCAGTCCTCACGGATCAACAACAGGGCAAAGTGACCCTTGCACACACTGGTGGTTATGTCAGATGACAGAAACCATGAATAGATAAAAGTCAAATATTTTATAACGGTCAGTTGGCATGCTTACCCTTTGCTCTTGAGTAAAGCATGGATCTACCTGTCAAACCTTTTGAGCACAAAAATATTCTTGCAAACATTGTCTGCTGCAAGATAAAAATCCAGTTTGCAGGACACTCGTGTCTTTAAGAAAACCCACAAAGACATCTCTGCCAATGATGCCCACCCTCTTTCCTGTAACATCCAGTCTGACGAATCTACATTGAACTCACTTAGCTGAATGAAGACTCTACTGAAAAAATTCTAAAGAGAAGGAAGATGCAAACTGTCAACCTCTACAACGGCCACCCACAGTTTTGTGCCTGTAACCACTCAAGTGCATTAACAATAATATTTATGATTTGCCTGACTTTTAGGAAACGTATGTATTTTTAGCAATAAGTATTTCATAGTACTGATTTTAAATTCTCAGGAAAGCTAGAAACCATAAATGGCATCTGATGTCATTCATTTTTTTTTACAGCTAATGAAATTAAATCTGTAGCAGAAAAAAATATGATTGACTCAAAGTAGAACAGTTATTAACACAGGTTCTTGCTTCTGGGCTGTGATTAGGACAAAAACAGAAAAATGCCTTTCAGCTGATGATGTTCTGTGGCCTCCTGCCATGCCCAGCACTGTGCCTGCGGACCAGAAAAGACATGCCAGAAGTATATTCCTTAAACCAACTGGCAAGCAATTCAGTGCTAACTAGATTATCAAGCAATTTGAGTAGACACTAAGATTACATTCCATCAAATCAAGAAAGCTATAAATCAGCGGGGGTGGGGGAGCAGGGAGAAAATTTACATATATCAGAAGCGAGCATGGTACAAACCAAGCCTCAGTTCACTGAGGATCATTGGCGAGAAGTTGAGGCAAGTAGCCCTGCCCGTATTGGGGCAGAGAGAAAATGAGGAAATAAGAGGTTTTGAAAGGCAGGAAGTGATTACTTCTGAGAAGGGCAGCCGTGCCCTTCATCATACCAGGGAGCCCTTCTCAGTAAGCCATGCTGTACTATTCCTTTAGTCACTAGTGTGCTCTACATCAACACAAAGAATGCTTCTAGTTTACAATGAGTGTTTCTGCTTCTGTTGATATAACCAGGTATTAGAATATAAATCCTTAATTACATTTAAAATTTATCTGAAAATTTTGAACTTATATCCTCATATCTAAGTTTACAGATAACAAATCATAACAAAAACAAACAAAAAAGCACCACAGAGCACATAATGTCTGAGGCTTTATAAAGACAACTTTGGAGTTATTTGTCTCCCCCTCCTCTTCCGGTATTGATATCCAGCCCCTACTCCCCACACCCCGACTTCCTAGGTAGAGTTCTAGCCTCCATTTCCCCCTATTTTTTCCCTTCCTATCACATGACTCCTCTCTGCCCCCTTTCACTACCACCTCACGGTGTCTATAGACTCCCGGTTTCCACAATTACTCAAACCTGAAGACCTAGAGCTAGGACACATGGATGAGAGCAAACACGCGACATTTGTCTTCCTGGGTCTTGATCACCTCTTACCCAATGTCCTCTTTTCAAGCTCCATTATTTACTCGCAAATTTCATGATTACATTTCTCTTGGAGCTGAATTTCATAGGGTGTATTTACCACATTTTCATTATCCATTCGTTAGTTTAAGGACATTTGTTTCCATTTTCTACCATTGTTGTGAATAGGGTAACAATGAATGCAGAGGAGAAAGTAAGTGTCTATAGAACAGGATGTCAAGTCCTTTTGGAATATGCTAAGGAGTTTTGGATCATATGATCATATGGTAGATTTATTTTTAGCTTTTTGAGGCTTTTTCAGTCTGATTCTGAAACATATTCTTATCCCAGTAGATAAGTGTAGCTTTTACCCCTTATCAAAGAAGCTTATATATTTAGCAAGTAAAGACCATTACAGAAAACCAAAACTAGAAACAATTCCGATGTCACTGGTTCAATTAGAGTTCAGACACAATGGATACATCTTTCACACAACTCTTGCACCCAGGGCTCAGGGAACATGATGGAGGAAGGTGTAGAAAGGTTATAAAAGCAAAAGGACCAGGAAATCTGCTCTGAAACTGTAGCTCCTAGAAATTATGCCTTAAGAAGTCTTTAACAGTGACAATTCCAATAGATGGAAGGGAGTAAATCTCATAGAGACCCATAAACAATGAACCACAGAGAGTGAAAGATTGATGAAAGAGAGAATTAGCCTGTGTGTGTGTGTGTGTGTGTGTGTGTGTGTGTGTGTGTGTGTGTAGAGGGAGAGAGGTATAGAAAGAGAAGAGAGACTGAGAGATATAGGTATATGTTTATGTATATGACAATAATAATCAAAGAAAGAGGTCATCAATTTGAGAGAAATGTATTGGGGCCACCATAAAAGGGTCAGAGAAAGAAAGCATGAGAAGAGTTAGAGGAGAAGAGAAGAGAGGTACATGATGTAATTGTATTTAAATTAAAATATGTTAAATTTTAAAATGTAACATTAATAACATTTAAGATTGGTTTTGGTTCTCTGTGTGCATGTACATACACACACACACACACACACACACACACACACACACACACATACACCTTTGCTAGATCTGGTTTCTTTGACTTACATCTCTGTTTCTAGACATAAATATCAACTACATAAAAACCTAGCTTTCTAGTAGCCACAGAATTAAAAGAATGACAGTATTCTATAGGAAAATAATACTCTGTCTCTGAGGTGCTCACATTCCATCTGGGAAGGAAGAGTGTAGGTTGTAGAAACCCCACCAAGGCCAACCTTTAAGAAGCAGAGCTGAGACTCAGTGTATGCTTTTATGGTGAGCAGAAGTACAGACCCCAATACCTCCACCCACTGGTGAAAATGACCTAAGAAAGCAACTCAACTGCTCTGCTACAATTTTTTTCTTATATGTATTTCACATGGTTTTCCAGAGCTTAAGATGATTTAACATACACAAAGTTCTTATAACACTATCAAATAAATACTTATCCTTTTGCAAATATTGCATATTCATACAGAAGATGGGAGGGTAAAATCATAACTAAATGCAGCCCAGAATGAGTGACATTCAATCAATGTTTTCTCTACAAAAATCATCAACATTTCCTACAAATTACTTTTGAAACTTCATGCTCTACATATATCAGAGCCTTCATCTTATTCTAATCATGTTCATGTCCCTACATACATACACACAGTCAATCACACACATGTACAATGGCATTTCACAGGCTATGGTCGTTGGATGGCAGACCCATCATGGATGTCATCTTCTGCTGACCTCTTCTTTATGATGCCTTCTAAATTAACAGGATGAAACAATTCAGTTAGCTCCCTTGCATTCATAAAATTGTCTGTTGCTCTAAGCTATTTGTTAGCAATATGTCTTTGTTTTGGCAACATCTGTACCTAATATTTGTGCTTTAGATCCTTATGACATGAAAGAAGGAGCAACTCTATGTAATTATCAAATGGACTTATATATATATATATATATATATATATATATATATATATATATATATATTTCACCCATTAAAGGATTTAGTATATAGTATGCCTCACTAAATAAAAATCCATCAACATTTTAAAATTAATTTAGTACAATTCCAGAATATATACAAGATATCATTATCATTATATGTGTCTATTTTTATTACAAAGGTATGCTGTGTGAGTATACAGCAAAGAAACCCATCTAACTTCGCCCATCTTTGCATCCTTGATGTCACAGAAAATATTATGAATAAACACTTTACAATTAGTCCATTTTGTGTCAACAGTACAATAAAAAATGCAGTATAGTTACTGAGAAATCTTCAGAACAAAAAGTAAATGAGTTCATTGTGAGACAGTGATTTTATTTTACAGGTTCATTTCATGGAAAAAAGAAAACAGAAAATAAAGTCATATGTGGAAAGTGTAAACCCAAATATGCTGCATTATCACAGGAAAAAGTAATTAACTTAAATGTACAATTGAAATACTAGGGTCATTAGGATAGATTAGTAAACCAAGTTCAACTAAATATTGTTTACAAAGACACAAATTAAATTTAAGAATACAAAAGCTAAAACTCAAAGTCAAAGAAGATAAAAATAAAACTGATTTAGCTGTTTTATTTTCTGCCATTACAGACTTTCAGACAAGAGACATTCACAGAGATAAAAAAAAAATATACCTTGGGGTAAGTATATCACCAATTCATCAATAAAATATGATAATTCTAAGACCTGCATATTTAATTCAGACAACATAAAAATTAGACCTGGGAAAACAGAAGGAAGAAAAGCTGAGGATCATAACCATAGACAAAAAGTTTAATTCACATTTCTTAGAAACTGATCTAACTGGCAGAAAAAAAGTGAGGTCTGGAAGAATTGAGCATTAGTCCCAATGATGCCTGATCAATACAAGTAAATCATCAGAACAGTGGCAATGACACCCACCAGAACAGAACATGCATTCCAGTCAGTATGCTTTCAACATTTTCAAAAATTAGTATCATCCTTGGCACATAAGAGAATTTCAGCAAATTTCATAGGGCTGAAATAAAAAGCTGTACTATCCTCTCATGCAATGTAATTAAGATAGAAATCAATAATGAAAAAAGTAGACATTTCCAAATGTTTTAAAATTAAGCAAGAGAACTCATAATAATTCCTAGGTCAAAGTAGAAGGTATTTTGAACTAAATAAAATAGGATGATGTAACATGAAGGGCTGGCTTGTTGGGGTTTCTGTCCCACCAGTACCCCACAGCTGGTATACCCCAAGGAAAATCACACACAGGACTCAATAAGATTATAAACTAATTGGCCCATTAGTTCTGCCTTCTTGTTAACTCTTATAACTTATATTAATCCATTATCATTATCTATGTTAGCCACACGGCTCAGTACCTTTCTCAGCATGGCAGCTCACATGTTGCTTCTTCGGTGATCTGGGCAGGAATGGCTGAGGGAGCTTCCTCCTCCCTAGCCTTATCCTATTCTCATTGCCCCACCTCTACTTCCTCTCTGGTTGACCCACCTATACTTCCTGCCTGGCCAATCAGCGTTTTATTAAAATACATGATTGACAGAATACAGACAATTCTCCCGCACCAGGATGACACTTGAAAAATTTGAAACCTGATAGGCCTGCAGGTAACCTTGTACTTATTTACATGCTTAAAGTCTCTCAATTCTGCTTAGGAGTCAATGGAAAGAATGGATGAGGGTGGGTGACTGTGGTTTGAAATAAGGGATACGCTGAATGGCTAAAAGTGATTTTATACCTCCTTTGATACTGGTTAGACAAGTGTTGCACATTTCACTTCCCACGTAGCAACATCCTGATTTAAATTAACGTATACACAAGCAGACATCTAAATGCATACACACACACACACACACACGTACACATACACGCACATATCCAATAAGGGGGGACTAAGATAAAGGAGAAAGACATTTGAAGTGGGAGAAAGAAGGAAAAATAATAAATGACAATTGAATGCATAGGAACATGTAACACAAAAGTAAAAGAAGGCAAGGTAAGAGTGGGGGAGGAAAGGGACTAGCAAATCAGGGGAATGGAAATGGAGTGGAAGGAAGTGGTGAGGGGTTGGAGAGTAAGAAAAAGTATAACAACATATATTAAGGTATGTGTGCGAAAATATCGAAGTAAAACCTATTACTTTGTTAATAAAATGTTAGACACTTCAAATAAAAATAATTATAGCAGAAAATAGTTGATTCACTATAATCTGTATTATAAAGATGGTAAATAGCAGCAAATTATATGCAAAAAGAGCAGAAGGAATGAACTAATAAATATTAAAAATTAAATTAATAATATGATAGAAATATGTGTGTATATGTATATTAATCTTTGGGTATGTATTGAAACAAAATGAAAATGGAGATGGTAATGCTCTTGTAGCTTTTAAGGAGAGAATATAAACAGAAGTGGAAATATTTCACATGTTTGTGCCTTGGAAGGCTCAGAAGTGGCAAGAAGCTAATCATTTTCAATTTTGTCAATAGAGTCTATGCTAGGCCAATAGGATTTTTATTTTTTTTATTTCAATAGAAATGACAAGACAATTTTAAAGTTTTTATGAAAATGCAAAGGAACTAGAAACCCAAGGCAAGAGAAAACAAAAGCAAAGATCTACTATAAGTCAATAGAGAAATTACTTATTAAACTAGGCTGAACACTAGACCTTACACTTTGTAAAGTGCATTATACAATTGCAGCTAGTACCCAAAATGGTAAATGCCATTTGTCATCAAGGAAATATATATTTAAACACCAAGAGGTACTAACTAAAATCAGTAGCTGAATCAAGCATTGTATATCCTAATCCTAGAATGTACACAGCAGTAGAACAAAAAGTGAATAAATAACAATATTGGGCCATGTAAATACACCCCCAAATAATATGTATGTGTATATCTGTACATCAAGATCTTGATGAAGGAAGCTAGATATATATGAGAAGGGTAGAAATAGCCTAAGCTTATATAAGGTATCACAGGAAATAACTACAAGAAAATGCATTGGGTAATAAATTGTGTTTTTCTCTGAAGCAGCGTGTTTACAAACACATACACACATCAAAACTGATTGAGCTACACATTTCAGAATTAGATGACACTGTATTCAAAACCTGACAAGTACCAAGTTACCAAGGATGTAAAACTACTAAACTTCTCATTCCATGCTGCTAGAATCCTAAATTTGCAAAGAGCTTTAGAGAAATATTTTCACAGCATTTACTAAAGCTTGCCATGCGTCTCCCTTACAATACGACAACAGCATTCTTAGAGGCACACCTGAAAAAAAAACTCTGAAATGAGGTCCGACAGTGTGAAAGTCTATAGCAGCACTCTACCTAGTTGTGTACACTTGTCTCTACAGTGAAAAAAATTGCAGCAGATTTGTGATATTGGAAAATAGCTAACGAATAAAATCTGCAATACACAACATGGACATTTTTTTTAAAAATATGTAATGTTGACAGCAAGGTGTCCATTCTGTAAATTTTGGAAATAATCCAAAGCTACCAACAAAGATGCATGCTAAGGGAACGTTAAGCTTTGGAAGGAAGGTGACTAGGAAGGGACATGTGCCTAGATTCCAGGTCACTGGCAGCGCTTCTTTTTCTTAAATTACGAAGGTGGTAACTTCAGTCTGTTCATTTTTTGAAAAATGTTTCCATTGCAAATGTATTATTGGTGCACTCTTCTTCATGTATCTAATTTTTCAATAAAAAGTTTATACGTATATTATGTATCTATATAGATGACAGAGCAAGAAGGTGCATTAAGAGATTTATCAGTATTGAACCAGGCTTTACGAATATAGTGAGTAGAAGAGAGGGATAATTCTGCAATACGATATGCCGTTCCTGGAGAACATGCAATCCATCAGGTCTGAAAAGAGCTAATAATTAAAGTCATTGAGAATTACACAGGGACTGTTGTGAAGGCTAGAGTTGTAGTCGGTGCCATAAGACCTTTTTTATTAAACAGCTATGGAAATATTTTGGGATCAGATGTTAAATAACCTCATAGATACAAACATGTTGAAATGAAGTTTGCTAAAAATAAAAAAACCTAGTTTTTAATAATAAACAATATCCCAGATCAAACAGACTCAGTAGTAAGATGTCTTTTTTTTCCCCCTTGACCAAAAAAAGTTTTTCTTTCTAGTAGTAAGAATTATGGGACACAGAAAAGTTAAATAGAGAGAACACTGAATAACATACAGGTGAGGGAGACTTGAGGTAGGACGATGGAGAGCTACAAGATGCACAAAAGGGTCTCAGACTTCTGTGGTCAGAGGGTTCAGTTTCCAACTTCGGCTCAATATTCTAGATTTTATGAAGGATCTAGAGATGACTCGACATAAGGAAATGACCATTAATTAAATTTGTAATAAACTAATATAGCATACTGGCACCATCTCGCTAGTGAATGAAAGAAAATTTCTAAGCACATGGGGATGCCTTAAATCACATAATTGCCTGAGATGATCAATTTTCATTGTTAACTTGGATGGATTTAGAACCATCAAGGAGACACACATCAGGATATGCCTGTCAGGTACTCTACAGAGAGCCTAAACTGAGTGTGAAGTCCCAATAGAGCACTGGGCGATGCTAAATGAATAAAAATGGAAAAGATAAAGCTGATTAGAAGACTTCATTGCTTTTTGAGTCTTGATCATGAACAGTGTAACCAGCTACCTCCCAGGCCTGCTGACATGCTATCCCATCATTATGGACTGTTTATCTTCCTAAACTGCAAACCTCAAATGAACCCTTCTTTTTACTTTTTGAAGTGACTTTTGTAAGTATTTTTTTTTCACATCAATGGGAAAAGTCCCTAACATGCTGACTATATAAGAAGATGAAAAACCAAGATAGTTTCAGAATTTAGCAAGAGAAACAAAGGAGCTTAATTTACACAACAATGGTATCAGACTATAAGTGGCAATGGCTCCGTCTCCAACAGGAGGCTGCACACACCTAGCCATGGACCTGGACATGAATAAAGACTCCTTGACCTTTGGATAATGGGGGTGTAGATAATCCTGGGCCTTCAGTAAATGTTCTGACTATAAAGCTGGCTACGTTTCTTGGTAATAGTAATAACACTCCCCATCCAGTCTTAAAAAAAATAAGAACTTCATTATTTTATTTTCCTAAAAGATCTCTAAATTACAGGGATGATGTAATCTAATAAGTCAACCCACCACAGAACTTTCCTCCCAAAAGGAGAAATTTGATGCAGAGAATAAGAAGTCATTTGGGTAGAAAGTTTTGTGGTGAGTTGACTAAAATTAATACAATCTGGCTGAGCAGTGGTGGCATATGCCTTTAATCACAGTAGAGACAGACAGATCTCTGAGTTTGAGGTCTATAATCTGGGCTACAGAGTGAGTTTCAGGACAGCCAAGGCTATCCAGAAAATCCCTACCTCCAAATATTCCGAAATAGTAATAGTAATAATGATAATGATGATGATGATGATGATAATAATAATAATAATAATAATAATAATAATAATAATAATACAAACCAATAATGTTATTTTGGAGAAGCAAATTTATAATCAATATTTACATAAAAAGGGAATTTGCCAAACTTGAAGTCAAAGAGTCCCTACAAAGAGATACACTATTGTTTCCAACAGATGGAAAGCCCCAAGCCTGATGTCATTTCTAATGAGCACTCTCTGTCCAAGCTTTAGAATCAGTGGCTGTATTTTATCTTAGAAATTGATTTGAAGCCAGCAAGGGTATGAATCCTAATTAAATATATAGTCAGCAATCACTTCTTTAAAAAATCTACAAGCCAATAAAATCCACCGAGTAACAGAGGAGGTATTCATTCTGTTCAATTCTTGCAGAAAAGTAGTCAGTAAATCACTGAATCATGCTGATTATGGCTGCCTAATGGCGAGTATTTGAATATTTATGTCCTTCAGAGTAAATGATTGTTTGACATTACCCAATGGACACTTTTTACATTCTAAATATTGTAGGATCATGCAAATATCACTGGGCACCAGGGAGTACTGTGGAATAAAAGTGTCCATTTTATTTAAAATCTAGGCATTGGTGGGAAGTTGTGCAGGGTGTTCCCAGCATGTCTCCAGGAGGCATCATTTGCATAGACTGCAAAGGGAGCCTACAACTTGAGCCCCAGACCTTGTACAGTGTGCTAGTCTTAAAACAAGAACTCATTGAGAAAGATGTATTTCATAAATATTGTCATGGGTCCACATTGTGAAAATAGAAAAATAATAAAAGGTACGGTTTTTTTAATTGTCTGATGCCAAGGCTAGTGCTACCAACAATGCACTTGGGCCTTCATACCACACCAGTACAATGGAAAACAGGCACTGAGCTAGGGAAGAATGTCACATGGCCAGTGTCTTAGCTGATAGACTTTTTAGTTTCAATTGCATTTCCAATAGAGACAATTGCATTTAGATTTCTGAAATGTCTTTGTTCTTCCTCCTATCCACATTCATAACCTCTATAGCTGTGTTTGTATCATTTATATTTTTCCCAAATGTTTTCTGCGCCTTCTAATTTACCATCACTGAGCATAGATAGCATTATTGTGCTTTCCTGGCCTGCTTTATTGTCATTAATGAAGACATCACTTAAAAAAAAATCTGCCCTTGTTAAACACATTTCTTCAACTTCAAATTATATAAAGCTTACAATAAGAATAATTTGAAGACATTGCCACATATTATTATTCTTTGCTTACCATCTTTTAGCTCATTTTCAGTTCTTTAAGCTGAGTTTTTCTGGTTTGATTTGAATCAATTTTACAAGTAAAAGCTCACTGATGTTGTATCAATTACTGGGAGCAAAGACTATAGGAGAAGTAATGTATTTAAGTCTCTTTATTCATTTCTGAGTAAAAGCAATGTTATTTATGTTGTGTATGAAAGCATGTCTGTGTGAATATCTGTGAGTGAGCATGAGTGTGGGTTGAGTATGATTTGTGGATGTGTGCGTGCATATGTGCATGTGTGTGTGTGTGTGTGTGTGTGTGTGTGTGTGTGTGTATGTATGTATGTATTTTAACAGCTAATGGAGATTTGAGAAAAAGGGTGGTTTTTAAATTTTTGCAATTCATTATACTTATCTGTGGTTATAAGCACAAATATTAGAATGTAGTTACAAGTTATGCTCATTTCGAGATTGGCAGTTCTTAGCAGCATGGCTGGCTAAACATGAACTGAACAAGGGCAAGGATAAGAACAAAGACACAGTAATATAGATGGGAAAAAGTTTAGGAGGCCTAAACCCTACAGAGCAATAAAAAACAAATTCTAAATCGCATTGGATGGTTTCCTCTTTACTTGGGAAAAAAAGTCTATCCCGTGAGCAGGGCTTGAGGTCTTGGAGGTCTTTCCTTGAAGTGTTCTCAGACCAATCTGTGTAACACTGGTGGGGTGGAACTATGGAACTAATGACTCAATAGAACTCTTCATTCTGAATCACTACCCACAAGAGCCAGAGTGTCTTTCTTCTGAGAACTCTGACATTTGCTCTTCATGTCTCTTGCCTAAATGGGTGGTCTGGATTCACAAGGCCCATCAGCCTCTCGAGACCAGGAGTTATTCTAAACACTACAGTTAATGTCCAGCTGTAGGAAGGTGATGGCAAGTTAATCTCTCCCACCAGAAGGCTTAATGTTCTTTTTACATATTTCTGAGGGGTTCTTGAGGGAATTGGGGAGACACCCACAACAGAGTCAAAAATATTTGTATACATAGACTGAAGTTTCACAAAAACAATTGCCAGAGCAGATTTATCTGAGGAACATTCTGTACTGTCAGGGATGGGGACAGGAAATAGGTTTATCACGGTGTCATTGGCAACCTCAGTTAGGAGCATGCTTGTAATTTGCTTTGTTTGGTATATATATATATATGTGTGTGTGTGTGTGTGTGTGTGTGTGTGTGTGTGTGATATGTGATGTATATATATACACATATATATGTGTGTATGGTGTATTTATGTGTATCCATGTGTGTACATGGTTGCATGTATATATGTATGAATATATGGAGGCCAAAGGTAATGGTGTCTTTTGCCACCACTTTTTTTTTTTTTTGAGAAATGTCATCACACAGCTTCAGACCCTTGAAATCCTCTTCTCTGACACATCCAACTTCTACATAAGCGCTGGGGCAATGAAATCAGGTCACCATGTTTATATAGCAACCCTGTGACCCACTAAGAAAGCTCACCAATGCTGGTTTATGTTTTGTTGTTGTTATAGTTGTTGTTGTTTCCTTTCTTCAGGACAGGGCCTTACTATATAACGCAGGGTGGCCTGGACCTCAATTAGTAGCTCAATTGGCCTCAAACTTAAAATCCAAGCCTCCTCTCCTGAGGGCCGAGATTACAGATGTGCACTACAAAACCTAATGGGAAAATTTCTTTCTCCTTTTCTCTCTGACAAAAGACTTTCAAATTGGACTAAGAGGATTCTGTACTTGCTTTAAATCAAACATGAAGCCTAGATCCTCACTGAAAAGAAAAATCCTAAGACCCGTTTGTATTGTAAGTTCTTCAAAGACATTTGGAGAAATAGCAATGGAGATGATAATTAAGAGGTAAATCCTAGCACAGATGTGATTCCTGTCCACAACCAGTTAGCTTCGAGGAGACTGCAACAACATGATAGGCCTCATCTAATCCGATGAAGGGTCTTACATGAAGGAAATGAAGTTTCTCTGTGGAGAGATTTCTGATCCTCAGCTATAAGGACCAGTTCATGCCAGAGATTTCTGCCTACCACCATCCCTTCTTATTTTCCCAGTGGTCATACCCTACAACCATGTGAGCCAATTATCTGAAGCATATATGCACAGGTATAAATAACATTAATAAATGTTACATCTACTGACCGGTATTCTTATCAGATGTCAACTAATCCAAGGGAGGAAAGTTAATCCATAATGTTCAGATATATTTCCTGGCATGGAATGTTTACCTTTGGTCTCTATGAATTCACACATATATACATGTAGCCATGTACACACATGGATACACATACATACAACATATATATGCACATACATATATACACACATGCACACCTACACACATGAATATATATATATATGTGTGTGTGTGTGTGTATACAGACACACACACACACACACACACACACACACACACACACCAGTATTGAGAATGAGATGGAATCTACCATTCTCCAAGCCTGGTCACATGACTATGCCTAGAGTCACAGCCTGAGTCCTTTCCCTCAATATCAGAACAGAATCATAGAATCAGGACAAATAACCCAGCAAAAAAGATGTGGGGTGTTACATATAGGAAAACAATACTCACAGTGCATGACAAGCAGAAAGGTCAGACCCACCTGCCTTGTGTCAAAAGTGACATTGGTGGACACCAGAAGGTCAAGCTGAACAATACATACACTTTGAGGTCTTACCTCATCTATCATATGTTCAAACAGAAACTACCATTTACTCCTAGAAGGAACCTCACTCAATGATCACACAACATAGAAGACACAACACACTTCTTCAGTTTATAACTTACCCTGGACTGTGTTTCCACTGCAGGCTAACAGGGAATCATGGCAGCTACTGTCTCCCTATGTGTGCACCGCCATCATCTTGTCAACGTCGGGTTATATTTCCTGTGTCCCTCATGGCTACAATGGCCTTGGTTGTCATGACATTTTAATGGCAATCCCACCTTAAATGCAGCACTTTCCCAGAAAACAAGAAACTCCAAGAGTCTAAGACAATCATGATGAGTGCTCACTGAAGGGACAAAAGCCAGATGCAGGCTTTGCACTGTGAGTCTTGCTGGCTATAACAACAGGAGGGTGAAAGCGTTGTTAGGAGGGTGAGAATGATCTAAGCTACAATTAAAAAGAAAAAGAGCCATTTCCTGGGAGGGATGGTGAGGCGCTCATCCTAGCTGGAAAGAGGAATGCATTTCTAGACGAGAAACAAATATGGAACGAATGTTTGGAGCCAAACTATGAAACTATGACTGCTACTCACAAAACACAAGCCAGAAAAAAAGGCAAGTTTGTTATCCACAAAGGAAAATGATAAAAGTGGATGTTTTGGGGGAAAAATTGTTTGTTGCCTCTGTTACAAAGACAGCTTGGAACTGGGAGGAGCTCCAGAACATTCTCACTAGCACAGCCTGAAATCGAAACAAATAGACACCGCCATTCACTTGGGATTTACGCCACTTTGTAATGCACAAAGAATCCTTTCAAAAATGGGATAATAATGAGAAAATAATGGGAAAATTGAAATATATTATAAAAGCATAAGAAACACACACAGATTTTTTTCAGCACTGTAATGTTAGTGCAGTTGCAGCGTATTGATTCCTCATTCAAACAAAATTAAGCTTTGAAATCAACTGCATATGGATTTAGACATTTGAAAATGATATATTTCTTCACAACTTAACAGATGTCCAAACTGTATCTAGGAGTGATGGGAAAATGGATGCGTAAATTGTTCTACTTCAACTCTTAGCTAAATTAACCCTCCTGGTACCAATTGTGTCTCTCGTTTGCATTGTCTTATGGTTTTCCACTGCCTTTTATGTTGTTAATGTCTTTGGACATTTTATCACCCCAATTTATAGATAAAATAAGTGAAGCTGAGCTAGTAAATCATTTGTCATACATATTAGTTGCTGTTTGGTGGCAGAGTCAGATCTTGGACATAAGATGCCATTCAGTATAGTAAGAACTATTGACCTAAGACATTAATTGTGAGTCCAGACAAAATAAAGAAGAAAGGAGTCTCTCAAAAGAGAAAGAAGGGTTGGGAAGGTGGCTCAATGGTTAAGAGCAAGCTAAAGGACCTATGCTTTAATTGCCAAAGCTCTAACCAAATCAAAGCCATGCATGACTGTGTGTACATGAATTGAAGGAGGAAGCAGATAGATAGACCTCAGGAGTGCATTGGTCAGTTAGCCTAGCTTTATATAGTATCTCGTATCCAGCTTCAGGTTCAACAAGAGAACTTGTCTGAAAACAATAAAGAGAAATAGAGAGAATACGTTCTGGCCTCTGCACACATAGTCTTGCACATATGTGAACACACACACATGTGTATGTGCAAACACAGCCACACACACAAGAGATCTATGGTAAGTGGCTGGGCTAGCTAAAGAAGAATGAAGTAATGAGGAAAGTTTGAAACTGAGTAGAAACTGAGATTGTTTTATCTTTTTTTTCAAATTCAGGCAGTAGTTTCTAACCATAAATGACAAACAAGCGGAACATTCTTGGGAGCATGAAAGTGGATCCATGTCCCACATACTTAATGTAGCCAGGCAGGAGCGATTCCTTTCAGAGTCCATGGACTGATGGTCACCCCTTGCTGCAATCTGAGGAACCTAGTGGAGCAGTCTTGTTCGTTCCTATCCCAGTTGGCTTGGGCTACAGATTGCATAATGCTGAACACTTAGGGAATCCCACTATGGCTGTATAGATTGGACCATATATAATACACTTGCTTGATATCTAAATAGCCTAATAGCTAAAATATAGTTTTTGCACTGACACAGAAATAAAAACTTCAAGGTTTCATCAACTCTTTTAAATGTGCTAAAAGACAACATAAATGCTTGTTGTGGTTTGGATATACAATAATCCCCATGACAATAGTCAGGCACAGTATTATACTCCAGAATATTCTATCACACATATCTATGCTTTAAGTCTATAAGAGTAAATATTAACAAATGGACAAAACAATAAATCAAATCTATGTTTCAAAACTCTGATACCTGTACTTGAAGAAATTTTTAATTCCATATTCACAAGTCTAAACATGTGTGTCATGAGCTGACTCATATTATATTGAAATTCAATAAGAAGATCAGCAGAACAATCTAGACCAACATCCTTACCAATCTATGTTCTCCTGGGCAGGGCTACCAGCATATCATCTGGCTCTTCTCCTATGTAATTGCTCACAGGATTCTGCTGTCTCACACCCAACCTCCCTCTCTCTGGTATTAACTCCTTCTCAATACTGGCATCATTCCCAAATATCACTTAGTGGAGGGTATGTTACCTAACATACAGGCACATAAAGAACTTCAATTTCTTCACTGCCTCCACCTTTGCTCCCAGAATCCATCCTGCTGATGCTGCTACTTTCTTTCCTCCTCTTCTCCTCCTCTTCTTCTCAACATGGATACACATGTTGCATATCTAGAGTCACCTAGAGTAGGCTACTAGAGTCAACAGGCCCTGGACCATATCAAATATTTAAACACACGTTTTAACATATATATATATATATATATATATATATATATATATATATATATATATATATATATTGTGCCCAGAAAAAAAAAGGACTAACTTATGTGATCTGAATCCATCTTCTACAAAATTTGGACGCTTGATACCAATGGTCAGTGTGATGGAATTAACTGATGAATGAAGACTTTGAGGGGTGATTATCTTATTCTTTCCTGTATGTGATAAAGACCTTGTGTAAGAGACTTCATTTAGCATTGGACCCGCTCTCTTTTCTACCTCCTAACATGCAGAATCATGCAGAATCATTCTTTATCTCCGAAGCAGCTCTGACCTTAAACATGGAGACCAGCCCTCATCAGAAAACCTGAAATACCAAAATCTTTGGTCCAGACTCCAAAGTGTCCACAAAGCAAAGAAAATAAAATATTGTTCTTTAGAAATGCATAGCCTTGAGTGTTTTGTTAAATGACACAGACTGACCAAGTTACGGCCACTATGAACCAAGATGGACAATAGGGAGGGACAGGACAGCTAATCACTTTAAAAGGAACTCTCCATCTGAAACTAGCTTACCTGCAGCATTTGCCCATCTGTGTTTGTGGGCTTTGAATGGTAATTATCTGTATTTGAGGACATGGTTAGTGGGAGTCAATGCACGTCCTCTTTCATACTCCTCGTCAGTTGCAATTTGCATCAATTCTTCTTGTTCATCACAGAATTATCTAGATTGAGAAGAAAGAAGAGGTACAAGAACACTTTGGTTTAATTAGCTTGTATTTGACTGGAAGAAGCTGTGCGCCAAGGGCAAGAGGTACCTGAATGAGACTCAAGAAATCAATTGAGGGGAGTCAACAAGATGTGTAATTAAATGAAAGACAGACTTCAAGACACATACTTGTGGTAGTCTGACTTAATTCTAGGGGAAGGTAGCCACACTTGATGCTAAATTTCAAAAGGCATAAAAAGACATTCACTTTTTTTATTGCCTTACCTCTCTAGAAAGGTGAGCTCACGAAATAATTAGCACAAAACTCTTAATGTGCTCTAGGCTTTACTTCAATTTTTAACAAATTCTATCTTTCACATTAGACAGTGGAGATCCTATTATTATCACCATTGCTTTGCTGGTTAGGAACTTGAAGTATAAAGTAGTTGAGTAAATTTATCTAAGACTGCCTCATCAATAAATAACCAAGTTCATATTTGGTTCCTGAGTACATTGACTTTCCTACTACATAATATTGTTCCCAACAATTATGAAGATGTCTTGTCCTCTGGAAACCATGACATAAATATCAGTAATAATTGAAAGTGACAAAATGAGAATCCTAAAAACCTACTACAGCCAAAGAATATAGAGTTTGGACTTAAACACCATAGAGGTTCTGCCTTCTTACCTATAGGACCACTGCTGAGTCCATTTCCCAGCAAAACCCCATAATCCCTGTTTTTCTTTTACGTGTTAGCTGACCTCAGCATGGATTCTAAGTTTTATCCATCCAAGTATTATTGCTCAATTCTCAAAATCACCTGCTGTCAAAAGAGAGGGTAGACAGGGAAAGGAGCTGGGCAGGAATAAAACCTAGGACAGAAATAAAGGAGCCTATACTCTAAAATAATTTGTTTTTTCAATTAGAACTATGATACTCTGAATGCATAAAGAAGCTGACTTGCCTCCTTAAAACAGGTTAATTCTCTAGGTACAGAAACAAGAATATCTGAGTTCCGGTGAAGAACAAAGGGTGTGTACGTGGTGAATTTCCATAATCAATATTTTTGTCAGTTTAAATACCACAGGTGTAGCTAACAAACAAAATAATCAATGTAAATTATTGTTTCTCAAAATCTGTAGATTTGGAAAGTGAAAGAGTTCAGAGAGAGAAAGAACTTGCTCAGAATTGTGTGGCTATGGAGAGACAGAGCCACAATGTGACCATCAGCATTCAAGTTCCCACCCATCCTTTAACACTTGCATTCCACCATCTTATACAAATATGGTAGGGATATACTGCCTTCCAAATGCCACCTGTAGTGACTGATCCTATACGGCCTGGACATTTGTCTCCAGGTAACCTCATCAGTATATATATTCATCTCAATGTTATAGACACACATCCTGCACCTCCTGAGCTTCAGTATTGTGCTGAATGAATTTTCTGAGAAAAAAAGAGGAAGACTCAGTCTTCAATACAGAGTGCTCTTGGCATATCAAATGCTAGGAGAAAACTCAGAAGTGTTGTTATGTGAGTCAAAGCAGAATACGTCCAGCATGAAAAGAGTACACAAGCCAGGCGGTGGTGGCGTATGCCTTTAATCCCAGCACTCTGGAGGCAGAGGCAGGCAGATCTCTGTGACTTCATGGCCAGCCTGGTCTACAAGAACTAGTTCCAAGACAGGCTCCAAAGCTACAGAGAAACCTTGTCTTGAAAAACCAAAAGAAGATGGAGGAGGAGGAGGAGGAGGAGGGATAAGGAGGAGAGGAAGAGGAAACGGAAGAAGAAGGAGGAGGAGGAGGAGAAGAAGAAGAAGACGAAGACAATGACTTGGAGATATAAGTGGTCCCTCTATGGAGAAGGCTATGGAATTAGTGGAGTGATGTACATCAGAAATGGAAGACTATGATGTCAGGTACAGGTGGTTGGTTAAAGGGGATTTTGGAGGGAAAGGTAGTAGTAAAGCAAAGGCTCCCAGGAGAGTCTGTGGATGGTGTGCACGTGACCATTGGATGTTACTGAAGAGGGGAGATTCAGCTGCAGGAATCACTGGCACGTCTGTCGCCATCAGCTATAACGCTGGAGCATATTTGGAAGACACCATTCAGCGTACATCTAAGGATCTGTTTGAAAGATGAGGGGTTAGAAATGAAGCTGCAGATGTTAAAAACGATCAAGAATAATACAAATAATGAAGTCATAAATAAAAACATATTGGCTTAGCAGTTAAATGGGGATCCATTTGCCATAATTTATGGCTTAAGAAGCCATTAGTTAGATAGACGCAAAGGGTCACATGCATGAATATACCTAGCCAGATAAGGCCATGGTGGGTAATGGGCATGTAGAAAGGAGCAAAAAAGAAAGAATGGAGTGTCTAGGCTTGCAGAGAATGTCCCATGACAGAATTGAGACAAATAAAATTGGAAAAGGAAAGTAGTGTGTGCTCATTAGCTACATAATTTACTGAAGTGCTAAGGAAATAATATAAAGAAGGATGTATGTGATTCACCATTATGAGCTACTTATACTTGTTTTCTCTCTACTAGGTAAATTTTTATTTTGAGATATAGCTGGGGCTGGAATGATGGCTCATTGTTTAAGAGAACTCGCTGCTGTTGCAGAGGACCCAGGTTAAGTTCCCGGAATCCATGTAGCGACTCACAATCATCTGTTATTCCAATCCAAGGAATCCATTTCCTTTTTCTGACCTCTGCAGGCACCAGAAGCATGTGCAGGTGATGCACACACATGCAGCCAAAACATTCATGCACATAAGTGAAATAAACAGCTCTCAAAATATATAGCTGGAATCATATGGATAAATTATTTGGTTTTCTTCTTTTTAACCATTATATTTTGAGACTTTTTTATATTGTCAAAATTACTTTTTTTGGGGGGGAAATAACCATTTCAAGGCTGAATTAAGTTTTCAATTATAATACACCACTTCATTAGAGGAAGTGCTTGCGAAAAGCCCGATTTCTAGCTACTAGCTCTTTCCAGACTATTAAAGAATTCCATGCTTGGGGCCAGTAAGATGGCTCAGGGGTGACCAAACTTGATGAGCTTAGTTCAATCCCAGGACCCACAAGTTCACACACACACACACACACACACGCACACGCACACACACACACACACACACACACACACACACACACAAGTAAATGTATTAAAAAGTTCAAGTGCTCAGTGTTTGAACTGCCTCATTTTCCTGTCCATTTAATAAACAAGGTAAAAGTTAGACATGAAGGAATGAAAAACATTATTGAGAGGAGTAGGGTAGATAGGGCTGCTGCAAGCACACAACTTTATTCAGTACAAAAACTCTGCTTTCCAAGTGCCAGCCTCCTACTATGGCTGCTAGAACAATCCCTGAAGAGTCACTCATGCAAAAAAAAAAAAGAAAAAAAAAAGCCTCGTTCCATTCTTATCACCCTTATAAGTTTGCACAGCCAGATAAGTAGACACACGCTTGGCTGCATTTTGTGAATATGATAGCTTTTGTTCAAGCATCACATTCATATCCTAGCACTATGTCATTTACTCTTCTATATAGTCTCTCAGTCAATTTAAAAATATAACGTGAAAGATATGCATAACGGCAAAGTGGCCACTCCCCAAAACTGAAATTGTGTTTAAGACTAGAATTCAGGAGGCACTCAGTGTGCTCAGCTGATACCTGGCACAGGAGACACAGAATGCATACGAAGTTGGGTTTAATCACCAAAATGCTATTCACAAATGGAGAGATTTTTAGATTCCTCCTTTGTGTCCTCCCCAAGGTGGCATGAAATGAATTCACAACCTTTTGTTAGGAAGTCGGATGGTATGGACAAAGCAGAAAAGATGCATTTTACCCCCATGGACTTCCAGGCAATATTGGTAATATGGGTTGTTTTTATACTGTGGACCTGTAAGTAGTGTTGGAGGAAAGATGGGAGGGCTGGCAGTCACCACAGCTATACAGAACTTAGTGCTTACAGAGCAAATGGATACCTCTAAAGTGCTTCGGAAATAGCTTCATTCTTACAAGAGATTCATCTGTATGTATGCTGTTGAATGGCTGGTATGTCGTAGACACTAGAATATGAGAAGATTAAGGATTGTTTCTACTCTTGAAGTAAATAAATGAATGAATTTTAAAAATGACACAGGACAGGTGAGGTGGCTCTGAGAGCAAGTATGCTTGTCACCAAGGCTGATGACCTGAGTTTCATCTACAGGACACACATGGAGGAAAGAAGGCTGTCACATGTTGTCCTCTGACCTCTCCCTGCACACAGTGTTTAACACACCTCCCCAATAAATAATGTAATAAACAAGAGCTGACACATTTGGAGAAGAAATCCATATATAAAGGGAGAGCAAACCTCATTTCATATAACACAAAGGAAGGTTGACTATTTCTTTTCTTTTGCCAAATATGATTTTGTTATTCAACACAATCCTTCCACTAAGACCAGTTAAAGAACATTTCTGCCCACCTTTTACAACCAGGATCACAAAATTCAAGCAGAGGGAGAAGTGGAACATCGTATTCATGAAAGGTACATTGCCAATCTCATAATGGCCAAGAATGTATTTCAGCAATTTCCTGTTTTGGACATCAGGCTTAGAATATGGTTTCCATGGAAGGAATGATCTTGACGAGTTAAGAAAGTCAAGTAGCCTGGAGCTTGAAAAATTCCAGACAGTGTAAAGTATAGTGGGTTCTGGTCATCCAACGTGGCTGATAGCTGGCCCTGCAGTGACTACAGAAGGAGGGTCTGTAAGAGCCTGGAAAGAGGTCTTGAGACCCCGAGTTCTAGAGTTCTGTTTGATGGTTTGTATGCAAAGCACAGACGTTTTGGTGGGCTATCTATTTGTTATCATTAGGAAATAACTCCCTGTGTGGGAGGGGTGGTTCCTCTAAGTAGCAACAAGAGCCTAGGTGCCAAAGCATCACAATAAAAAAGGCATACTTAATAGGCTCTCACAAATTCAAAGCTGTAGTTTCGTTGAATTCTCGAGTTGCTGAGAGCTGAGCAGGAAGCAAGCTTTCCCTTCTTCCTCAGAAGAGATGTGGCTGCCCTAATACAGCAAAGTTGGAAAAGACGATGTCCCACAGCATGGGCTGTAGTCAGAGGGTCCTAGCCTCACAGGATTTCCAACCCAGCATTCTTCAAAACTCAACACCGTGTTTTTAAAATTCGCGAACAAAGCTCTTACTGTAGCCAAGGTACACATCCTTCACATTTACACTAACTCAACACCCTAAGGTTTTAATCACCAAAAAGCTTATATAAAAGGTACAAAACCACGGGCTTCTTTCCATGTTCAGTTATGTGATAGGAGCGGGACGTGGGGGAAGCATACAAATAAAAGCTGCAAAGACAAAACTCGAATTTCCCTGGTGACATTCAAAATGACACTGCTGACAAGGCTCAGACACTCATCTTCTAGAAGGGCTTACCGTGTCTGAAGGTTCCTCCCAAACAACACAGCCTGGTTTTGGCTCCCACTATGTAATGTACAAGGTGAGATTTTTCAAGGCTAGGAACACTGCCAGCTGAGGGGAAAGCAGAAGAAAAGAGCAAGTAACAATTATTAAAACAGTAGAGGATCTGACTAACCAAAAAGGCCCAAAAGGATTGCATTTTGTTCAGCTTATGTTAAATTTGCGGAAAGTGTGAGAAACGGAAATGATCTTGGTTTCAAGATATTTGAGAGGTGCAAACATCAAAGGGGCATAATTAGAAGCAACTGTTTAGAGAAAAATGATAACAAATTCATGGTTCATAGGCAAACATTAATTTCAGGTCAGTTGTTGTTCCAAAATTATAGTCAGTCTTATAGAATATTGAACAAACCCTTCCTGGAAATTCTGTGTATGAAGTCAGAGTCCCAAATAATCACCATTACCAGCCTGTCCAGCAAGACTCTGTTGTCCCAAAAGAGGGAATGACCCTGAAATAGCAGATGCCTTCCAGGCCAGCCTATGCTCAAACTATCAGTCTACCCAAAGCATCCCAACTACCACAGAAAGAAGATACAGCTTGCCATCTTGTCTACCCATTCATAACCGGGTCCGTAAAATTTTGATGTTTTTATCAATGTTCCCATCAAAGAGATGTTTCAACCTATGGTATTGATAATGAAACTTGACCTCAAATCTTGGGTAATTCTGTTGCTTATGAGTTTTGGAGTTTACTATGCCAGGCTTGTTCAGGATCTCAGAACTGGAAATCTACCTTTGCACATAGGGTTCAGAAGAATTTGGAAAAATCAGCAAAATAGTGTAGAAGGACTCAGGACTTAAAATCGGTGTGCTGAGTACTACACAAAGAGCCTGAATCTGTAAGATTGATGCTCCAGGCTCAGAAATAAAGAAATAGAAATAATTTGCCCACGGTTCTAGGGGAAAACAAAAACATTACTACAACATGATCTCCAACAAACCTCTTTTCTAACTTCTTCAAGGGGCTGAAAAATAGAGAAAGTGATTGAAGATCACTTCAGAAGCACAAATACCTTTCAGATCTGATGATACCCATCTAGATGCTGATGACTAGGCCATGAGGATTGCAAAATAGAGGCAGAAATAGAAGATACCCAAAGTCCGTGCAAAAGAGATCAACCTAGTAAACAGGGTGGTCCAGAGCAGGGCTCCAACAAAAGCACAAGAAAACCAAAGAAAGGATGAACTGTCCAGAATCTGCAATGACGGATTTTCCTAAAGATTATGTTAGTTTTAAGTCACTAACCTGTACGTGGTGCTCTTTACACCCATCACTGTGATCTGTAGTAGTCTGCCTTGTCTTTTGGGTTTCAGGTTCTTTATTCTTTCTGTACTTTCAATTGTTCTTATACTAAAAGGCCTTAGGAAGACTAAATTTTCTTTGTATGTGTATGTATGTATGCATGCATGCATGTGTGTATACACACACACTAAATTTTCCATACATGTGTACGAATGTATACATACATGCATATACATGCATACACACATGTACATATGCACCTACACATAGACAGCAAGATTATGAATGGACAAGAAGGAAGTAATGGTATCAATGTATTTTGGTATGAGTCTGAAGTCAATAAATTACCTTTGAGGTATATTGATCTGGCACTGAATATGCAAAATGGTGATAAATTGATCTATAGACTGTCTTATATATTTATATGTGTGCATACATATGTATATATATGTATATACAAACTCATACCAAAATACAAATACATATACCTACATTTATATGCATACAAATACATACACAAGCACATACGCACATACACAAATAAAAATTAAGCAGAAAGTAAAACATAGAAGCCTTTGAAGAAACACAAAGAGAGGTAAGACCTGGCACAATGTTTGTATGTGAGGAGTAGTGAGGATTCACAGAGTGTGAAGGATAAGAACAATGGTAATAAAACATATTCACAGCATACATCTTAGATTAACCCATTTCTATTAATCTGTGTATCACCTCAAGGCTGTGACTTACCAGTGGTAAGGTTCTGACATCCTTCTTCTGCAGCTACATGGCATCTTCTTGTCTCCACCTACTCTCTAAATGTATCTCTGTTCAGATTTTTTACTTGGCTTTGCTCTGCTAAACCATTGGTCAAAACAGATTTATTTATCAACCAATAAAAGCAAGACATATACAAAAGAACAGCCCATAACTTTAATATAGTAAAATTACATATACAAAACAGTTATCAAAAAAGAATTATAGATACAATATTTAGTCCATTTATATTTGGCAAAATAAGGAAAGTACTCCTTGAAGCAAGAAATTTGAAAGACTGTTTTGCTTCTATTGTCAGTTTGTCAGTAACTTTTTTCTGTATCTTGCAGAATGTCTGGAAGACTTTTTTCATGAAGCAAGAACCCTAAAGAACTGTCTCACTTTTTTTAGACAAGTTCAACAGTCATTTTTCTGTGGACACTGAATGTCCAGTTCATACAGCATACCATCAAGCAGTTCAGGCAAGAGCAGTTTCTTGCACAAATAACTAACAAATTTCATAAGGAGCCTCTTTAATGCCTCCCATCATCCTCTTTAAGTAAATTGGTGCTGCCAGGAGCAGATGTGTCTCACTGTCATGAAAAGTCCTAAGTTATTAAAACATTTTAAATGACATATTCTGTTAGTCTTTTAAAGGTTTGAAGAATACCTATCCATCTGAAATAAATCTTTGTACATCTAGAAAACCTGACTAACATGACTACAAGCCTGACTATTATAGATGACTATCTATTAACCTGTATTTCTTAATTATACATTGCATTTTTAAATGAGCTGCATAAACACAGTACCTTAATCAAGAGCAGAAATATACATATAACAAAACTGACCTTAAATTTGTGTCAATAAACCAAGATCCATACCAATGCAAAGTAGTCACTGCTATAGCATATCCCCCTTTAAATACAAAACAAATATTTATAAATAATTATTTAAGAAATTTGAGCAATGTTCTCTAGACATCTTCCTGTTGATTGGGGGTGCTGTTTATCAGGGGTATTCTGTGATAGACCCATCTCAGCCAGCAGACCTGATATTGTTATGGATGTTGGACCATCTGGGCCATTGTTTTAGGGGATTTTGTTTAATAAAACTGTATTAGCCAGTATGGAATCCACAGCTTTTATCCTCTGTGGAAACAAAAGTAGAGAGACTCCCAAAGCAGCATATCCTTAGATCCAAATTTTGAAAACAAGATACCTTTAAAATATATATGTTGGTATAGCTTAGTAGCCTATACAATGAAATGTCTCTTTGTACTTAGCTAATTCACAATCAAAAGTTTTAAAGAAAACACAATAATATACACAATCCAGACTCTCTTTGTCATTTCCTCTTTTACGTGGCTTATTTTTCTTTACTCCTTTAATCTATTACTGTCTCTACTCTGTCTCTTTAAAGACTTTGTTTTATTTTTAAAAAATATTTACTTCTTTTAATAACTGTCTATACTCTTTTTCTTCTCTCTCCCAAGCCTATGTACATTTTTTAAACACAGTGTAACCCATTCAGAGGTTTATTTCTGTCTGAATCTGTCTTTATTTACATATTTGTAATAATTTTCTGATGAGGAGCACTTTTAAAATAAGCAGCTTGGTCACAGTGGCCTTGGATGCTGGCTCCACCTCTCTAGGCCTTTTAGCATGGCAAAGGTATGTTCATTGCCAGCTCTGGGACTACTGGGTGGGAGCCATGCTCACCCCATCAACTCTGGGAAACAATTGGCCCATGCTGCCACCAAGTAACTTGCCGCACATTCCCTATAAACCCCATTCAAGGGTTTGGCCTCCTGAAAGTGTCAGAGCTATTCATGCAGATAGCATAAACAAGGAAGCTAGTTTTTAAATGATCTGTACAAAGTTACAGTGCTACCATTGAGTCAGGAAGCCTTTTCATTTAAGCTACTTTTGTCACTGTTTGCCTCTATCAAACAGAGCCCACTAGAGAAAATGCTACTACCAAGAAGCTGTGCTTAACTTTGTTCTTTTGTGACTAGAATTCCTTCCCAAGCTCTTTCAGGTTTTACATGGATGTAGTGGGTTCACGTTGGCATGCCATGCAGGTGGAGACTGCTCATTCATTTTCTGGCCACTCGCATCCAAGTAATCATATAGAAACTATATTAATTACAACACCTTTGGATTAGGCATATTTCTAGCTAACTCTTACATCTTAAATTACCAATTTCTATTAATCTGTATATCACCACAGGGATGTGGTTACTGGCAAGGTTCTGGGTCATGGTTGGTGCCTTTCTCCTTTGGTAGTTACACAGCATCTCTTTGACTCTGCCTACTTTATATTTCTGTTTGGATTTCCTGCCTAGCTTTACTCTACTAAGCCAAAATTAGTCAAAACAGTCAAAATTAGTCAAAATTATTGGTCAAAACAGTTTCTTTATCAACCAATGGTAATAAAACAAATTCACAGCATACAGAGGAGAATCCCACATCATCTCCCCTTTTCTGTCTAAGTAAAGAAAGGAAGATTTTACCTTTTACATAGTAAATTACATATACAAAACAGTTATCAAGCAAGAAATATAGTTAGAATACTTAGTCCATTTACATTTGACAAATTAAGGAAAATATTCTATCATCTATCCTATTTTTGTGAGTCTAAAGTTTTATATCAAATTTATCCTTGATCATAACTAAGGAAAACTATAACTATATGTCTCCAACTCTTCAAAAACCCCAGAAGGATGTAATAATACCTAAGTAAACAGTAAGTTCATTTTAAGTAACTTCCAAAACTCTAGAATTGACAGAGACATCTCACTGCCTGGGCAATCACCCAAAGTTCTTCCGTCATATTGTAGCATCCATCTCCAGCTTATTGGCCCATCGTTTCTGGGAGACTTTTCCATAAAGCAGGAAATTTGAAAGACTGCTATGTGGACCTGGATCACATTGGCCCTAGCTAAGTCTACTTGGTAAGTTTCAGAATGCTCTATACCCAGATAGGAACGCTTGTAAAAGTTATGGTTTATATGAGTATTGAATTAGTTATATTTAACAATCTGTTCTATTAGGACACCTTAATTTTATTGAAGGAAATTTGAATCTTGTCTAAAGATAAGTGAATGAATGAAACCTCATATTCATACTTTAATAAAATTGAGGTTTACTTTGGGTAGTTAGTTTTAATAAAATTGAGGTATATTTCAGATCAGAAAGAAAATAAGAAAGTCTCTTGGGTAGACAATATACAAGAAACTAGAATTTATATTCTGGGAATTGTTGTTAGTGCAAACTCAAACCCATCAAACTAAATAGAAGTTAGATTCTTCCCAGCTATTGCTCAGTGCATTTGCTTTTGTGAGCGTCTGTGCTATTTGTGTATATATATCTATCTATGTGTGTGTGTGTGTGTGTGTGTGTGTGTGTGTGTGTGTGTGCAAATTCACATCTTTGTGCAGGTATGCATGGAGTCCTGAGGCCAGCCTTATGTCTTCTTCAATTGCCCTCCATCTTATTTGCTGTTACTAGGTCTCTCACTGAATCTATAGCTCACTAACTTGACTAGACTGCCTGGCTAGCAAGTCCCAGATATCCTCCTATCTCTTCCTACCCACCCCTGCAATTACAGGCTTGCTCCACTTTACTGTCTTTTTATATGGATATGTAGGGATCAAACCTAGGTTCTCAATCTTCAATAGCAAATATTTTACCAAACACTTGGCAGCCTCTTCTGCTCAACCCTTATGGACAAGCTATACCTTCTGTTTCCTTAAAGTCTAGACATTCTTGATGCAGCATTCAGCTTACCAGTTTACATAGCAAGGACCTGAGATGATCTGGGCCTCCAGCCAAAGCAAATGCCATCTTTTCCCTTCTGTGCCTATGACTTCACCATAATATTGTATGGAGAAATTGGCCTCCCTCAGTCATTCCTGAAAGATTCAAAAAAGCTTGTGTGTGTGTGTATGTGTGTGTGTGTGTGTGTGTGTGTGTGTGTGTGTGTGTGTGTGTGTGTGCTTTATGATATTTCCCTGTGTCAGAACAAGCTAGAATTTTTTTAGGATAAAATAAACAAAGGGAACATATGTGACATCATTCCAAATGGGTCCACAGCCTCAAACTTAATGCTTTTTGTGAACATTTCCAAATAATAATAGAGAGAAATCTGGAGGTGTTCTAGAACAAAGTGTGTAACCAACCCGGGGAGGTTCAATTGTTCAGTGATACTCCCTCAAGTTCTTACAGTGCAGCTCACTAATTCTCACAATGACCTCACTCTTCCAACCCTTTATATGACTTAGGCTTCAGTGAGTGATGTAGGAAGGTCATCTGTCTATGTGTTACTTTCATTAGTTAATAAAGAAACTGCCTTGGCTTTTAATAGGACAGCAGCTTAGATAGACAAAGTAGACAGAATAGGATGCTAGGAGACAAAACCAGAGTCACACAAATGCCATGGAACTAGCCGCCAAGTCAGACATGCTGAATCTTTCCTGATAAGCCACCACCTCATGGTGCTACACAGATTTTTAGAAACGAGTTAGAAAAGATGTGAGAGTTAGCCAATAAGAGGCTAGAACTAATGGGCCAATCAGTTTTGCAACTTATGGAGATCTCTGTGTGATTTTCTTTGGTGCTTGCCAACTGTGGGGAACTGGGCAGGACATAAACCCCAACAAGCAGGCCCCTTGATGTTACAAGTGAGTACAAGAGAAATTGAGTAATGTCAGGTTTTATGTTCAGATTAAGAATGACCTTGTTTCTAAGCTTTCACACAGAGGATGTGTCACAAAGTGAGTAAAAGCAGATTATAGCTTGTTCTGACCTCATTCTCCCCAAAATTAGCTATATGAACCTCAGTGCTAGTGTTCAATGCTATCTCTCTTTGCTTCAGCTTTTGCACTGTCAAAATGGAGAGTACATTTATTTTATAAGGTTGTTAGGGGTATGATGTGGATTAATTAAATGGGTAGAGACTAGTTTCAAAAATGTCAGGCAAACCCTAAGAACATGACAAATAAAATGATTACTAAAGTCTTCCTGTCTATGTATATTATGTACTTATGTTACCAATGACACAGGTCTCATCAAAATTGAAAGGATCCAGAGAAGGTTAAGAGCCATGGAGAAACAGCCTTGGGAAAATCACTTTTTTATTTCATAACTGAGTACATATTCCACTAGTCAAACATGTCCTGTTTCCAGACAGCAACAGTCATCCATTTACTCATACCACAAATTAACACCAGTGGGTCCAGGCTTCACTAGTACCACCAACAGCATCTGGTTACCTGTCAATCCCAAAATTTCAAAATCTCTAAGCTATACATCTTTTCCCTGTGTAGGAACTACATGCTGAGAAATATTTCCATCGAAATTATCTTATTTATTTTTATGAGTGTCTGAATTTTTCCTCTAAAACATATGTCCTCGTCAATATATGAGTTTGTTTGCAAATTTCACTGAGACACAATACACACAGCTGTAAAATAAAATCCATTTTTTCTGATTAAAGAAAAGTCCATATCTTTACCAGATTAAAAAAATAACAGGAGATTAAAGCAAGCAGCATTAGTGGATAATTAAAGGAAAGATAATAATTTTGTAATTCTATATTTTGTGAGTTGAGATTATCCTCTGTGCATTTATTCTATCTATTCTATAATTTTCATAAAATATGAAATTAAATTATTTTAAAAATATGTGTAGGAACAAAGATACAAAGGAGAAACTTGCTTATAAAATGTTATATTTATTTTATCTTATGTTTTAGGTTTCCCTGTTTCATTTTTATAAACCATTAAGCAATTTGGTACATAGCTTCACAAATGCTGAAATGAACAAGAAGGAAAGCCAATTCCGATTGTCACAGTAATTTCTATTGTGTAGATTCTCTTTGGCGAGATGTAAAAATCCTAGACATTTTGTTATGTTGAGAAAATAAATTCGATGCATGACTTCTGGTCTGTTGCTATGGCCCCTATAGTCTATGTTGCTTTCCTAGCACTATTAACTTAATTATGATAAGTACAGGGTTCTTTTGAGCTCTTTCAAACAGTTTATATGCATGCTCACTTGATGACTACTCTGGAATGCTAGTAATAACTCTGCTAATTATGTCAATAAATTAATTAGACCTATACTACCACAGACAACAGCCAAGTGACCTTTAGCCTCTCTCTTGTCTATGTTTTCTTTGAACCCTCAAAGTTGAGCACTATCCAGCTACCAGTTTGTTCCTCATGCACAGATAATTTTTCTGGATTCATATATTTTAATGCTTTTTCTATTTGATATAGAATATTTTCTTTAATACATTTAGTGGCTATCAGGACATTTGGCAAGAAATTCTACAGTGGCTTCATAACATATTTAAAAAACATTAATTGACCCTTTCAATCACCTAATATACAATGAGTGAAATAATTAAGTTGCTAAAGCCTTTATAAATTGGAAATTGGAGTAATACAAACTAACAACATAGGCGTGTCCTTATTGAATCAATGCTGTGAGAATCAAGACTCAGGAAATGGTGCTAGAGTTTGACACGTCTCTCTAACATATATGTAATATTATTCCCCTTGCTCTCAGATAGATTTCAGATCATTGCACACACAGAATGCAATTCCTGAAAGTCAGTAAAGGCATGACTTTTAAAGGAGTTTGATGTCCCCAAGCAATCAGTCACTACATGAGATGAAATAAAATGCTCTGCCTGCCAGTTAAGCTTAGGGAACTAAAGAAGCAATTTTTGTGAAATGCACAAAGTTTGTCATATAAGGATCTTTTCTTCCTAGCATTGGGTTGTAGGGTGTCAGTGTCAGAGAACGTTCTGGTTCTCTTACCTTTGCATGATATATATTCTATTATGTATCCTTACCACAGTGGATTATAGAGAACATAACAGCTACAGTTGGTGTTGCACAGAAAATGCAGACACTTAAAGAATAAAAACATCATTCTCCTTCCCAAGCCTGCTCATGTTGCAACAATTCACTTCACAGAAATAACAAGTTCCTCTAATTTTCCCTGAGATGTCTTGATAAGCTTCAGGTTGGAATTCAAGTCAGCCAGCCTTAACTGTTGAGTCTCCCAGGAGGTCAGAGACAGCATCCCCCTCTGTATGCTGTGAATACCATTGGTTAATAAAGAAGCTGTTTTTTACCTGTGGTTGGGTAGAACAGAGCTACACAGGGAACACTAAACTGAACGCTGTGGGGAAAGGAGGTGATGTCAGGAGAAGCCATGTAGCCCCATTGGAGATAGATGCTGGAACTTTACTGGGTAAGCCACAGCCTCATGGCAATACACAGATTAATGGAGAAGGATTAAATTAATATGTAAGAGCTAACCAATAAGAAGCTAGAGGTAATAGGCCAAGCAGTGATTTAATTAATACAGTTTCTGTGTGGTTATTTTAAGAGTCTGGGCAGTCAGGAAATAAATATGTGGCCTTTTACAAGACAGAAAGAAAGCAATGAAGTATGAGACTGCAGGGTCCCATGTGGAGTTTACTCTCTGGTGAAAGCGAACTTTTCCTTTGCCCCTTAACACACACATAGCATAAATACTCTGCAGAATTTAGAAGGCCAAAGGAATTGAAGTCAAGCACCCATTTTCCATTTTCACTTTCTTATGTGAATTTTCCATGCATCAGACAAAAGCAACACTTATGGCAGAAGAGTCCTGAGTTGACAGTCACAGGTCAATAACCCTAAGAGAATCCAGAAGAACTTAGTCAGTTCTCAGAGGCAGAACTTAGCCTGGAACGCAAGGGAAGGCATTGTGGGTCAAAGTCCCAGGCTCCTACATGGGCTTATACAACATTCTGGTCTCAGATAGAGTAGCCAAATGAAACATTTCCATTCCTGTAATTTCCTGTCCTTAAGGGAAATCAAACATTTTTCTTGGTTGTAATTCAGATCTAAGGAAAAGACTCTATAAGCACACCGATTATTTTAAGTGTGTACTCATTTTACCCATCAAGACATCATTTTATTTCTTTGTGAAAGTACTTATAGAAAAATGTTTTTTTAAACTCAAATTCAGAGTTTCTAAGTTTGACATTTCTTACTCACTTCTTTGGTCTGTGAATCTAGAAATGTAGATAGCTGAAAGTAGTTGGACCATTTTAAAACCTACTAAGTATTTAAAAACTCAAAGTTCAAAAACACTTTTGCATCAGGAAATATGTGCCTTCTAGTCATTTCGTGATGTATATGCAAAGGACTCAATAAGGTATTGTCAGGTATTTATTTTTTGTATATCAATGCTTAACGTGTAATTATTATTTGAACACATATCCACACATAAATGTAAACATGGTTGCTTTTTCTTTCAATTTTCAAAAATATGGCACTCAAAATCGATCAGGGATAAAAATAATTTATTGACTAATCCTAGAAATATTGTAGATTTTTCAGAATTAAAGCTGCATAAGTAAACACTCATCTAAGACAACATATAGAATTTGGATTTCTGGTGAAATATTAATTTTAAGATCATTTATAAGGTAATGTGTTATAATCTCTTAACTGAGAAAGATCCTTCTGAGTGGATCATTAGTATTAAAGATGGGTTTTTTTCTATAATTTGGAGATTTTTTTAAACTACCTTAAAGTGTTTTAACAGGTAACAGGTACTTGATGGGACTTGCATATGGGATTATTTATAAGAAAGCTCCCCCAAAGTCACCAAAGTCAATGTTAAGGTAAGCATCTAAGTATCAAACCCAATAGGTTCAGTTTTAAACTTAGTGGGTTCTTCTGATAGAAGACAATCATATTTTCAAAGTAGTTCTAGTTTAAGATGAAATTATCAATCCAGTGAGCCGGTGTAAAAAAAAAAAAAAAAAAAAAAAAAAAAAAAACAAGAGTAAACTCAAAGTTACAAAGCTAAGCCATCTGACAGTTGCTAAGACCTGGCCAGGGTTACAGTAGTGTGAGAGAAAAGGAGTTCTTCACAAGGATGGAACTCAGCGTTAGTTCACTATGTGAAACTGAAGACTGGTGTTTGAGTTGGCTTTCTATCTCCTATAATGTGCATTTAACTTCAAACACACACCCCCATCACCAATGTCTGGGAGAACAATGGATTCAAAATGACAAAAGATTATCTGCTCTGACATGAGGAGCTCAGAAGTTGTCAGTCCCAAATGGATGACAAGAGAAATTGAACAGAGCAGAAAATTAACTGCTTCTCTTACACTCATCAGAGGGTGGAAACTTCGGGGCAAATGTGTACCCTGACATTTATAAAAACAGTTCTAGAGCCAGACACAAGTCCTGACTCCCGGCAAAAGGGTTGTGACTCTGTATTTTAGAAATATATCAGTGATACTTTAAAGGCTGAGGCTGAGTGGGGATGAAATAGAGCGTAACAATCAGGTGATGGAGGCAGGCTTGGGAACTTTACCCTATGGCCAGCCAGGAATATCACCATATGCTAACGCTAACAGCAAAGAAGAATTTGAGGGTCTACAACCAAAACCTACTCCCTAAAAAAGCTGTCGTCATACCTGAGCAAACATTTTACATACGGCACAGACATTTCTGAGACCCCCCACATTTTTCTACCCATTCCTTCTCACCTCAGAAGGAAAGCCAAGGAACATTGCAAAGAGAACACCTAGGGCCCAGTCACTTTGAAAGGCTGAAATTTAATCATAACGTCATAGAATCCCCAGCACACACACTCTGCCACCGCATCAGTAGCTCTTGAGTATAACAGCAGTGGATTACACTGAGCAAGCTGCAAGACACAGATCCCATCTGAGAAGGAGTGCTCAGCAAATCCCAAAGTCAAGAGAGAAGACAAAAACAAGGACACTGGAGTAATTTGAATGTCTGCTACCTACAGCAAGAGCAAACATTGAACACGGCCTGCTTCTTGCCAGATTAGCATAAAAATTTCACAGTAAAGTAGTATACCACTGTTACTAGGATCTAATACATCAGATAGCATGCCTGTCTTTCAACAGAAAACAAAAAATACACGAGACTCAGAGGCAATGTGCAAATATCCTTGTGTGCATATATATTCACATATACACATACCTGTATGCACACACACATATACACACATGTATGCCTAAATGCATGCACACATACAGTTTTGCAGACACACATTTTCATCATGAAGGAAATAATCAGAACCAGACTCTGCTATGACATAGATGTTGAAATGTTCACACAGGCTCTCACAGACTGCTCTGATTCACACGCTCAGATCTTTAATGGGAAAATTAGATGGTATTCAAAACCAGATAAATGATAATATAAAAGTAGACAAGGAAGATGAATAAAAAATAAATTCACACTTAAACATTTTGGGGTGAAATTTCAGAGCTTTGAGGACAAAGAAAGTCATAAAAGGGCATGAATAAGACAAGTCACCTTGGACACACAGCATGACAATGGGAGGCACAGGAGACTTAGTAACATTTGATGCTAAGGTGAGAGCTGCATTTTCAGCCCTAAATGTCTGTCAGTCAAACTTATATTCAAAAGTAGGAGTTAAGCAGGAATTTCCTGACATACAAATATAGAAGGGGATTTCCCGCCGTAGATTTGGCAGTCCTAAATCATAAATTGACTCTTATTACAGTCTCAATAATTGCTACTATATACTACATGATCTCTGTTTATAATACATAAAAATATTTAGGTATATGAAGAAAGTAATAAGTATGTTAAAAGGGGAGCTGCTCCTATATAACTAATGGATTAAAGAATACAATGAAAATGATGAAATATTTAGAGCTGGATGACAAGAGTAAAGTACACATCTACACTCTGAGGACATAGCTGAAGCTGAACTAGGGCCATTATAGTATTAGAAGCACTTTTTTAAAAAGGGTAATTAAAAATGAATAAGCTGCAGATTCAACACAAGGAACTTGGGAAAGAGGAAGAGTATGACTCCAAAGAATGAAGACAGAAACAATGTGAACAAAAGCATAAATGAATGAAATAGAGAAAATTTAAAGAACTCAGAAAATATGAACCTGGTTCTCAAACTACCCTGATGGACTAAAACTGACCCAAGAATAGAGACAGACATGTGAGCATTAAGAGTCAAACCAATGGTGAAAATGACAGAAATATATAAGGGATTCTAAATTGTTGTTCGATTAATATGAACAACATTAGTCAATGAAATTCTCAATGTAGAGTAAAGGCAATTCAATGAAAAGAAATTTTGAATTTTTACAAATCAAGAATTATGAAAGAAATTAAGCTGATATTCATCAATATTCCAATCATATAATTTCTCCCTAAAGTCTATCACCAATAGCCATTTTATAATCATCATTTCACACACACACACACACACACACACACACACACACACATATGGCCTAATGTGTTTCGATGACTGTTCTAGATTCATCCGTAAATAAATCAACACATTCTCTCTTGATGGGTTTGCAATTCCAGTAAGAGGAAACAAAAAGCTAAAAAGTGTGAGTAAGTTATGCCCTATTCACAAGGTCATGATGATGGTGGTGGTGGAGTGGTGGTGGTAGCGGTGGTGTGATGGTAAGAAGTGGATAGGTCAAGGGACAATTGAAAGAAAAGCTGGGATTGACTGAGGAAATTGGGGAAATGAGTGAAGTGTGAGCAAGTGGTTTGCTTGAGATCCTTGCTATCATGTGCAACTAATCCTGCCTGCAGGGGTGGTAGTGCTAGAATGGAGGAGACTAGACAGAAATAGCAGAACAAGAGCCTAATCCACAACTCACTAGAGACAGGGCCTCTGTGCACAGCCAAGACAATCTTTGAGTCCACAGGATTTCAGAAGCTGCGATGAAGGGTTTGGGGGCAGAGGTCAACCAGCAGATGAGAAAAACTTATAAAAGAATTTTACTGGTAAATTTTCTCTAAACTGCCATGAAGAGATAATCTTTCAAACCAGTTTCAGAGAATAGAAAAAGAGGTTGAAAAAACACTCAACTTCTTTTTCATGAGACTGATTTAATCTTGACACCAAAATTAGATAAGTAGAGAAGTAGATAATTATAGGCCGATCATACTTATGAACATAGATGAAAAAATCCTAATACAATATTGGCAAATCAAATCTAGCAGTGTGTCTAGATTTAATCTTGCCAAAGAAAAGATTTTCTTGAAAATGTAGGCTGGTGCAAAAGCAGAAAAAAATTTCAGTACAATGTACTAATAAAGAATAAAAGATAAAAATCAGTTTAATAGACTATCCAGGTAGACAGGATGGACGTGACGCATGTTCTAGCTGAGGAGGGCTTCCTACCACTATGGAGAATATGACTTCTGCATAGTTGAATGACCCTATTGTTGGCAGCAGAGAGATGTCCATTGAGGGTTCCCAGATATCAGTCTTTTTGAGAATTGTCCCTCGATAAAAGGAGTTGCTTTGCCTAAATCTAAATTTCTCCTGTGTAGTAGCTTCTACTGTTAGCTTGAGACAGTAGTATCACTGGGACTCAGCATTACATTTGGGGCTATCATAGCCTCAGGGCTCTCCAAAGGTACCACTGAGGCACAGCCAAATGCTCGAGGCTCTCCTGGTCCCAGAGCACTATGACAGAGAGACTGAATATCCTATTGCAACTTCAGTACAATTAAATCTTACTAAGTGTAATCCTCTTTCTTGTCCCTTATAAGAGCTGTCCTGAGGGCATATTTCAAAACGCCTTAAGTAATCAGAACTCTGAACCTTTGTTCCCCTGCTCTGACCCAAGAGTAGGGGTTTATTTTTCAATCTACCAGCTTATATTATAGTATATGAAAAAGAAAAGAGAAGGAAAGATTGTATTTCTTAGAAGACAAAGCAAGATGACTAAATCAAAGTCGTGCGTTCATAGTTCCTGCCATGTATACTCTTTCATGTTATATGTGCTGACTTTAAACTATAACAGGAGCCGGGTGGAGGTGGCGCACGCCTCTAATCCCAGCACTCGGGAGGCAGAGGCAGGCAGATCTCTGTGAGTTCGAGGCCCGCCTGGTCTACAAGAGCTAGTTCCAAGACAGGCACCAAAAACTACAGAGAAACCCTGTCTCAAAAATAAAAGTAAATAAATAAATAAAAACTATAACAGGATATCAGTTCAGCACTAAGTTTTCCACCAGCTAATAGATATCACCTTGCAGCATCTGACTCCTACAAGATGTGTATATGGTAAGGATTCTCTTAAGCTCACGTATAGGTCACTGAGAACCAGGGGTCGAAATTGGAATTTCATCACTCATTATTGTTACCAATAACCAGACTTTTTCTTTGGGGTGGGTGGAAGTTTCAGTAATGCTAGATACTTCAGTTTTAAAGAAAGCTGCAGTGATTTGGCAAGAGGATGTAGCAAATTCTTTGGGGAAATAGAAATGGAGGGTGATATTCTACCTATTCAGATCCTCATTAAGTCAGCAACAAAGTACTGAAAGTGCTGCCTTCAAGTGAGGAATCTTAGTCTAGCAAGGTAAACTAACATTGGCTCTTACAAAATCATTTATGTTGCTTTTTTTTTCACTGTGACATAATGAAAAGATGTTCTGACATAATGTGACACCTTTCACTAGTGAGAGATCTTAAGCCACTAAGTGTGAAACACTAAGTTACGCTAGATTACTTTTATTAATCTCCTGTAACCTAGGCTGATGTCAAGCTAGCTTTCTATGTAGCCAAGGATGACCTTGAACTTCTGACCTCTCTGCATCTACCTCCTGAGTGCTGGAGATGTAGGTATGTGTTGCAATGTCAAGTTTATGTAGTGCTCGAGAACAAACCTACGGGCTCATGTGTGCTAGGCAAGCATCTACCAAGCTGCTCCCCCAGACCTTGTTTTGCCTTATTTTTCATGTTTTAGTCATCATGGAAATTTTCCATCAGTTTGTCTCTACCAAGCAGTTTTTCTCGATGACTTTGATAAAGTATCTTTGCTGCTGGCTCAAGTCAGTGGTATGGTATGAGTAAGAAATTATGTGTGTGTGTGTGTGTGTGTGTGTGTGTGTGTGTGTGTGTGTGTGTGTCCACTACATAATGAGAGCAAGTAAAACAACTTAAGCCTAGGGGGTAAAGTTATTTACTGTCTATTATTGAAAATATAACAGGAAGCCATAGCAGTATCATGTAAGCAAGACTGACAAAGGCTAAGAGCTCCAGAGACCAAGTCCAATTATCTCCTTGGGTAAAGAGCTCACATCACTGTATTGTCCCTTGAGAGCAAAAGTAATGTATAAAAGAAATTGAATGTCACATCCCTCTGCTGTAGGTGTAGAAATAAGGTCTGTGTTATACATGTTTCAAACGTCTTTTCTTATCATTATTATTGTAGGAGGGATGCATACAGGGGGAGGTTAGAAGGCAACTTTCAGAAGACTGTTCTTGACTTCTGTTTTGTTCAGGCAGTTTTCTTTGTTGTTTCTGATGCCATGCTACAGTGTGGACTCCAGACTAGTGTGTGATTTCCCATCTCTCCTTCTGTCTCACCATAGGTGTGCTGGGATTACAGATGCATGCCACCACACCTGCCATTTTTATATGGGTTGAGGGATCAAATTAAAGTCACCAGGCTTTCTAGGCAAATGCTTTTGCACACTGAATCATCTTACCAAATCTATGTGTGTATGTGTGTGTGTACTATTAGAAATATATATATTGATATATTATGTATATATATTATATTATATTATATATCTATATATAATTAGATAAAGATATTTAATAATTAGATAATTATATATAATTAGATAATAGATATTTAATTATACATATTAGATAGCATTATGATGCATGAGGATATGTCAAGTATTTATGATTACTAAACCAGTGGATTTTGTAAACAATTATTACCCAGAAATCTTGAACTCTGAATTTAGCATAAGACTTTTGGGAAAGAGTTATTGCCATTTCTGTCTCTGGAAGGGATAATTTCCACGTATTGAGAAGAAATGTTTTAGGATGCTTATTTTAATATTGTTGGAAAGTTTAAATATAGAAGAGGGTCATGTCACAAAGTTAGGTCAGCCAATGGATGTTTGTGGGTATGTTTTGTGGTGCATATAAGCATATGTGTTCTTATGAACATCCATCTTACATTTGGAGAATTTCTACTCTGGGGGTCCTGAACCTCCATACAGAAGAAAGAGCCAAGGCTTTCAAAATTCTCTGAGAACCATAGGAACATGGGTCCAGTCCTCAGTACCACTGTATAGAGACTGTAGAATCTAAAGTGGGGAACAAAATTGGCAATAACTGCTAAAGAAGCGGTGGTAAGGCTACATTGATGATGGTTGTAATCATCGAAATTTAACTATTCGGTCTTCTGAGTGAACAAATGAACCATTTCATATTCTCTACTAAATTTGTTTTATGTGTAAGTACACTGTTTGCAAATGAGAATACTAGCTGAATCATATTCACACATACAAGGAAAATAGAATATTTAACATGCATGTTAAAAATACTCATATTTAGTTATAATAGGAAAAATTAAACCTAAAATGACAATAAAATATCACTTCACACTCTCCTGTTATTGTATAGTCCCACGTGTTACAAGAACATATAGAAATAATAACTGAAATAGAAATGTCCATTTATCGGTCAAACAAGGTAACAAAAATCCATACTCCCAGATCCTGTATAACTGGTGAGTAAGATGGTTTGCCCTATAATTCCCACCTCAGAAAGTGGATACAGGGGCTGCCTGGAACAAACAGGTTAGTGAAGTTATCTATATCTGTGAGCACTGGGTTCAACTGAGAGACCAGCCTCAAAGAGTGTTAAGAAAGTGCTAAAGAGTGATCAAGAAAGAATCTTACCATCAGTTTTAGGCTTGCACACACATGCATGTACACTCATACACACACATGTGCACAAACATGCACACAAACCACACAAACACATTTTGTAAGCTTTGTATAATCATTTGAGGAACAGATTTATCTAGAAAAGATGCAGAGGGTTCAGTTATTTTAATTCTAGGTAGGCATTCTAAGCTCTCTCCAATAACTAGCAAATTTAACAAATACATTTTGTTCATCAATGTGTTATTTCTAAAACAAATCAAAAGCAGATGATGGAGTAGGCAAGAGCATTCTAAACTTATCCAACGAAAGCCACCTAAATGAATTCAAAAGCATATTTGGAATTAAAAGTATAAATCGTAAATTAATAACTCTTAAAATTTTATTCTGTAAATATGGAACTTTAGAACAAACACAAAAAGAGACAGAAAAATTACATTAAAACCTCAGTATAATGCATAATAGATAAACTTGCTTTTCAGCCTAAGAGGCATGTACAAGCAAGTTGGTTCTAGCTTTCTACTTTTCCATGTTTCAAATATGCTGATATATTAATATTTTACTAAGAAAACAGTTGTTTCTTTAGTCCATCAACTATTAATGTATTTCACTTTATGAATAACATTAGAGATCAGTTGCCTTTCTAAACAAAGCTTTGGAATTTGGGGCCCATAGATTTCAGCAGAAGACTAAATCCTCATCTAAAATCTTACAAATATACTTCCCCATCTTAGATGTCAGTTTTGAAGTCACCATAGGATGGGGAGTGGATCTCTGAGGACTTGGGTCCAACTTAGGTCCAACTCTTTAGTTGGATCCTCAGGAAGCTCATCCAGAGGTGCAAACTTTTGATATCAAGACAATCCATTCCAGTGTTCATCCTACATTTTAGTATGCTGGTAGGCTTTCACTTACATTGCTGGATTAATTATACTATTTTGAGTGACTAGAATTGTGGTGGGTAACTTGAGTTTTTTACATTCACATCTGTAGTAAACGGATCATCACAGCTGAACAAATCACATATGGTTCACCACACACAATAACTTTGCATATGTCTTAGTTTTAAGAGCATCCAAAGCTACAACTACCCCCACAATCAGCACTGCGCAACACAAGAACATGCATTATTGTCCGTCGGCCCTACATTAAAACTTAAGACTTTGACCATAAAATAACCCAAGTGCAGTATGGAGAGTGACTAACACAAATAATCTACACACAACCAGCTTCTCTGTAAAGTCCATGATTTTGATCAAGGGAGCCAATAAAGGATCAAAAGGATCATCAGTATTGATATCTGAACTGAAGAAATGATACCATTAAAAAAAACTGAAAAGATACTTAACTGTACCTACACAGCCACCATTTCTGATTGATCATGTTTGGATTAAATTTGATCCTCCCAGAACCCTTATGGTAATGGTGGGGGGTCCAACAGATCACCCCATTTTACATTCAGAACACACACACAGAGTGGGGAGACATATTGCTTTGGAGGTCCGGCTGGTCTCAAACTCATGATTCTCATGCATTTCCCAAATGCTGAGTTTACTAGCACGTGTCTCCCTTTATAGTTGGTGTCGATGATGCATCTGACAAGTTAAATGCCTCACTGCTATCCTAGCATTTTTTTAATAGATGGAGACTCAGTGTGTATTAGCTGTAAGTTCAAGTCTGCACAATAGGGTGGACACTCCTACGGTGAAGGCTTTGTTAAAATATCAGATCTCATGTACATGCTCCAGTTTCCTTTGAGAAATTTTATTTCTTTCCTTCCTCTCTTTCTTTTTTTTATTAAATTATAAAAGTTTCCATTTCAGCCCCTCCTCCCAACACCCTCCCACTCCCCCCACTCCCTCTCCTCCTCCCTCTCCATCCCCTAGAGCAGTCAGGGTTTCCTGCCCTGTGGGAAGTTCAAGTTCCTCCCCCCTCCCTCCAGGTCCAGGGAAGGTGAGAGTCCAAACAGACTGGATCGCCAAAATCCAGTATATGCAGAGGAAGCAAGTCCCAGTGTCATTGTCAATGGCTTTTCAGAAAGGCTCCGGGCCAGCCACATTCAGAGAATCTGGTTGGATCACGACCTCGTTCAGTCCCAGTCCAACAGGCCTTGGTGAACTCTCATTATATCAGTCCCCTTGTATCAGTGGGTGCTCACATCCCTCGCAGTCCTGATTACTTTTTTTATTTTCTTCATCCTTCTGCTCCTCATTTGGACCACGGAGTGCCCAGTTCGGTGTTCCAATATGGGTCTCCGTCTGTATCGCCATCCAACGTCGGATCCTTCCTCTCTTTCTTATGTACCTGATTTTCGTGCCTTCCAATCAGCAGGCTGCGAGCCCTCAGAATCCCTCAGAGAAGCCTTCGGAACATCTTTGTCCATTCCTGGCGTCAGCTGAGATCCCCCCTCATCTTTTACAGTCTCCTTGTCCATTCCACCACTTCCATATTTGCCTCTGTGTATTCTGTTCTCCTCCAGCTCGGTGCACTTTGTCTTTTGGCTTCAATTATAACTCTAGATACTATTTTCCCTAAGGAAATTAAGAAATATTTAATGAAAAGTCAACTTTCTCACAGTATCGCGTGGAATGCTTGCAAGAGAACCCATCTCTTGAACGTGCTTGTGCTCAGAAATGGGTTTCTTTAGCTTCCTTCATTCTCTCATTTCACTCACTGCTTTGTTGCAGAAAGCTGGGACTATAAAACAAAGACCAACATCAAGAATGGTAATTTCTCTCAAACACGTTACCAATCTTTAAATACAAATGTGTGCCAATTGTTCGTTGATATATGTAGCATAGTGCTTTAGTGTTAGTGAATTTCCTACTTTTACTTGAAGCAACTCAAGTAGGCAAAATCTCAGAAGTCCTTGAAGTCAAAGATTATTAACTTCTTTTGCAAGAATGTGTAAGTCATGGTCATGGAGCATAGGTGGTATCTCAGCAAGGCTAAGGCAACAGTCAAAAAGAATGTTGCCATCCCGGGTGCAGAGAAATGAGCCTACAAGAATTTGTAGAAGAGGGTCAAATTAACTTGATGGGTGCTTTTAACTCAGTGTGAGTGTGACTTCACAATTATGGTTAAATAGACTGGTGTAAAATTATCCAGACTATCAGTTTCAGTCTATGGGGAACGAGTTCTTCTCTCTTCGAGACACACTTTTAGATTTTTATGTAGAAAAGCATGAAAACTTTCCTGTGAGGAGTCTATTCAGCTTGGTTTATGCAGTATTCCTCAAACTTTTTTGATCTCAGAACACATCTTTTCAATCCATGTCTTTTAGCATCTCGAAAAGAAGCATTCTGGGAAATCCAATTGCTCTCAGGACCCAGATATCAGACAGCCATATTTAAAAACTATAAATACAAAAATTGCTATTTTTTCCACAGTAAGCTACCCACTGATTACATGTATCTCTGTTTCTGATAATGAAAAAGTAAATAATATTCCAATAATTATATATGTTTAGTTATCTCTTTATAAAATGAGTTCTGTCTGTCTCTAACTCTTTTATCTTTCCTCTTTGAAAGTCTGCTTAATGCTTCCTTTACACCTGACTTCTTTGGGTATTAATGCCAGTATATCTGTTCCCTTCAAAATGTTATGGCATTAGTGATAGAGGCTAATGAAATATTGATTTAAATTACAATAAAGACTAAAGGTCTCTTATTTTCTCACTTTATGCAAAAAGACATCAAAATCATTGATTCCAACAAGGTAAGCATTTCTTTCTGTCTCTCCTATAATCCTCCACAATAAATAGCTGGTGTCTTTTTCTTTAAGCTACCCAGGGATCCAAGCTAGTAAGACAGTATACTATCTTCAAATTATCGCTCTCATGGTTTTCCAAGCCGCCCCTTTACATGGAGCAGGAAAGAAAGGTGGGGTGGGGCAAATCCAGGCAGAAGTCTAACACAATATAACAGAGATTGCATACAATACTTATCCCGGTATCCCAATGATGGGAATTTAGTCACACAATTATGAGTTTCCAAGAAAGTTTAGAAATGGAGACTCCTAGTTAGTGAGCCTAGAGCTATTAAAGGAAAGGGAGGATGAAAGCAGACATAGGTGATAACTTAGGATACAGATTGTCACTCTGGCAAACCTAACAGTTTGCAGTCTTTTTACCACACAGCCCTTACACCAAAGGGAAAGAAGATCAGAGTGAAGAGCTAGCCACTAGTTAGCCAGAGAGGCCAGGCAGTGAGAGCATGCACCTTTAATCTCAGCACTTGGGAAGCAGAGGCAGATGAATCTCTGTGAGTTGAAGGTCACCCTGGACTACAGGAGATTGAGCCAGTACAAGAGATAAACAACCAAGTGGAGACTCACCATAACTTTAATTCCAGTATTTGGGAGCCACACGCCTTTAATCCCACACTAGAGAGGTGGAGACAGGAGGGTTATGGCTAGGTGGAGAGAAGAATATAAAGCGAAAAGAGTCAGGAGCTCAGTCCATTCACTATGAGGGTCTGTAGGGGTAGGAAATGCCCCCTTCAGTTTAAGGATTAGGAGTAAAAAGTCTCCCTAGTGGCTGGCTGCTTTGTTTCTCTGATCTTCAGGCAAGCTTTACTTGTTAAAGCACAAACAAAATATCAGTACACAGGCTACTTCTTCCAAAAAACTTCTGGGATTTCTAAGTGAGCTACAGTTCAAGGTACGCTCTGCTGGGGTGGTATCTTTCTATCTGACCAGAAAGATGCATTTACCCTTCATATCGTGTAACCATGGAACAAGAACAGAACAATGCTGTGATTTCTTAGAAGAAACTTCCAAACCCAAACCTGCCTATAACACAGAATAAATCCCAGTTCTTGAGAAATGAAGACACTCGCAGCCCTAACTATGGAGAAAATCCACAGGTTCATCACCCCCTGCTCTCTACCATGAGCTTCTCTGCCCATTGCCCCCGTCTTCTCAGCTATGGCTTTGAGATGGCTCCCTCTGAAATGTCTGCATCTGAAATTGGAGCAGGAAGCTGAAGTACATGCTCTTCTTGGGAGTGTTAATTATCTTACAGAGTTTTCAGCTGATACAATGTCAAAAATCTGGAAACTTTGCAAACTAGCCTCATGACCTATAATTATCTAAAAAACTCAGTAAGTGTCTTTTCTGCAGGGCACCACTCAATTCCACTGCTAAAAACCTAATCCACTCCACTTTCCTCCACGCCTTCTAAAAGGTGCCTTAGCATATCCAGCCCATCTATAGGAATATGGATACTGGAAATTATTTTCTTGGGGACATACTTAATATTATGCCATTCTCTGGTGAGGCTTGACTCTTGGAAAGGTTTTTTTTTGCCAATGTCTTGTCACTTTAAGATTCTAAAGCACTTGGTTTTCTTCGAGACACTACTAAAAATCTTTCCAAGTCTTTCTGCCACCAATGTTTTCCTGATTATACCTACCTAAAAGCAGCAAGGAGTAGATAACATACAAAACCATTCTGGCTTTATCCAATCACTTTCCAGTTATCCATGGGCTCATGCTTTGCTTTCTAGGTTACCATGGATGAATTTTGCCAAATAGCTTGCAATAGCATGTCAGCTAGTACCAGTCCCATAGCCTGTGGTATCTATGTATTCATCAGCCCAGTGGTTACCATTGATACATTATCATCTGGCTTAGGTTCCTGTTACTTTAGCATCTTAGCTCTGGGTACTAAGGCTAAGTAGTTATACCAAACTCTTTTATCATGTTCTGCATGTTCACAAAGCAATATTCGCTCTCATAAAGCAAGCTGTAGAGATGGGGGAATCTTTGCTCTCTAAAATGATGAGAGTCCCTGGCTAAAGAGACAGTTCTATCAACACATCAGGTGTATCTAAAATTACAAAACTTACTTCTATGTTTAGACAGCAGGAAGGAAAGATGGGAGTGATAAACGACCCTGCGGAATGTCATGTCTAACTGGGTGGCCGTGAACCCAGAGGGAAAGACTGTAATCTTCTTAGGAAGGGGATAAAAATCATTATATGTGCAAAAACAGTGTAATATGGTACAATGATGTGATATATTCAAATGAGATACTTCAAGACTTATTATGATTTAACAGGAGATTAGTAATAAATTCCTGTCTTTTCCGTTGATAATATGTCCCTTAGTGCTACCTCTAGGGCCATTTAAAGTTGTAGCCACTTCACTGGGCCTGACTAGTCCACGGAATTATGTTCCTGTGTGCTAGTAAAGATAGTAAAAGCCATAAAATTTAATATATCTCAAAATGCAATCAGTAATCCTATTTAGTTACAAATATAATTTTTGTACCTCAGACATACAACAAAAAGAACTAGGAATGAGATATCTTAGCATCATGTCAGGAAAGAATGGTCTGGATGCTTGTTATATGATCCAATCACAGATTTTCATGGTGCCCACGACTGATATTGCTTGAAAAGATTAATGAATGCTGTAAAGTTCGAAATAATATTATTAATTTTCTGACTACCTCTGAGTTTATGGACTTAAAAGCAATGGTTAGCTGGCAGTAAGACTGAGGAGATACTAGCAAGTCTTATTTTACAAAATTAAAACAAAAGTTGAAAAGGAAGGGTTCTGTGAAGTAAGTAATTTAACTGTTATTATCTGCATATTCATAAAAATTTTTTTCCTTCTCCAGTTATCATATAAATATTAAGGCCTTTTTCCCTACGGAATCATTTGTTATTTTATTGGGTTTGACTTTCTTTTCTTGTGTGTTACTCTGATAAGAACACAAAATAATATTACCCTCTTAATGTTCTGAGAAGTTGATGAAGTATTGTCAACAACAGGTATGGTTTTGTACAATTGATTTATCCAACACGTGCCTGTTATTTAACAACTCTCTACTTCTTACTACTGACCCCTGAGGACCACAATTCCAATCTCATATTTGACATGCTTGACAGTTTTAGGTACTGCATGTTAGTGGAATCAAATAGCATTGCTCCTTCTGTGAACAGATTATTTCCTCTGCCATAATTTTTTTTATTGATTTTTATTGAGCTCTACATTTTTCTCTGCTCACCTCTCTTCCCCTCTCCTCCCCTTCAAGGTCCATACGTGCCATATACATCAGAATGCCCTTTTCTTTAGGACTAATGTTAGTTCATGTGTCATAGTTTATCAATTAACTGTTTAGTGGGCAGGTGCATTCTTTCCTCATCTTTACTATTGCAAATGGTTCTAAACATTAGTGTGCTAATAGAATCCAAGATTATCCAAGATACTGATATAAATTCCTTTGTATGAGTATTCAAAAGTAGATGTTTAGACCATAAGATTGAATCTATTTTTAATTTATACAAGAGGCTCCATATTCTTGAACATGGAAAATGCACTATTTTTCATTCCCGCAACAATGCACGCATGCCCTAGGTCTTTCATATCCTTGCCATCACTTTTTTAAAAATAATAACAGCACTTATAGTTGTAAGATGAGAAGCAATATAAATGGATTTATATTTCCCTGGTAAGTAGGTACTATTGAATTTACTTTAAAAGCATGCTGGTCATTTTTATGTCTTCTCTGGAAAAGTGTCTATTCAGTTGCTTTGCTCATTCTTCAATTTCTCTCACTCCATATATATGTTGAGGTGATTAAATATTGCTATATATTACTATTGAGTTGTGTAGACTAATAGTACATAAAAAGGGGCACCCAGAATCCATGTGATGCATATATTACCAACCAGTCATTGAGAATGATTCAAGAATACCGAAAGGGAAAAGGCAGAATCTTCAGACTGTTAGAAATCAGCCAGGTGGTGGTAGTGCACACCTTTAATTCCAGTACTCACGAACCCAATCAGCAAACATTTCTGTTTCTTGAGTTCTGTATGTATGCCTTTTTTGTTCTGACTGTTTCCCTTAGTAACATTTATCACAGATGATGTGAGAGGTGATGTATGCTGTGAATATGTTTTATAGCCATTGGTTAATAAAGAAGCTGCTTTCGGCCAATGGCTTAATAGCATAAAGCCAGGCTGAAAGAGATATATAGAGAGAGTAGACAGAGTCAGGGAGAAGTCATGTAGCCACCCATAGGAGACAGATGCGCTGGAACCTTGCTGGAAAGCCACAGCCATGTGGCGATACACAGATTAATGGAGATGGGTGGGCTTAGGATATAAGAGCTAACTAAAAATATGTTTAAGCTATTGATCAAATGGTATTGCAAATAATATAGCTTCTGTGTGGTTATTTTATGTCTGGGCAGCTGCCTCCGACAACACACAGGCTTACAGATTCTGTGTTGACTCTTGTACCCCTCATCTGTGCTTTCCACCTTCTGCATTTTGGGTCAATTCTCAGTTCCTTTTGCAGGCTCACTTTACTTCCTGGTATCAATATGCCTCATGACTTACTTCTTAGCTGTATCAAGTTACCATGTAGGACATTTTCCCTAGGCAAACACATTCCTTCTCATTATTTTTATGTCTTTCTGTGGCTTATGATTGAAGAAATGTACATGTCAAACCCAAGCCTCTCTTCTGGGCATCAGGGTCTTGGATCTATCTGCACACATGATAACATCTACTGGTTATTTTTGTTGTACTTCAAGATCAGTATGTCCCAACAATGTGGTCATTTCACCTGTTTGGTTCCCGTCTAGTATCCCTCACCTCCACCTTATAAACTTAGAAATGATTTTGGCAGAGAACTACAGAATTTTTTTCATACCAAATAATACCCCTCAACACACACACACACACACACACACACTTCAGGACAGAATATATTTTTCAATCATTGTCATGAAAAAGAAAGAATAGTAAAGATAATTATGGCTGACTGTTTGAAAAAATTATTTTCAATGAACTATGTGGTATGCTAGAAATTAGTTTATATAGCAAATTACACACTAAATTAGTTTCGTATTATAAAAGGGAGAACAATTTCTTCATCTTTTTAAGTGATTAAAATATTTTTATAAAATTGGGGAAAACAATACATAAATATTAGTAATGGCTGTGAGAAACAGCAATGCCATACCTACATCCAAGTTTTAAAGTCTTCCAACTTCTCAAACAAAAACTGATCTTCTTGTGTCTTTGTTTAATGGACAATACAGCAGCTTTCTCAGTCTTTCTTTCTTGATGGTTGAAGAACAGTTTTGATCATTTTAATTTTAAAATTTTTCTTTCACATGAAACAGTAGGTCCACAGTGCTTGAGAGAAGACTAACCGAATGGATGTGATGGAAGATTTATAAGTACCACATTTCATATATATAGTTCGTAGACCACAACTCTGCTCATATCAGTTTATTCAGAATCTGTTCTTATGCATTTTACTTCATCTACAGAAAAAAAAACAAGCACACATGAAAATCCCCACATGGTCAAGGAGATAGATGAAAATGAAATTATTCAGGTTCTGTTTCTTCATCATTGTGACTGTAGTTATCCATGGTTTAAATGTTACCAAGTATGGTACAAATGGTGGCTGGAAATATGGAACAACTAATATAACCCTGTATGATTAGGAACTTGTGTGTGAAACTATAGTGACTGAAACTACACGTGATGGGATGGCAGCTGTGTAACCAGGAGGCTGGGAAATCAGACTATTTCCCTCAATCTTTAAAGGACAACTACTACCCAGGTATTGGAGTTGCATAGATAGTTAAACTTATAGTAGTGCTAAGATTACTAGAATATAAACCAATAAAGATTATTCCAGAAAAAAGTGCATTGTTAGCTTTGATCATAATGTGATGGAAATATTTGTATTTCAATGATGACAATCACCTATATAGTTCTAATATTTCATATTACTCTACATAACATAAATAATATAGGTGTCTCTAGATATGCATGTTTGTGCCTGTATGCACACGTGATTTCGCAGTGATTACCATATAGGTTTTTGTGAAAACTTGTAAGATGCTTACAAAACAAATATTACTGTATACAAACGATATTTCAATTTTTTAAGCTAAAGATTTGCTAAAGCATAGTGATGATGCAGAGAAGACCACCTGGAGCCGATGTCATCATCATTTAAAATCATTTACAGAACACACGGCCCCTCTGTTACCTAAATTCAGGGCAGATTGTTTTCACGGTCCCACTCTTCAGTCATAACTATTCTATAATTTGTCCTTCCCTTCTGATATCTTATTCTCAGCAAGAGCAGCACAACCTAATCATACATGTTTAACAAACCACCATGTACCTACCTTTCTCTACCCACATGTATCCACTGACATACTCTAAGGAGTCACACACAATTGCACAGCAACTAAACATGTCAGTCTAACACACTCTACACAAAGTAGCCCAGATAAGCATGGAGAGGAATTCTATTCTGTCATATACAGCTTCTTAAAATTGCTGAACAAGTTTTTTTATTGTTTTTAAAGTTAAAATTCTAAGCACAGCGTATATATGCTACATGACCAGGTCATTGTCCACCCAGCCCTTTCTTCTCCTTGCTCTGTGCTCTTTATCCACTGTAACTGAGCTACTAACCTAACTTTGCTTTCCTTCTCTTTCCACTGCACACTCTACCTTTGCACCCATCAGCCAGACCAGGAAAGCATGGATACAGGAACACAAGTCTTCAAGAAGAGATTGAAGGAATTTAGTTTTTTAACAACAACATCTCCGCTGTTGTTTTCTTTTTCTGCCAGCTGAGAGGGTAGAGTTCACTGGATGTGCCTTTGAGTCTTTGCTATTCAAATGAAGGCACATGGTGAGCTAAAATCTGGCATCTTTTAAGTCTTTGAAGATAGCCCTAACCTCTCTCATTTCATCTCTGAATTGCTATAGCTTTTGCTTATTCTCTTGGCTTGGTCCTGGGATGCCATATCAGGCAGAGTGAGCAGTTTCAATCTTCTACTTGACCTTTCCAATAATAATTGCTCTTATTCTGAAGGTCAAGAAACTCTAGTAAGGTTTCAGAGTCTAAGAAAAATAAGATTTGGGTGAGACTATGAATATATTGGACCCACTTAGATAGACTTGGACCAGGACTCCATTTAGCCTTTGGCATCTTTATGCCTGTGTAGTTTCCAGTTGATGACTGTGTATTGAGCTGTTAGTACCAGGACAAGGTCAGAGATAATATCAAACAGATTTGTTAAAGTTTATGAATCCCCACCCACACTCACAAAAAAAATGTATGCTGCTAAGCATGTAATTGGCTAAGTGTAGTTGTGGGGTAAACAGAAGGAACCAAAGCATGTACATTTGCTATGACATCACAGGCACCATCTTTAGTGATTCCCCTCCTTCATTTAACTGACTTGGAAACTGAAAGCTAGCTCAATCAGTCTGTTACTGTTGACTGACCATCATCTTGCCTCTGAGATTGACTGCATGAACTATTTATCAACAATCACTGTGGATTCCTGCAGGCCCAGGTATCTTATTGTCATTCTAACCTTGCTGCTCCTTATTGTGCTTTATGCCAGCTTGCTTCTAACAATTGAAACAGTGACTCACATAGCCTTTATGACATCAGAGTTAGACATTCCACATAGACTTAAGGAAGCCAGTTGTGAGACTGAAGCTACAGAGAACAGCCCAGCTGTTGGAGTACCCGGTGCTCCCTATTTGACTTGAGGTTGGACCAAGGAGTACTCATCTAGTATATTTTCAAATCTCTTCTGTAAGAATTTAACATGGTCACTTCTACCATTCTGCCCCTTTCTTTATCATTTACCAAGGCAGTCTTTGTATTTCTCCATTGTTTACTATGGACCATTGTTTATTGCAAGTCTCACATATGTTTTAGAGAACCTCTGGGAGCCTCTAACCGGGTATAGTAAGCACAATCTTTGCCAGCTGTATATCTGACAGAGGATTAAAATGAAGACTATATGAAGAATGTGGGAAAACAAATGGTCCAGTCAAAAAACTGATTATGAACCTGAACAGGGGGTTTTCAAATGAAGAAATAAAAAATGGCTGAGAAGCCCAGTGGTGGTGGTACATGCCTTTAAGTCCAGCACTGGGGATTCAAAGGCAGGTGTATCTCTGTGAGCCAGCTTGGTCTACAACAGCTAGTTCCACAACAGCTAGTAGAACTGTTACACAGAGAAACCCTGTCTCAAACAAAAGGCTAAGACATCTATTTTTAAAATGTTCAACTCCCTTTAGCAATCAGGAAAATGCAAACCATCCCAATTATTAATATTGTACTGAAAGTTTCAGCTTATTAGAAAGTGCAAGCTACATCTTCCCTTTGAAAAAAGAGATTCACAGAGTTGCTCTGGTCCATATTTCAATGCTGGCATGGCTCTGTCCTATGAGATCTTTCTTCTTAACACTGTTGACTTGATTCTTTTATCAATATATAATCTGAAAGCAACTTATATCCTATTAGACTGTCTTGTGCAGAAATCTCTCCTGAACATTGTTTATTATAGCTTTGTTTTTTTGTGGCAGCAAAAAAATTCATAATACATGTCAGCATAGTCTGCAACAATATCCTTAAAAACATAACACTTTACATCCTATCTCAAATGTTACATTCTAATGTTTATTTGTGAGATAAATATCTCTCTGTCCTAAATACATTGTCTCAGGCAATTAAAATAGTGTAACTCTGCCTGATATTTTTGTAACAGTTCCAAATAGTTCACTTTTCATTTGTGCTTGACATGACATCTCTTCTTATACTTCTTGCCTACTTAAACTGTCTGAGTTTAATTTTTTTCATTATGCATTCTTCAAGTACGCTAGAAGCTGAGAGAATAGAAATAATACATGCATAAATGCATTAAGAATAGATGCGGTGCTAAACCTCGGTCTGAAATAGGGTTGCCTCCCTCCAGTCTGGAGGAGCTTGATAAGGCATCATTTAGTGGGGCTTAATAGGCGATTTGGATGCAAAATGTGGAACCACAGAGATTATGACCTGTCTGTCTTCAAGCAGGCAAGATAGATTCACCCAGATGACTAGCTGCATGATGTTTTAGAATGAATAGTTCTGGTTCTTAGGAATTCCCAGCAGAATGAACATATGCATTCCCTCCACAGTGACTGCACGACTTCCTGAAAGCCCCGGAGATCTTGTATGTACAGATAGAACAATAAAATAAGATAAAGAACTACTTGGCTCAGCTGTGAATTCAGATAACAAAGACCCCAGATTATGTCGGTCAGCTTTTCAAAGCAATGTTGTAATGTCCACTTTCCTTATATACGCCCAGAGAGCTCCGCAAAGCAAAATGCTTTCTCTATTTTAAAAATAATTTCAAGGATTTCAAATGGTAGAGAGAGAAAAACTAATTGTATAACGATAAAACCTCTAGAGAGTTTTTGTTGATATTGCCTTCATGGAAGAGAAGTTTAAGACAGTGATTATTAAAACAGGAAAACTCATCCACGCTCTCATTAAAGTAGATAACAAAATGATTTTGCTTAGAGCAACAAATGTGAAATCTCTTAATTTTCTTCCTAAACCATGTGACTCTTTAGCAGCTCAGATAAAAGAAGCAGTTAGTGCAGACGAGCATCAGATCTTCCGTTAATGCAAAGTAAATTGAATTCTAGAGAATCTTGGTTCTTTCAAGTTCGCTGAGGGTGCTACAGTTCAATACAAAAACCATTATGCTTACTTACCACGCTACGAAGTCCTCCAAAATCATTTATAAGGGCCGAGCCTGAATGAATGGCCCTGAGCTTGCCTGCTTTATTCTCAATAAATCTAAGCCTTTCTCAGACATTATTGAATTGTTCTGGCAGACACACACACACATATACATGCACACACACACACACACACACACACACACACACACACACACATCACACACCCTTTTTCTTCTCTTTTCAGATCCCATAGCTGTCTTTTTCCACAAGCTATTTTCTTTGTTCCTTTGCTGTTAATAGCCACCATTTTGACTACCAATGTTCATCTTCTTGCAGTGACCCTTACCCTGGTATCAAAAGATGTTTTCCACAATCAACAATGGCTTTTTGGAACAGGCATAACAATAAATCATAAAGGACGATTCTTGGATTCTACTAGCTCCCCTCGTTTCACATGTGGTATACTGACTACTATAATAACATTCAATGTCACTGGGCTAGTTCTATGTTTAAGTCCCAGGACACTGGGCTTTCCTGGTGTTCATTTCAAGTCACCAAAGGTAACCAATGAGAATGAGAGATAGTAAAATTCACACTCATAGAAAACAATCCATAGCATGTTTGAATATTATTATGAGTTTTTTATCACCAACCAAATTATTGTTATTTTAAATTTGCATTGCCACAGGGGACCATTATTTTATGCTTACTTAAAAAATTATATAGAATATATATATGAGTGTGTGTATGAATGTATAAATAATGTAAATGAATTCATGCCATTGGGGTAATGATGCTCTTACTAAGAGTCACAGACTATTTATTAAAATTCCAGTTCCAGGTATGAGTCAAATTGTTGTCAGAGGATTCCAAGTGACTGCAAATAATGTAGGACCATGGTAGCCTCCCAGAACTTGAATAGAAGATCATTTTCCTGAGGCTACTACATATTTTTGACATATGATTTAGAGGTGTCAAAATTTGTACTGATCTGGAAGTCTCTTTCCTGAAGACTCTCTCTCATAGCATCTAAAGTTGTTATGGAAGCTTCCAGGGATGAAATCAACTGAAAGTCACACCCAGATCTCATGCCTACAAAGCACACAGTGACCAGCATGGCAATTGTTCCCAATGGTGCAAGAGTGGCACTCGTATCCCCTGGGCAACCAACAGCAGATGTACCAGATTTAGGGTCCACTCTATAAGATGGAAATCACGCCTTGTATTTAAACTTAGCTAACTACCTGTAGCTGGTGAGATCATGGATCCTAGGGAATAATCCACTACTGTTGCATTCTTAAATCAGTGTAATTCCCAACTGCATTATACATAATTATTGTTGCATTCACACTTAAATATACTTCCCACCCCTTGTCAAATTATCAATTTTATTCCCAGCTATAGCAGGGGTTCTGTGGGCATGAACTCCTGCTTGGCTCTCTCACTCTTAGATTCTCACTTCCTGGCCCTGCTGATTTGTTAAAACTCCAATTAATGTCTTAAACCCTCATCTCCACAATATGTATAGTGCTTTAACTTTCTGGACTGAAATCTTACTGAAACAGGAAAGCACTGAGAGATAATAATACTATATAAAGTTAACATTGTGTCCTAGTCAGGATTTTCTAGAGTTAACAGAATTTATAGAGGGAATTTCTCTCTATAGAAAGGGGATCTATTAGAATGACTTACAGAAGTCAGGCGGTGGTGGCACATGGCTTTAATCCCAGCACTCAGGAGGCAGAGGCAGGTGGATCTCTGCGAGTTTGAGGCTAGCCTGGTCTATAAGAGCAAGTTCCAGGCCATGTTCAAAAAAAATGACTTGCTCCCGGGTCCTGGGAAGACCAGCTAGCCCTGTTGCACTGCTGAGGAGATCTTCCCAGAGAGGTGAGTGGATGCTCGCCTGGGCAGCCTGTCTGTCCAGGAAGAGAGCACAGCCCCTCCCCCCTCAGCTTCTGCAGCAGGGTCTTCGGTGTTCCCTACTCCAGAAGAAATAGAAGAAATCGACTCTAAGCGGATCTTTATGAAAATAATAGAGGAACTTAAACAGGAGGTGAAAATCTGCCATAAAGAAATGGAAGATAAGTATAACAAAAAGATTGAGGAAATGAGTAAAGAAATGGAAGAGAAATATACCAAAAAGTTTGAAGAAATGAGTAAATCCGTAAATGAAATTCTGGGAAACCAAGAAAAAACAATCAAACAGGTAATAGAAACAGTTCAAGATTTGAAAACTGAAATGGAGTCAATGAAGAAATCACAAACCAAGGGCCGGCTGGCTATGGAAAATCTAGGTAAATGAACAGAGACTTCAGAAACAAGCATAACCAACAGAATACAAGAGATAGAAGAAAGAATCTCAGACTCTGAGGACACCATAGAGAAATTAAACACTCTGACCAAAGAAAACAGCAAATCCAACAAATTCTCATCACAAAACATTCAGGAACTGTGGGACACAATAAAAAAAAAAACAAATCTAAGAATAATAGGAGTAGAAGAAGGAGAAGAATTGCATTTCAAAGGTCCAGAAAATATACTCAACAAAATTATAGAAGAAAACTTTCCCATCCTAAAGAATGATATTCCTATGAAGGTTCAAGAAGCATACAGAACACCGAATAGACTGGATCCGAAAAAAACAGCCCCTCACCATATAATAATCAAAACACAAAGCATTCAGACTAAAGAAAGGATATTGAGAGCTGCAAAGGAAAAAGGTCAAGTAACTTATAAAGGTAAACCTATCAGACTTACACCAGACTTCTCTATGGAAACCATGAAAGCCAGAAGGTCCTGAATAGAGGTACTGCAGAAACTAAGAGACCATGGATGCAAGCCCAGACTACTTTACCCAGCCAAGCTATTGTTCACTATCAACGGAGAAAACAAAATATTCCAGGATAAAAACAAATTTAAACAATACGTAGCTACTAATCCAGCCGTACAGAGAATATTAGAAGGAAAATCACAACCCAAGGAATCCAACATTCCCAACACTGCCTACATTAACTCAGACATCTAGCGACCCTTCACAAGCACAACTCAAAAAAGGAAAACACATACACGCTACTACTAAAAAAAATGACCGGAGTCATCAATCACTGGTCATTAATATCACTTAATATCAATGGACTCAACTCACCTATAAAGAGGCACAGACTTAGAGATTGGATACGAAAACAGGATCCAACATTCTGCTGTTTACAAGAAACACACCTCAACCACAAAGACAGACACCTACTCAGAGTAAAGGGTTGGGAAAAGGTTTTCCAAGCAAATGGACCTAAGAAACAAGCGGGTGTGGCCATTCTAATATCTAACAAAATCGACTTCAAACTAAAATCAATCAGAAGAGATGGAGATGGACATTTCATACTCATAACAGGAACAATTCATCAGGAAGAAGTCTCAATCTTGAATATCTATGCCCCTAATATAAAGGCACCCACATATGTAAAAGAAACTCTTCTAGAACTCAAAGCAGTCATCAAACCACACACACTAATAGTAGGAGACTTCAACACTCCTCTCTCACCAATGAACAGGTCAATCAGACAGAAACCTAACAGAGAAATAAGAGATTTATTGGAGGCACTGAATCAAATGGACTTAACAGACATCTATAGAACACTCCACCCAAATAGGAAAGAATATACCTTCTTCTCTGCAGCTCATGGAACCTTCTCGAAAATTGACCACATACTTGGTAACAAAGCAAACTTCCACAGATACAAAAAAATATTAGTAACCACCTGTGTCTTGTCAGATCACCATGGATTAAAATTAGAATTCAACAACAATGGTACCCCCAGGAAACCAACAAACTCATGGAAGTTGAACAGTCAACTATTAAATCACCCCTGGGTCAAGGAAGAAATAAAGAAAGAAATTAAAGTCTTCCTTGAATTTGATGAAAACAAAGACACAACGTATTCAAACCTATGGGACACTATGAAAGCAGTGCTAAGAGGAAAGTTCATAGCACTAAGTGCCCACTTAAAGAAAACGGAGAAAGCACACATTGGAGACTTAACAGCACACTTGAAAGCTCTAGAAAAAAAAGAAGCTGATTTACCCAGGAGGAGTAGAAGACTGGAAATAATCAAACTGAGGGCTGAAATCAACAAAATAGAAACACAGAAAACAATCCAAAGAATCAGTGAAGCAAAAAGCTGGTTCTTGGAGAAAATCAACAAGATTGACAAACCCCTATCCAAACTAATCAAACGGCAGAGAGAGAACTTGCAAATTAATAGGATCAGAAATGAAAAGGGGGACATAACCACAGACACAGAGGAAATTCAGAGAATCATTGGATCTTACTACGAAAGTTTATATGCCACAAAGTTGGAAAATGTTAAAGAAATGGACATTTTTTTTAGATAAGTACCATATACCAAAGTTGAACCAAGAACAGGTGAACAATCTAAATAGACCTGTTAGTCGTGAAGAATTAGAAGCTGTTTTCAAAAATCTCCCTACCAAAAAAAGCCCAGGACCAGATAGTTTCAATGCAGAATTCTACCAGAACTTCCAGGAAGAGCTAATACCTATACTCCTTAATGTATTCCACACTATAGAAATAGAAGAGTCACTGCCAAACTCCTTTTATGAAGCTACAGTCACCCTAATACCAAAACCACACAAAGACACAACCAAGAAAGAGAATTACAGGCCAATCTCACTCATGAACATCGATGCAAAAATTCTCAATAAAATACTGGCAAACCGAATCCAAGAACACATTAGAAAAATTACCCATTATGATCAAGTAGGCTTCATCCCAGAGATGCAGGGATGGTTCAACATACGCAAATCTATCAATGTAATCCATCATATAAATAAACTGAAAGAAAAAAACCATATGATCATTTCAATGGATGCTGAAAAAGCATTTGACAAAATTCAACAACAGATGAACTTCGAATGGCCAGAAGACACTTAAGGTCATGCTCAACCTCCTTAGCAATCAGGGAAATGCAAATCAAAACCACTTTGAGATACCATCTTACACTTGTCAGAATAGCTAAAGTCAAAAACACCAATGATAGCCTATGCTGGAGAGGATGTGGAATGAGGGGAACACTCGTCCATTGTTGGTGGGAATGCAAACTTGTGCAGCCACTGTGGAAATCAGTGTGGCGGTTTCTCAGGAAACTGGGAGTCAACCTCCCTCAGAACCCAGAAATTCCACTCTTGGGAATATACCCTAGAGATTCCCTAGCATACTACAAAAGCATTTGTTCAACTATGTTCGTAGCAGCACTATTTGTAATAGCCAGAACCTGGAAACAACCTAGGGGCCCCTCAATAGAAGAATGGTTAAAGAAGGTGTGGAACTTATATACATTAGAGTTTTACTCAGCGGTAAAGAACAATGACATCTTGAATTTTGCATGCAAATGGATGGAAATAGAAAACGCTTTACTGAGTGAGGTAACCCAGACCCAAAAAGAGGAATATGGTATGTACTCACTCATAAGTGTATTCTAGCCATAGTTAAAGGTCTTTGGGTCTATAATTTGTGATCCTAGAGAAGCTAGATAAGAAGGTGAACCTGAAGAAAATTTATATAGTTATCCTCCTGGATAATAGAACTAGGCAAGATTGCCAAGCAAAGTAGGGTGCATGGGGGTGGGGGGCTGGAAGTAAGGGAAGATGGTTAGGGAGAGGGGAGAGGGCAAGAATTGGGGATGGCTTGGGGGAATGGGAGGGGGGAGGGAGGAAGGATGGTTATGGGAGCAGGGAAGTTTATATCGCAACTAAGAGAGCCATTCTAGGGTTTGCAAGAGACTTGATTCTTGAGGGGTTCCCAGTAAAAATTAAATAAAAATATAAATAAATAAATAAATAAATAAAAAGAAAAATTAAGAAAAAAGAAAAAGAAAATGCTTTACTGAGTCAGGTAAGCCAGACCCAAAAAGAGGAATAAGGTATGTATTCACTCATAAGTGGATTCTAGCCATAATTAAAGGTCTTTGAGCCTATTATTTGTGATCCTAGAGAAGCTAAATAAGAAGGTGAACCTGAAGAAAATTCAGGTAGTTTTCCTCCTGGAGATTGGAAATAGACAAGAGTTCCAGGTAACCAAGGGTGCATGGGGGGTTGGGAGGGTAGTTGGAAGGGGAGGAGGTTAGAGAGAAGGGAGCAGGGGAGGAATGGGAAATGTTCGGGGGACTGGGAGGAGGGGAGGGAGGAAGGATAGATATGGGTTCAGGGAAGAATATATCTCAACTATGGAAGTCAGTTTAGGGTTTACTAGAGACTTGACTGTAAATGGGATCCCAGGTTCAAGGAGAGATCCCCAGATTGTTCTCTGGACAGAGGAGAGGGTGCCTGAACTGGCCTTGGCCCATAACCATACTGATGAGTATTTTGCTTATCACCATAGATCCTTCATCTGGCAATAGATGGAGATAGAGACGGGGACCCACGTTGGAACACTGGACTTAACTCCCTAGGTCCAACAGAGAAGCAGAAGGAAGAAGAGCGTGAGCAGGGAGGGCAAGATCAGAGGGAACCTTCATCCGGCGATGAATGGCGATGCAGACGGAGACCCAATTTGGAGCACCGGACTGAGCCCCCCAAGGTCCAAAGGAGGAGCAGAAGGAGGAAGAACATGAAAAAGGAAATCAGAACCGCAAGGGGAGCGATCACCCACTGATACAAGGCGACTGATCTAATGAGAGTTCACCAAGGCCATTTGACTGGGACTGAAGGAGCGCTTGATCCAACCAGATTCTCTGGAGGAGGCTGGATTCTCTGAATGTGGCTGGCCCGAAGTCTTTCTAAAAAGCCATTGACAATGACTCTGGGACTTGTTTCCTCTGCATATTCTGGATTTTTGGGGATCCAGTCTGATTGGATACTCACCTTCCTGGTCCTGGAGGGAGCGGGGAGGAACTTGAACTACCCACAGGGCAGGAAACCCTGACTGCTCTTAGGGATGGAGAGGGAAGAGGAGAGGGAGTGGGGGGAGTGGGAGGGTGTTGGGAAGAGGGGCGAAAATGGAAACTTTTATATTTTAATAAACTTAAAAAAATGAATTACAGGCTGTGATCCATCTAATCTGACAATGACTGCCTATGAAGGTCTAAAAATCCACTAATTGTCCAGTTCTCAAGACTGGATGTCTCAGCTGGCCTTCATTATATACTTGCTGTATGACAACAGTCTGTACCCTGTCAATTGTATTTTAATAAAATACTGATTGGCCAGTAGCCAGGCAGGAAGTATTGGTGGGGTAACAAGAACAGGAGAATTCTTGGAAGAGGAAAGATTCAGTCTGCAGTCATCACCCAGACACAGAGGAAGCAAGATGTGACTACCTCGTCAAAAATGGTTTCAAGCCACGTGGCTACCACAGACAAGAACTATGGGCTAATATAAGTTATAAGAGTTAATGAGAAGCCTGAACTAATAAGTCAATCAGCTTATAATTAATGTAGGCCTCTGTGTGATTCTTTGGGATCTAATGTCTATAGGATTGGGCAGGACAGAAACATTTTTCAACATATATTAGAATCTGGAAGAAGTAGGCTCTATTGTCAGTGAAAAAATAAACTTGAGGTCAAAAGCAAGCAGGCAATAAGGAGATCTTCTTTTTTCTCTACACTTTATATAGGCAGCCAGCAGGTGCAGTCCAGATGAAAGGAGGATCTTCCTATCTCACATAGCTGGATTAAAAGTGGGTCTTCCCACATCAAATGATTTAACTAAGAAAAAAATTCCCCCACAACTGTGTCCAGCCAATTGGGTTTTAGTTAATTCCAGATTTAATCCAGTTGACAATCAAGAATAGGTATCACACATTGCAAAGAATAGAGAAACATGTCAGGAGTATAATTTATACATTTGGCAACAGAAAACCAGTAGAAGACCTGCTTTATCTGAAGAGTTAATCATATTACCTCATTTCTCCAAGTCCCTTCCAACTCTACACTCTTCTATTTTGTTAATATTAATTTTTCTTCATTTGGACATTTGCTTTATGTGTATGATTATGCATTCAATACTTATTCTTCTAAACCATTCCACTGAAGAGTGGAATTTACTTTTAAGTTATTCAACACCACACACCTTGTTTCTATTGAGATCTCAAGATGTCCAGCACATAGTAGGTGCACAGAGAAATGTGAAAAGGCTTTAGTTGAGCAAGAAAGTTATTCCGTGAAAATGTGATTTGTACCTCAATACTCACTAAAAGAACCTAATCTTGTAGATCTGTTTTCTAGGAATTAATCACAAATGTGCCTCTGAGATGAGGGAAAGAAACTATACTGCAGCTGTAACCCTTGAGAGCCTTTTTACATTCCATCAGTAACATAACCCATGACCAGGTAAATACTCATCTTCTTTATTTCCCCCAACAAAGAGAATCAATTACAAACTTGTCTCTTAATCCCTTAAGTACGATGTGAAGTCCATTAAAGACCCAGAAGTTAGTAACCCTCGGATGGAGAGTAATGTTTATACTATTAAATGAATAATGGCTCCATATTGTCTGGAAGAGGAGAATTATTGTGGGTTGCCTTTTGGTTTCTTTGTTAGTTGTTTTTTAATCATTTAGCGGGGTAGGAGGATGCTCTGCTTGATGCGAATACTAATGTTGAGCAAGGCTACTAAGGTTCAACAGGCTTTCATAAAACTTAGAAATCATTTCTGCATGCACTTGAAGTTTTTGCCTTGTGCAGAGTTTTCAAAGTCTTGTAGAGTTGCATTAATGTGTACTTAGTGGATTTAAATGGACATCTATTTCCCAATCAATAAGACGCCAAGGAATGGATCTAACCCAGTCAAACCTTGCCTAAAGATCTAAGGTATGGATAAGAACTTCTTTTCTTCGAAATATATTTTTAATTTGAATTAGAACAGAATAATTATTCATACATTTATTTTATATGAAATGACACTGCAATTATAAGAATCACATTGGGATAATCAGTATGTCTATCACCTTACACACATACCTTTTGTGTATTGGAAACAATCAAAATTTTCTCTTTTAGCTATTTTGAAATATTTAGCTAATTGTTAGTAACTTTCATAATCTTACTCTATTATCTCCATCTATTTAAAATCTTTATCCACACCCCCAATACTTTTCCATGACTCTATTACTTTATTATTTATTTATTTGTAATTAGTCTGTTAGCACTTACACATAAGTGAAAACCAGCAATATTTGTCATTCTGTAACTGAAATTTTACCTAAAAACAAGGTTTTCCAGTTCCATCCATGCTGCTGCAAAGGATGTCCTTTCTATGACTGAATACTATCATTCATGGTCTTATTTATCCATTGATGGACATGCTGCTGAATTTTGTATCATTAGGTTGCAATTCTCTCATTATATCATATGTGCACATTGGAATAGATGACTCCTGACAATATTACTGCCATCTTTTGTTTATTATATTTTTATTGATAGCTAAAATGATGTCCTTAAAGTTCTTATTATCTTTCATAAATTACTTGAATTTAACAAATGTATCAAACACATATTTTGTACAAGGCTCTAAGATAAATACTACAGGTACAGCAATGAATAAAGTAGTTTCATTGTTCATCAAACCTGGGGCTTACAAGGAAGACACAACAAACTGTCAATCATTTACTATGAGAAAAGAATTCATTCTGTGTAACAAAAACAAGGTGCTCTTACACAACATCAGGTGGTGCCCTCATGCTCATTTGGGGAGTTGGAAAAGTGTGATGGTTTTAATGATAATTATCTCCAGAATCTTTTATGTTTGCATACTTGGTTGCTGATTGGTAGAACTGTTTGGGAAGGATTAGGAGGCATGGAGTAGTATGTCACATAGGGTAGACTTTGAGGTGTCAAAAGACTCACACTATGCCCAGTGTCTCTGACTAGTGATTGTGTCTCAAGATGTAAGCTCTCAGCTATTGCTCTAGCCCCATGCCTACCTACCTGCTGCCATGTTCCCTGCCATGATGACTCTAGACTCTACTCCTCTGAAACTGTAAGATCCAAATAAAGTAGCCTGGTCCATAAGTTGCCTTGTTCATGTTGTCTTATTATATCAATATAACCAACCTGTTAGATATACTGAAGAATGAACAGTGTGGAGTAAAAAGACAGAGCGTGCCAACATAAGAGACAGTATTGAAGTCAAATTGCAGAAGCAACTGAATGAGTCTCCAAGTTCTTGACATGAAGAGATGGTAACACTACTGTTAATGGGTTGAGATAGGCCCAGATAAATCTGAATCAGATTGGCCATAGTCATGAAATGTATTAGATATTCAAGAGTTCATTTATCCATTCATCCATTCATGTTGCTGAGAAAGTGCACAAATGTATTTTTTTAAAGATTTGTAGCAACAGTATTGAATGAAAACAGATTTCAAAGTTAAGCAGAGATTTTAATGAACTATTTTCTTTCTCCAACTTTTATTCCCTGGCATTTCTCTAAGGGTCTAGGTTGGTTCAATCCTTGGGGAGTTCTCAACTGCCCCTCTATACAAAACTTATTAGCAAGCAATCAGACACATGCTTCTGCTCACTTCCCATGTTTTGATTATTAGATAGAGATCTTTTACTCTGCCTCATGGTTGGCATTGCTGTTTCCACCTAAACAAAGTAAAAGCAATTTTTAGGCTTTGTTGAAAAGGGACCCTTGAACCATCATTTAGCCCAGAGAATGTACATTTTAAGGAACATCTGCTCATCCTTAAGACATCACAGATCAGAATGTTGCTAGAGAGGTAGAGGCACTTTCAAGGAGTGACTTTTGTGTTTCCCCCACAGTGAGGTCCTTGTATAAAATGCTTATTACCTGAATTCTCTTCATCAATCCTATTGCCCTTAAGTCTCCTACTCCCATCTGGAGTTGTTTGCCTTGACTAAGACTGAGTCTATTTATGTCCCTCAGGACTCCCGATCACATGGATATATAATCTGATCTTCACCTGTTGCAGTAACATTGCCACCTCCCTTACCCTGGGCACTGCCACCTCCCTTACCTGGGCACTGTCATGTCCCTCACCTGAGCATAGCCCTCATAGCCATGTGCCTAGTGGGCACAGGCAGCTTTGCCATTCACATGGTATGGTGATCTCCCACTGTGCCTCTTTCACTGGAATGTCTAAGGCTTTTTTTTCCCAAATGCTGCTGTTTAGCCACCTCCTCCCCATCTCATACACAATTTGACTTTTGAACCCAAGTGCAGGACCTTCCATTTATCCCCATTAAGTTTTTTCTTGTTAGATTGGCACTATTGTTCCAGCCTGTCGAAATCATTTTAGAGTTTGGCTGTGTTGGCTGTCTCTCTCTCTTCGCTGTATATCATCTGTTAATTTGATCAGCATGCTTTCCATGTTTTCATCTCAGTCATCGATAGAAAGGATGGGTAGCACAGAGGCAAGGACACGGCCCTCTAGGTCACTGGAAATTGCTCTCAAGGCTGCCGGTGATCAATCAATCAGCATTCATTGAGTTCTGTCACTCTTCCAGGTTGCAGAACACCGAGACATATCATCACCCAGTCACACGCTTCATCAAGTCCATGGTAACATCAGGGAATATTTTGTCAAGTATCTTGCTGATAGCTAGATATACTATGCCATGAGGAGTTTCTCAGTGCAAAAAATCCAAGAATACTTCATTGAACTTTACTAAACATAGCTTATGTGAGTAGTGTTGGCATGAGAGTATAGTAACAGGTATAGGTCTCTTATTACACTAAAATGTGAACTCCTAAAAGCTAGGAACAACTCTTTCTCTGAAGGTAGCAATAGTTGCTTAATGATAGTAGTCACTTAAATATTTATCAAATGCCTTAATTAAACATAAGGGTGTACTGTACCTAGCTAGGCATGCAGCAAACTTAAGAATAACAAATAATTCTATGCTTAATCTCAACCACCTATATTATTAATTGGCAAGCTCTTGCACCAAATTAGGCCCACAGTCTGCTTTTATAAATAAACTTTTACTGCAACACCTCCACGTCTATTGGTTTAATGATGTTTAATTGCTGCTCACACGTGACCAGAACATCAGTGAGTGAATGTGACACAAAGTGAATGACCCTGAACCCCAAACTATTAGCTAGACAGCTTTATAACAGAGAAAGACTGCCAGCAGCTAACTTAGACAATAAACTCCAAACTCGTGACATGTGAGAATTTTCATAATCTTTTTCTTTATCATCTTAGTGATCAGTATTGATACTCTTTTTTTAAAAAAAGCATTTCCAAATCTATCCTGTTGATTATTTCCTCTGTACACTTGCCCTTTGTTGGTTTCACCCAGAATACCCCATTTTCCTGGGCAGGGCTTTCAAAATTGAACACATATCCCAAAGAACCATCTGATCTATATGTATGTAAGTATACATAACAAAATTTATGTAAAAAATTTTACTGAAAGTCTGCCATAGGCTGAGAACTATGTTAGTAATTTTATAAGAGTCTTCACAACAAGTTTACAAGAGAATTATTTTATCTTCATTTTTTTTTCCTGAAGAAACTAGGGAAATTAACAACTTATCCAATAGTTCATAGCAAATAGAGGATTTTCCTGAAGTTTGAGCTAAGATTTAGCAGAACCCGCTTATAATTTGGTTTGCTTTGGGCTCATCAAATGGTCAAAAATAAGTCATTGTAAAAGGGAGGAAATGGGATATGTCCAATTTTATAGAAATCTTGATTTGGGTCTTAAAATACAATCAAATTAATTTTTTAATCTTCTACTGATGTTTAAGTCAGCCAAAGGCAATTTTATTTTGAAAAGCCACTAACTAGCATGATTCTAAACAATAAAATCAATTCAGAAACTGTTCATTCAGTTAAAAATCTGAGACGGCCATATTAATGTAATTGTATTTGAACTAACCCAAGTATAATACCCTTTGGAGCCAATCTTAAATCACACTGTGCTCTTCACTTGGGCAACTCCCCTTCCATCTGCCAAGGCACAGATGGGCCGGTCTGTGCATTGGGGCTCTTCTTTACATATTGAATGTGATAGCAACAACCAGGAGGCTAGTGTGTCTGCAGCTCAGCTCTCCCTCCCTTCTTCTCTGGGCAGCAAGGAAGGAACTGACATCATCCAATCACTATGTCTACTCATGCTCCTCTACTTGAAACCACTTCTCAAGCCCAGACTGGCTCTCTCCCTCCATTAATAACTGGATTTGAGTTTTCCCTTAAGATCATATTTCATCAGTTGCTGGTGCCTCTTTTCTGCTGATTATGCCACAGTGATCTGCTTTGGCAAGTTTCCAGCCCTTCATTTATCACCTTGGGGCTACATCCTGGACAGGCGTCTCTCTCTAGCCCTGGTCCCTCCATATGCCCCCTCCACCCACCACATACACTCTGATATCAACCCCTGGGCCAGATTTAATTTCTCATCCATATCTATTCAAGCAGACATACAAACAAATATAATAGGTTCCTGGAAAAAGCTGCATTTCTCAAGGCCAAACCTAGCATAGCTGTTACCATCAGGAAGTATCTTCTGAGGCTCAGAGATGTCCCTTGATGAAAATCGGGGAGACAGTAAGACAGATGTACACAAATAGGGGGGAAAAACCGCATGTGGAAACATGTACAGGATCTTCCAGCATTTTGTTAAATAAACACCAAAGGGTAATTTTGTGTTTATGGAAGAAAAAGAAAGAAAGACAACAACCTTTAAAGAAGATAGGCCATCAGAGAAATTTAATTACCCCCACAGGTCTCTTCTATAAAAAGAAAATGTTCACATGACAACTTGGGCGGCATGTGTTTTATGGTGCTGCCTCTCTTCCTCCCAGGAAGGTGCTAATAGAAGCAGGTTGTGTAGGAAGGCAGTTACACTTTCCAAGCAGAGCCCATCCCCCACTTCAGCCAGCTCTCATACCCTGGTTGGAAGTACCCTGCCTCAAGTTCATGTGCTTAGTAGGCAATAGGAAGAAATGCCCAGGAGACCAGCTGCTATGGGGAACTAATGCTGCCACGGATCTGGCGGTTTTCTAAAAATTTTTAGGAAACTATAGTGAGGGCTTCACAGACAGAGGAATTTAAAACTTACATCTTTCTTTTTTCAGCATTGCAATGTTGTTTGAAGAAGACAATTAAAATAAGGTTAAGAAATTTCAGAAACATCCAGAAGAGTATCTGCAGATCCTCAGAGACTCTTGAGCTAGGGACCTGGAGAAGGCCATGGCTTTTGCATCCACACATCCTTCTGTTTGTCTTCTCGGGTGCCTACCTCCCACTGAGAGTCCACAGGAAAGACTATGTAAGACCCTAAAGTTCCACAGAGCCTGACTGGGTCAAAACACCAAGAAATACATCTATTCTACAACGCATTTGCCCTAGACCTCTGCTTTGGGTCAGATGCCTGTGCTATCTGAGAGCAAGTACCATGTGTCCTTTAATCTCCAATACACAGAAGTACAGAATGTGGACAAGTGAACTGTTGTTGCTGGCTAGAGCCTTTGGCTCTATCTACCCAAAGGGAAAGGATTATGTTCAACGTAGCTGAGAAGTCAAGAAATAGGTCCTCTTTTGGAACAGTCCCAATTGTCAGTATGTTTCTTTGAGAGCAGACATTGATAGAATTAGAAAGCTAAGATTTTCCTGTTGGGCTGGTAGCTTCATCCTTCTGGAATATAGTCTCCACAATGGAACGGTGGCAGAAAGGGAATGATGAATACTGGGAGGCTCAGCCGGGCTCTTATTGCAGCAGTCAGTCAGTCGGTCCTCACAGTCACTGATCACTGCCTAGAGCTGCAGTAGCCACTAGTGACTACAGACCGCTGGACAAAATTCCTGATGCTCGTCCCCCATGTCTGAGCTCAAAGAAAGTCAATCGTTGACTGACAATTCCATTCACCTTCTGGTTCCTCTTCCTCTTTCCTATCTCCCTGTATACATTCTAAGTGACCCCCTACATCAAATATATATCAGAGGTAAATTGTGATTTTCCTTAAACGCAAGACAGATCATATAATTTCTTTTCATAAATTACTCCAAAATGTTTTCATCGCTAGAAAATCAAGTCCAAGCAGTTCTTCAGTCGCAATTCATCTCAAGAGCTCAATAATCTTGTTATTTGGTTTGAAATTTTAAAAAGAGATGATACACTAACTAGTTTAATTATTATGAACTATTGGGGGGTTTAATTAAAATTTTAATTTTGAAATACTTTAAGTTCACCTGTAGTTTTAAAAAAGTAATACACAGAAACACTTTATGCCCTTTGCCTAGCTTCCCCTAATGAAAGTATCACCATGGTAGTAACATTGAAATGGCAAAAATAAGAAATATTTTAACCACCAGAGATATCTCTTTTGTGACCTTCTCCCCTTCCTGTTTCCCTCTCATAATGCTTCTTCATGACTGCAGTAACCATGGATTTGATCTCTGTTTCTATAATCCTATTATTTTCAAAATAAGAAAAGTGATCATAGGATTCCACCTTTCAGGACTTTGTTTCCCACTAAGCACAAGTCCCTAGGGATGCCTCCAAATTGTCTGAGGTAGTAAGAGCATGCTCACTTTCATCTATGAGATATAGTCTATGAGATTCATGACCCGCATTTAGTCAATCACTTGATGAAAGATATCTGAATTATTTCCACATTTTGGCCATAACAAATTAAATGGCTAACTACTTCCCTCGATAGGCATAAACAGAAGGTTTGATTTCTTGAAGACAGTTGCGTCTGAGTGCACTTTTTGGGCCAGATGTTAACTGCATGACCAAGTTTTTAAGAAACAATCAAACTGAGAGAATATCCCACTTTATACTACAACAAGCTATGTGTGAGTCATCAAGTTTCTCCCCATCATTGCTGGCTTTTGTGTTGTCATATCTATTTTTAAATAGATTTTAACTATTTTAACATGTGGAGGAGTGTCTCATTTATATCTTAATTTGTACTTTCCTAGTGGCTAAAGTTGGTAGACATCTTTTTAATTATTATGATTGAAATATAGTTCTTTCATATAGTTCATGCTGACCACAGTTTCCCCTCCCTCCACTTCTCCCAATTCCCCTCCACCTCCTCTTTCCCCCAGCTCCATTCCTCTTCAGAAAAGAGTATGCCCCAAAAGAGAACCACTAAATAGGGCAAAGCAGGATACAGTAAGACAAGATCAAACCTCTCTTGTCAAGGATGGACAAATCAACCCAATAGGAAGCAAAAGAGAGAAAGACCTGCTCCCACTTTTAGGAGTCTCATAGAAACACCAAACTACCAGATATAACATATACTCAGGGACCTGGTGTAGACTCGTGTAGAACCTGTGCAACTGCTTCAGTCTCTGTGAGCCCAAGTGAGCCTCGGATATCTTTCCACATGCTTATCCATTACATCTCTGTGTTCTTGTCTATTTGTTTCTGTTATATCACTGTTGAGTTTGAGAAATATTTACACAATCTACATATTTGTCCTACACATTGGTTGGACAGGTGGCTTGTAAATGTTTCTTCAGAGTTTGTAGGAGGTTTTTTTTTATCATATTAAGAGGATCATTTAAATAGCATTTTTTTATTTTTGAAAAAATGTCAACATATTTTCTTATATATTCTAGTCCTGTGCCAAATCTAAAAGTCTAAAGTCATTAGAGCCCAATGATTTTAATGTTTTTAAATTTTTTTTACAATAGAATGCTATACAATATATTTAAACCTATGATTCATTTTGACATCCAGTTTCCTAGCACCATTTGTTGGAAATGTTTGACAAGCACTTTTATTTTGAAAATAAATCATAAATGAGAGCTTCATGACTAAGACTTCAAGATATCCTACCTCCTTCTCTTGGTGTTGACCTCCGAGAAGGTCCCCAATGATTCCGACGACTCATCTCCTCCAAGAAGATAACTGTATCCACAGTGACTAGGCATCGTCCAACAAATGTCCTCAGAGTCAACTAGGATTATCTATGTCCTCTTGCTCCTGTAAAGTCTCTGTATTTCCTTGAGCATGGTTCCCCAACTTCACAGCACATAAGACTATGTTCTGTGTCCCTTTTAGCACGTCATCCAATGGCAGCCTTATTGAAGAAGTTGCTGTGCTTAAATATCTAGGTATTGTAACAGGCAGATGCTTATTTGTGTGCTAATGGAGGAGCCTGCAGGAAGCCCTGCATGCTCTTTGTTTCTTCCTATCCATCTAAGCCACGGTTTGGGCCACTCTCAAGATGAACACTTAAAATAACTTAGATTTGTATGTGTTTGAGGCAACATCTTCTCACTTGAACAAAAGAGCCAGTCCTTCCCTGACAACTCATTAAGAGAAAATGTCTTAAGATAACACACAGTGTCATCATGGGTATTCAGAAACACGACCAACTATAAAGTTTTTGGCTTAGGTTCCTATATAATTCAGTCCTTTAGGCTGCAAAACTGTGGCTTGCAAGGTCTCTTCTTAATTAGGCTATGATCATCTCTGGTTTAATTTCACTAATCCCTGGATATGTCAACATGTAGAGCCAAGAGTGCTTTGTATCCATGGGTCCATTTTAACAGGCCCTGATATTTCTGTCCCTGTCCATTTTTATACAGTGTTGCTGCCATCAGTGAATTTGATCATATTCTCCCTGAGGCACTTTAAGCAAATTGAACACTTTTTTGTAAAATAACAAAAAAGCTGACGAATGAAATGCTTAAAAAGTAGGCTATGCTGATTCTGAGAATATCTCAAAAAGGAATGGGTAAAGCAGAAGGGTCTCTTTGAGATGTGTGTGTGTGTGTGGGTGTGTGCACGCGCGCGCGTTTCCTAAATGTTTCTTTATAATACCTGTATCAAAAAGTACTAGAAAAAATAAATAAATAAAAAATAAAAAATTACTAGAGTTATCGTTCCCATATCATCTTGTTTTTCTACATAAACACATAGAATGCACTCTTGGTCCCATCCCATAATGTAGGAAACGTTTAGGAAATTCTTCCCCTCAAGCAGAGCATTATCCTTGAGACTCCAGCCAGCTTTGGGTCTTGCACAGCGCGGCTATCCTGCATATACTGTTCTAGGATATGAACAAAATGCAAACCTGAAGGATGTAGGCCAGACCAGTTTAACAGAATATTGTGATTTTAAGATTTTTGAAATATTTTTGCTAAGTTCTTCCCTCTGAAAGAGGAGGTAAGCCTTTAATTCTCCAGGGAGAGTAGGACATGCAGGTATGTGCTCATCATGACCTGAAATATTAACAATTTTTATTCATTAAGACACAACAGGTTTTTTTCCCTCAAACTATCCAAATCTATCCTTATTGCTTATGTATGGGAGAGGTTGTCGCAGGCGCTAAGGGAATGGAGAAGGGAACGATTGCTTTAAGCTTGTCTCCCTTCGTAAGTTTTCAATCTACTAAGCCTGTGGCCCCCCTCAGCACTCACTCCAGCCCGGGTATCTTCTGGGTCACTCTTACAAGTTACTTTTCTTCTTTTCTTTGTATACTAAATAAATTAGTTCCCATAACAATTATCTACCATCGACAAAACCTTTTGGAACCCTTCTTGCAAGGCATTAGCAAAACTCTTATTGTTATTTATCATTCCAATGGGACTTCCATCTTTATCCCAATGCTACAATAACACCTTCCCTATTAGAGACTACCTTAGTTTCTCATCAAAAAGTATACATTTAAGATATATGGTTTTAAGTACTTTGACTATCTAGAAAATTAATTGAGTTTCCTGGTTGTGTTATACATTGCTGGAAGTTAAGCACCTTTGTTTCTGAGTGACCTTAAACTTTCTTCAGGATCTGAATGAGAGTTCTACACAATTCGGCCATTGTGACATCACCCATCATCTATCCAGATGGTAAGATCTGTTTTAAGAGATTCCACCTTAAATTGTACTTTCTACAAATTAGTGAAATTTCTATCACACTCACACTCACTGGATTTTCAATGTAGGCCCCTCAGATAATGATCTTGCAAAGGCAATAAAAGCCATCATCGGGGGTCCATATTAACAATTAAAAATTACGATATTAATCTACCAATGACAATTATTTAACTACTGTACAAATGAGATCATGTTGCTGTCAGTAGAGAGCTGTTTTTATTTGTAAAATGCTATGGCCACTTGTTTTCTGCACCACCACTTTCTACTTCCTCTTGCCACACTGTAAAGGGGCAACCTAGCTTCCGAGTTACCGAAACTTGAAAGAAAGAATAAAAAATGAGTCCTAGAATCAATAAATCAGTTCATTACACACTGAACGTTCAATAATATTCCAGACATGGATATGACAAGCCATAGCACCAGTTGATTCTGCCTGAAAATTAAGCACCAGGAAGCACTGAAAGATACCCTTGTAAAATTCTTGCACTTTGTTGACACGGTGGTAGAAAACACCCAAGAGAAGTATCTACCATTATTATATCCTAAGACCCACCCTCTGCTCTAGCATCCGCCTCTGGAATTTGGGGGTGTGGGGTACTATTAAGTTTGTTGTGTTTCAAGGGGAGTTTTAAGCAAAACTTGAATATCAGTTAGTAGGTTGATAACAAAACTAAACTAAACGTGAGTTTGTAAGGAGTGTGTTACTCTAAGTTCTCAGCACTTACTACTTCTCTCAGATTTTTCTTACACCAACATATGATAGATTTAAAACTTGTAGGGCCATGTGCCCCGGGCTAATAAGTGCTCAGAAAACAGTATGTGATGGTAACAAGCAGTTCCCTCTCACATGTTCCTAGTGTTTTTCTTGTGTGTTGCCTTGTGTATGTGTGTGTGTGTGCATTGCGTGTATATGCACACTTACACATGTGTGTATGCAGGCACATGTAACCCTGTCTCAAAAAAAAAACAAAAAAAGATGAAAGGTTGATGCTAGGTATTCTCCTCAATTGCTTTTCATCTATACACTGATATAAGGTCTCTCACTGAACCTGTAACTCATTTCCTCTACTCTGGCTGTCCCCAGAAGTGTCCCTTTTTCATGCTAGTCTATAATTACACTCCAGAGATACGTCAGCATTATCACATAAACATTTCTGTTTGTTTTTGCCATCACTTTCGACTCGAGGTGAGCTGATTTCAGTCACGATTTCTCTCTGATATATATTATTCTCCAATTTCAGAGTGCTGTTTGATTCAATGATCTTTGTTCTCTGACAGAGCAAGGAAGTGGTTGGTTTTTTGCTTATACTGCTTTTACTTTAGCTAGTGAAAGGGATGTGGACTTCTAGGCTTTCATTATGTCAAAGACAAATCGACAAACCACTTCAGCTTGTGTTCTGAAATTGTTCCATCCAGATTTCTCAGGAATGACTTGAAACCAAAAGTTTTCGACTTATGGCTATGCATTGTAACTACCTGAGCCTTTAGATCTCCTGATACCAAGGCTCCAACCCAGAGAGGCTGCAACAATTAATGAAAGAATAAGATGCACAGATCAAGATAATAGATATTTGCCAAATCACAGTGATTTTCCTCATTTTCAAAATTTGATCACATCCTTGCTGGAGGATGGAGAATTATTACCTAGGGGAAATTCTTGGGAAGAAAATCAGATCAATTACAGAACTAAGAGACAACCTGTCAGCTTCTCACCAGCTGGAACACAGAAAGTTTAGAGCTAACCAATGCTTCAGTCACTTGGGTTTTTCACACCAACTACTTTGGAATAGGTTGCTTATCAAAAACATGTTTTTGTATTACATTCCTCCAGACTGATGTAAGTGATAAGTCTTGGGATGACTGTGTTCTCATTCTAGTGAGTAACCTCTTTTGCATTGTGAGTGAACGTCTCACCATATTCTTACATAATAGAAAGCTATGCGTGATGCCTAGTCCCCGGCTTCCTCTTGCAAGCATTGTTATCCCATGTGAGGACTGCATCCTTATGACATAATTACCTCCCCAAAGCTTCATCTCCAACTACCAGAACACTGAAAATAAAATTTAAATACATGAATTTGGTGATATATAATACATATATTCCAAGATAAATATTTTATAATATTTATGTTCACAAATACATATATATTTTGAGACATGTAATAATTTATAAAAAATGTAGCAAAATTAACCACCAACTTGAATGAAAATAATTATTCCACAACAATTTTGTAAGAACCCAGGGTTTCTACAATACTTCATCCATAATACTCAGGAAGCCATTAAAAATTATTAGACATTTGAGAAACAGGAAAATACAAAATAAAAAGAAGCACCTTTTTTCTTTTTTTGAAACTTTAGGGTCCAGTTTATTAAGTTCAGTGATGAAGCTAACAGAATAAATTCTGAAAATACATTTTTAATGAGATAAAGAAGAAAGGAAAATGAAAACAATGTAAGTTCAGATGCTGAGAGCATCTAGCATCGCTTGAGTCGGGAGAGTCCTTCACCATGTCAAGACTCTGCCTTAGTCAGTGGGATGTACTCTGAATAGTTCTCCACCTGTCTTCAATTCCAAGTCATCCACGTCCTTGATCAAAGATACACCCATTTCCCCATGGTGTACAGCACGTTTCCAGAATTGGACCCCAAATATTTGAGAATTATGATTTGTTTTAATAGCTGTCTCCAATGTAACCCAAGTTTGTCTGCTTATTCTTTCATCCACTTATTTTCAGTTTTCATAAGTTTTGCATTGGACCTTTTAACTTAAATTTTCCAATTTTAGTGGAGTGCCATAGAATGGTTACTTCTACTTCCTTCTTTTGTTTCTTTTCTTCTAGTTATTTGATCTATTATTTCATTGAACATTTTATTTCCAGCTGTCACATCTCCATGCTAATGTGGACAAGGGAAAACTCAAGAGATTTTAACCCCACATAAAGAGCTACAGGTGGTTAAGAAATGCTGAAAACAGAAGAAATAGTCTTCCCCGTGTATGTGTGCATGCGTGAGCACATGTGTGTATGTGTCCGTGTGTGTGCGTGTATGTGTGTTTATGACAACCATTAAAGAAAGAAGTAATGCATTTTAAGGAGAGTGGGGTGTGGAGGACATGGGAGGGTTTGGAAGGTGAAAACATGAAGAATGATACAACCATATTATAATCTCCAACAAGCAAAAGAGGAAAATTTTAGCATTGTAGGCTAAAGAAAATGTAGATGCTGTTCTTAGTGACAGTTGGGATATATTTTCTGATAATACTTATCAGCTCTTTGTCCATTAAAGTCATACTGAAGGAGACTAAGATATCTGGAGAGTCCAATTTTCTTTTGGATTATACACAATCAAGCAAAGAAAGAGTCAGGATAGCTGACCACCTAGGTCCTTCAGTTCACTGAACTCATTATCATAACTTGCATCCTGGCCCTCATGAATTTGACTGAATTACTATGATACCCAAGGAGAATATTGCAGTCTACATTGCATGTGTGTTGACTGCCTCTAATTTCATTGTAATCTTGAAATCATTTATATGTGGCAATAGCAAAGAAGGAATTTGAAGCAATTATTGTAAGTAAGCACAGGAGTTGACAAAAAATATGTCAATGATAAGTAAACAAGTTTATGGGAATAATAAAAGAATAATCACATAGAAATATTCATTACATATGTGTGTGGGTGTGTATAAATGCATACATAATGTGGAGGTTAGAGACCAACTCATGAAAGTCTGTTCTTTCTTTCCACCATATGGAAATGGAATTTAGGTCGCAAAGTTTGGTGCTAAGCTACCTTTACCCACTGAGCCATCTTGCCATTTCAGGAATTTTAAGTTGCAAGGTAAAGCACCAAAAACAACAGTTTCATTCGGAAATAAAATGAATAATTTAATATTAAGGAATTAATTTGCCTAGGAATGAGTATTTGCCTATGATGTACAAGGCTCCAAATTAATCCCCAATGCTACAAAAAACAAAAACAAGAAAACATAGTATTTTCCAACATGTGTGTGCTGTGTGCCTGTATGTGTGAGTTCACACCACACACACACACACACACACACACACGACACTATGACATACAAGCACATACATACACATAAATGAATAAATATAATTTAAGAAATTAAAGCAATTTTTAATGAAGGTTTAAGAGATGACTCCATGTTTAAGAACAGTTCAAAGTCCCAGTACCTATGTATGGTGGCTCACAACAGCCCATAACTCCAGTTTCGGAGAACCTAATGCCCTTTTCTGGATACCCTGAACAGTGCACTCACATATGCAAATACACATACATATACACACAATTAAAACCAAAGTAAGTGTGTTTTTAAAATGTGAAGAAATAGCTATAAAAATATTGTGAAATTGAAGAAAGTATAAAGCCGAAATCTAAGCTCAATGAATCTTAAGCAGAAGAAACATTCCTATGCCAAGAGAATCATAAACAAATCGCTTGGAATCAATGAAAACTGAGAAAAAAATTCTAAAAGCAGCAACATTAAAAATGTCAAATTAAATACAATAGAACAAACTAAAAGAAAAGACTTTTAGTCAGAATAATGCAAGTGAGAAAATGTGCTATAGTTTGGATGCTCGTGTACCTTTGAAATGTTTCCAAAGCTTAATTCCCAAGTACAAGACTACAAATTAAAGTTTTTAGGGGGTAATTAGATTAGGAGAGTCTACCACTCAGTAGCAGAATTGGTGTCCTCGTAACAGGTGAACAGAGAACCTGTTTAAAATTTCTCTTTCTTTTAATAAGTTCAGACATAGAATTTTCCTCTCTCCCTTTCCAAAACTTGAGGATGCATACAAAAAACTATCTTTACAGCAGAGTGTAAGGCTTCACCAGACACTGAATCTACTGGCTGATTAATTTTCAGCTTTCCAATCATCTAAACTGTCAGAATAAATTTCTATTATTTATAAACTGCCCAGTGAAAGGTAAAACTATGTAAATATCTTTTATAGACACAGATAAAAATATTTATTAAAATATGAAACAAATTCAACCACATGTAATCAGAAGGCATTCTGATAATGTGTGGCTAACCCTATAAAAGCAAAGTTATTTTAACATAAAAATATCTTTAGTATAATTCATCATATTAACTTAAAATGGACAATGCTATAGTCTCTGCTTATGAAAGTAACAAAATGAAATGTCAACTTACAAAAATAGTTTCTTTTATATACATGTGAGCAACTGAAAATCTGTGTGTGTGTGTGTGTGTGTGTGTGTGTGTGTGTGTGTGTGCGCAGCTGCAAATGTGTATGAGATGTGTATGCATGTGTGTACATCAACTATGGGAGAGCTAGAGTGATTTCTATCAAAGTATTGATAAGACCTGTACCAAGAAACTATCATACATATTTATTTAATAAGACCTAAATAAATGAAGGCTATACTATTTTCAATGATCTAAAATCTGAACAATATAATAAACTAGGCAAGCCTAGTCAGCAATTACAATAGATTTTTTTTCTTTGTAGAAACTGTAAAGTTAATCTTTAAATTTATTTTTATAAACTGATGTAATAAAGACATTTTGGAATAATGGACAGATAAAACACAGTGTATAACTGGATAAAATGTTCAAATAATAAATACAAATATTTAGAAAGTAAAAATGAATTTTAAAAAAAGAAAGAGAAAGATTCTGTGGTAGTAGAGGAATAGGACAAGAGAGTTCAGGAGAAATACCAATGTTACTCATGACCATTCCAATGTAATTGCTGGGGAAGATATTAATATGCAAGAGAAATGGAAAAGTAAGCTTCCATTGAAGCCTCTACGGTATATAAATATGACTTCAAAATTGATAGTAAACCTAAATATAAAGTCTAAATCTTTTAAACTAATTCATCACAATTTAGAACAATAAATTGTATATATGAAATATGAACTTGAAAATTCGGCAAGAATTAACAGTAAAAGCTGTTCCAGGCTTCAGGTTTGGCCAAAGCTTCTTAAGTGGAACACAAAACGCAGATGTTTGAAGCAAAAATATCAACAAATTGGCATCTACAAATTTATAAATTTTCTTTCAATGAGGCTGTCTGAAGACAAAGAAATGTTAGCCTGTAGCAATGATAACCCGCAGCTTGGGTGAGCACTTTTGAGAGCCATGTTTGTGGGGCTGCAAAAGTGGTTCCTGCTTGCTCCGCATGTTATGATCTAACTTTCGCATTCTCTTTATTTTCTAATGAAAAATAAAAACACACATCCATTCAAAAGCTAACACATTAATAATTCATCTTCACTTTATTTATAGTTGCAAATGAGAAGCAATATAAATGACCACAAACCCATCGGCAGATATAAACCCATTAAGTGGAGGACAACCCAGTTCAGAAAAGTCTATCAGTGGATAGACTCCAATGTGATAGATGTAACTGCAGGTGAGTCTAGGAAACAGGAATAAACAAAGAAAGGGTTTCGTCTACATGTTTCCAGAACATATAAACTAAATTATCCTAACAGAAGTAAAACCTGTGGTGAACTGGGAATGAGTGAAGAAATCAAGAATGGGGAGGTCAGGAAAAAGGAATTCAATTTGACAAAATGCATCAAATCTGATGCTTAAAATATGTGCACTTGGTTGCATGAAATTTCTACTCGATATAGGTAGTCAAATTTATCAAAAGAAATCCCTTGATTTTAATAAAAATATATACTTCAATGTTAAAGCTTTCGGCTAATGGCCCAGAGGATGGCTCAGTCACAAAGGTGACATGATGTAAGTTCAAGTCCCAGAACACATATTTTACAGTTACGGGTATGGTACATGCTTAGAATCTCATCACCGGACAGAGACAGGAAAGTATCTGGTCCTCCCTGACCAGGTGTTCACCATAATTGTTGAACTCCAGTCCAATGAGCACCCCCGTTTTATAGGAGGTAAATAGCATTCCTGAGAGAAGCATCTGAGCTTGTTTCCAACCTCCACACACTCCCCCACAACACATACATGCTCTCACAGAGTGACCCACGTACACACATATATAAGCACACATACACACATACATTTATAACAATTCATTTAGCTGATCTGGAAGTAAAGAATAATTCTTTGGTTGTCATATACCTTACATCAGGGTCAAGTACTGATACTGGTTTCTTCCTACCTGTCTCTATTCTTGAGACAAGGACTAGTTACTAGAAAAAAGAATCTCAGGCAGGAGATTTACCTGAGACAATAAAATTACCAGGACTATTCATATTCATCAGGGAATGAATACAAAACATAGGAATTAACCCATTTATTCAAAGTCAATGACAAAATGTACTAAAATGTATAAACTGGACATGCAAAAGCTCTGGAACTCCATGAAAATGCAAAACCTATGTATAGGAATACAGTAAAAAGAACAATTTCATGTAAAATTCATAGAAAATATTTTAATAAAAAGCATGAAAGAAAATCTCCCAAATATAGGGAAAAGAAGGGCATTCATATACAAGAATCACACAGGACATAAGACAGTACTAGAAATGCAACTTCCCACATCATATTATTGTTAATACACTAAATATACAAAGCAAAAAAGTATACTAAAAGTTTTAGAAGGCCAAGTCTTACACAAAAAACATTCACATCCCAATAACTAATGACTTTCATTCCAAACAATAAAATCAAGAAAGGCTTGTATTCTGAAAAACCAAAATTTCCCACAAAGACTGTCATAATTAAAGGCAAAAGAAAAACATTCATGATAAAAACAAGCTAAAAGAGTTTGTGACCACCAAACCAGCCCTTCAGACAATAATAGAAGGAATACTTCAGCCTGAAGACAAACAAACAAACTCAAGTGACTAGAGAGGGAAATTTTTAGCTCTGTTACAGCACTCATTAAACAAAGGAATGGTACGAAAGCCCCAAACACTAGCAAAAATCTTCAAGGTGACAGGGAGCAATGCATGCCTCTTAATAACAGCTCTAAATATCAACGGTCTAAATGCACTCAATTCACCATCAAAATGCATAGAATAGCATATTGGATTAGAAAACAGAATCTTTTTTCCCCTGTCTTTTTACAGAAAAAGGTAAACATTACCTTACGATGAAAGGATAGATGAAGTATTCCAAGCAAGTAGAAGCAGAAAAGAAGCAAGCATTGCTTGTGTAACTGTTCCCATGACAGCTACACAGACATTTTTACTTATCCCTGCTCACTTCACAATAGCTAGAACCTGGAAATAGCCAAGATAGTCAGCAATCGATGAGTGGGCACTGAAAATCTGGTACCCGTATACAGTGGAATTTTTTCTTTTTTGTAATTTTATTAAATTATAAAAGTTTCCATTTCAGCCCCTCCTCCCAACACCCTCCCACTCCCCCCACTCCCTCTCCTCCTCCCTCTCCATCCCTAAGAGCAGTCAGGGTTTCCTGCCCAGTGGGAAGTTCAAGTTCCTCCCCCCTGCCTCCAAATCCAGGAAGGTGAGTGTCCAGACGGACTGGATCCGCAAAATCCAGTATATGCAGAGGAAACAAGTCCCAGTGCCATTGTCAATGGCTTTTCAGAAAGACTCCGGCCAGCCACATTCAAAGAATCTGGTTGGAATTCGTCCTCGTTCAGTCCCAGTCCAACTGGCCTTGGTAAACTCTCATTAGATCCGTCCCCTTGTATCAGTGGGTGATCACATCCCTCGCAGTCCTTAATTCCTTTTTCATTTTCTTCCTCCTTCTGCTCCTCATTTGGACCTTGGGGGGCTCAGTTCGGTGCTCCAATGTGGAATTTTTTTAATCTGTAAGAAGAGTGAAGTTTTCTGGTAAATGGTTGGAACTGAAAAACATTATACTGTATGCATGAGGTAACCCTGACACAAAAAGTCAAATGTCCTATGTTCTGACTTACACACAGATTTCTGTGTTTCACATGGAGTAACCATAGACTCCAAGAAACCAGAGAAAGAGGCTAATCAAATGCAGGTGATATGAATGGGCACTCATGATGAGGAAGGATTAGGCGAGGAGAGGGCAGTGAGGTTAGGGCAGAAGAGTGTTTAGAAGAAGGATCACTAATACTGGAAAAGACATTTGAAAAACTATCATTTTATTGTTCCCTAAATATATACTCACATTCATAGAGAAGAGTTTAGTGGGAGTTACCCTACACAGGTGATAATTTTCTTCCCAGAGGACGAAGATTGCCAAATAAAAAGCCCTGTGAGAGGCGGGGTAATTTTCCTCACATGGTCGATCGAGGAAGTCATGTAGGCCCCCAAACCATACAAGCTACTGCCATTGTTCTTGGTGGTCCACCAGAACTTGTTGGTAAGATCTGATTGATGAGGACAGCACACATTTTGCTTATAGCACATAGAGAAATCAAGTTGATGCTGACTAAGAAGCTTTCTTTCGGCTGGTTAGCTTTTAACGTGTTAAGCCGGCTGCTGGAGAAAAACAGTCAACAGTTTTTTGAACTGTGAACTTCGTACTTTAATGATGACCCACATAGGAAGATATGCTCATGCATGCAGTGGTGGCAGGAATACCATGATGGTATCCAGCCATCTTCTGAGTGAATTTAATGTGTCCTTCATAAAAGAAATGAATGCCTGGTACTACAACTATAGCCTTGAACCCAAGGCTGAGAAGTTCATAAGCCCCAGGAATGAAGTTTACTCTTACTTTGCCAATTGTACAGAAAATTAGAATTATCTCCATACTGGTATATTCATGAGGCACTGTATATCCCAGACTTCATTAGCGAAGTTTCTTTATGCTGTGTACAGGAATTAACGTTGAAACTCACAAATGCTCCAAGTACAGAGAATAAGTGTTGATCACTTATGTCACCACCAACATCACCTCAGGCTAAGGAACCATCTCAAAAGAGGGATCAGAAGTATAGTAAGAGCCAGAGGGTGAAGAGGAGCAGAGGAAAACTGTCCTTGGAACATGTCAAGATTCTGCTACTCAGAACCTCACAGGAACTGTCAGTGTCTACACAAGATCTAGTCCGTCAGCATTCCTGCATGGAGAGGGAACGGATGCCTCATGAATCTGCAACCCTAACTGAGGAGTTATTTACACTCAATGGCCTCTGATTTAGGGAGACTTAGTTTTCTTTACCACTGTCGTCCCTGGTAGGTCTGCCAAACCAGTAGATGGTCCCACACCCATAAATGTCTGGGAAGCACAAGGCAGATGATTAAAAATAAAAGACAAAACAAAAAGTTGGAGGCGAAAGTGGAGGTGTAGCCAGAAGGGAGTGTGGGCATGAATACAATCAAACAAAGCCTAAAATTCTCAAGGTTAATAAAATACTATATATTTTTGAAAGATACACTCCATGACAGAAGAGAAGATGCCCATTCCCACGAGTGCTAAATCCTCTAAAGTGCGGCACACTATGTTGGGACCATTGTGAGTTTCTTGGTTCAATGCATTAAGATCTTTTATGCTGCCAATAATTGTCTATTATTTATTTAACTATTTTTAAATAAATAACTATTTATTATTATTTATTAATATTATTTTTTATTATAATATATTATAAATTATATATATAATATATATATATTATATATAATAATATTATATATAATATAATATAAATATATTAAAAAATATTATTTTTTATTAAATAAAAATAAGTTATTTATTTAAATAAATAACTATATTTATTTATACCCCATGAGAATAAGCATTCTGAGAATGGAGTCCTCAGGCTGATGAACCAGGACAGTGCATATTGCTTTTTCCATCCTCAAAATCTTAAAATGAGGGTGGCTACAGGGCTTAGAGGACACAGTGGGGAAAAATGGTGAATTCAGGTGAATCATATTTCTGAATTCAAACTATAGAATGAATAAATGGAATATATCATTTCTTGAAAGAAATCCCTAATTTAGCTCACTTGAAAAATATCTATAAACAATTATAAATTCCTTCCCTATCAGTAGATGCCCCTATTGTCAGTATTGTGGTCTCCAGAAAACTTGAAAAATCACTGATTCCAGGAATAGAGGGAACGATCTGGGATGCTTTATCAAACTAGAAAGCAAAGAGTAATCAAGAGCTGCCAGAGTCATGTCCAGATTGCTAAGAAGATACTGTTAGAGCAGATACTGTTGGCAATAATGACATAGTTTGATTATCATTAAGAATCATAACTACAATGCATTGAAATATATGAAAAATCTATGTGTCCCAGGGAAAAGCTTATATTTATCACCCCAGAAGTTGCTGAAAAATGATTCTTTATACTGAAAACAAGCAAATAAAGATGATCAAATGTTTAAATGTTTAGCCTACCCTTTTTATGAGCACTAAATGTTAGCACCATCCCTGCCACACCACAATTTAATACGATAGTAGGTGTGGGAATGGGCCATTAGAGCTGCTAAGATTGTAGTCATACGCAGACATTGAACTTCCTGGTGGAAGCAGGTTACAAGAGTAGCAAATATTCTTGTCAGAAATCGAAACTTGATCCAGTCAAGACTGTGTACCTGAATATCTGTTTACAAGCCCTTCCGACTAAACACAGTGTTAAGACATACTACATAGAGTCCAATGGCAACATGAAGACCACAGGAAACTATATCTGAAAAACAACAGATTTTCTCTTATGAAATAGGAGTAAAAAAGAAAGAGAAATCAAATGAGATAGAAATATATAAGAGATAGATGAAAACTGATAAAATATTTTCAAAGGGAGCATCAAGTGATTAATAACACAATGGACAGCAATACAGATCCAGGTTCAAACAAGTTTTGAAATGCAATTTGGAAATGTAAGTAATGTTGATAATTGGTTATATTATACTCTGAAATGGCCCCATTTGTAATTAAAAGTAATAATTATTTATTTGAATGTCATGTTTCACAATTGCCAGGAATTTTATGGCTAAGGGAAATAAAAGGGTGTCTGATATTTGCTTTCAATTACAATAAAGCAATAAGGGGTGGAGTTAAACCGTGATGAATATGATTGATCTTTGTTGAGGATGAGTAGTAGGTACATAAATTTTTTACGTTATTTTGTCCATCATTTTATGCTTAAATTTTCATAATAAAATGAGTAAGAGAATAAGCTAAGCCCACTCCTAACTCATAAAGCAGAAGATTTAAGAAAAGGATAGTCTACTATTTTTTAAAAAAAAATGTGCCTATCACCTGCTTAGAAGGAAACAGTTTCTTCAGCGCTTTTAAAATAGCTACTTATAAATCATTCAATATTAAACACGGGGCAGGAAGAAGGCAACGAATAAATGTAAATGACAGGCGCCTACATGAACTGGAAATTGAACATAAATGAAGTATAACTGGCTCTGAAATGATAATTCAAGTTTATGGTAAAGTGGCTTTGGATTAACAAACAGCACCCCGGGATCAGAACTATTTTGCAAAGCAAAGTACACTAGCAAACAAATATGAGAAAGATGTTTACCCTTTAGGAAAAGGCAGGCATAGGTAACTGTAACCAAGCTCCCAGCCTATTTGTAAACAGTGAGAGTGAATTTTTGCTGCCTTTCAGACCATGGTCTAAATATTTGGCATCTTTAATGTCTTTCAGAGATATTAAATGTTGCAGGCGTGTGAGAAAGGTCATATATCATTCCTGATTTGTTGCCGGCGTCACTGGCCAATGTGCACTTGTGCACAGCTATCTTTAATAAACTGCTAGCTTTCCTGTTTGTTATGTGCCTTCTACCACTTTGAATAATTTATCGCCCCCCCCCACATTATTGGCACCACTTCTGAAAGATGTGAGTAGAAAAGAGATTCTAATATATCACATTAAAAAATAAGTCAGAGAAAACTCTAAATCACTATGTTATTTTAAACAGCTTCTGCTCATTAGGGAGCAAATGTATGAATCCAAAGTAAAAATGCCTCCCAAACTGTGCAGTGAAGCAAAGAGCGATGGGAATGACTGTGTTGGTGACCCACTGATCTAATGCTACTTGGTGTGGATTCTGAGCTGCATGAGCTAAGCCTCATAAGTTTATTCTTTATTTAATCTCGTTTTCATAAAAGTATTAAAAGCATGGGGAATTTAATCTACATCCTCCTGACAGACTAACAGGTCACATACAAACAGTTAATCTTGATTGTCTACTTGACAGGATTTACAATCACCATAGAAACAAACCTCTGGGTTTGCCTTGAGGGATTATCTAGATTAAGTTAATCAAAATGGGAAGTCACCCACCCTAAACCGGGGCAGCATCACACCATGAACTAGGGTTCCAGATGGAATAAAAAGGAGGGAGGAAGCTGAGTAACTCCTCTCCATGGATCTTGCTTCCTGAGCTCAGACCCAGTGCGACCAGCTGTCTCAGCTTCTTACTGCTCTGTCTTTCTCTCCATGCTGGCCGATGCATCTTTGAACTATAGCTGAACTAAACCCACTCTTCCTCAAGTTGCTTTTTAAGAGGTGTTTGCCACAACAAGACAAATCACTAGTCTTCCCTTGTATTAATGTTGTGATCAGAATTACTGGAGCACTGTATACTGGTGCTCACTGACCAGCTCCCAGGTCCACCAAGGTTCATGAACACATAAGTTCCCCTGTAGAACCATGGTAGGAGTTCAGTTCTTTGTAACTGTGGGAGAGTTAAATTTCTGGCATTAGAGCTTTCTAAACTGACAGGAACTTCCTAAACTTGGCTGTGCCTCTGTTCCTGCATGTCCACTTTGTGATGACTGTCAAAACCAACATTTTCCCAACCTTTATAAGTTTTGAAAGCCTCTAGGAATGTAAGAGAGATATTAAACCTCACTACATAAACATAAGCATGCTAAAGAAAATATTACATACCATGTTGAGGTTTTTTTTTTCTTCTTTCAACTCCAAACATCCAATAAATGGCTCTTTCACTCGAAGGAAATTTTAAGTAAATATTATCTAGAGTTCTGCCTGATGATTCCATTTTGTGGAAGATATTCTTCTGATAAAAAAATCAAAGTGATTTTAAATGAGTCCAAGCTGCCACCTCTAATTATCCATAACCCAGCAAAGTGACCTGGGTTTATCGAAAGTGAAATCATTGCACATGATCTTGGCTTAGTATCCCAGAGGACTCGCAATAGAAACAACTGCCCATTTCTCATTTGGGCACACACAGCAGGTGCCAAATCCCTTTCTAGAATGTTCACTCAGCTTGCTGCCCATCACTTTCCCTTCCAGTAGTCCCAATCCAAGACTGTTAGACACAATACCCTGTTTCTCCTCGTACTCCAGAGACCGTTGACATTTCAGGCCTTGCTCATTCCTCTCATATACATAGTAGATTCTGTCACATGCTGTTAGTCTCTCTCTCTCTCTCTCTCTCTCTCTCTCTCTCTCTGTGTGTGTGTGTGTGTGTGTGTGTGTGTGTGTGTGTGTGTGCGCGCGCATGTGTGTTTCATTTCTGAAAATAGACGGTGAGATACTGGACCAAAACCACATGGTCAGATCTCCTTTTTCATTATTTCTAGAGTACACACTCCACTCAAATAATACCCACAGACAGAAAGTCCATTTATGATTCCTGTCTGTAATGTGTTTAAGAAATCGTAAGAATGCCATGAAATAATACAAAGGAGGCGTAACATGAAAAGTTATCTAAGAATTAAAGAGTAGACACTATCTAATATGTAAGACTATTGCAAGCTTAAAATGGTGCACTGTATAGAAAGAATGAATTTAAAGGAAACTGCAAGATTGCACTCGGAAGTTGAAAACACTAACAATAGGAAATAGCTTATAAATGCATTTTAAAAGGTCTCTCACCTTATTTTTTTCAATATCTTTTTTCAAACCTGAAAAGCTTTTGTGTTACAGAAACTATTTTTTTAAAAAAAAATCATTTTGAGAAGATGTTGGCTAAAGTAGTGTTTAAAAAACATACAGATTCCACTAAATTAGCAATGGTTGTAATTATCCATCACCCACCCTATCCTCCCCCAAATGGCTCATTGTCACCCTAGAAAGTAGCAATTCCTTTGCTTTGTTATGAATACCCTCAGCTGCCTTTGGATTAAACAAGGGGTCAGTGCCACTAGAGAATATAGAGTCAATTGCAAATTCTCAGCCTCAGAGTCTAATTAGAGGTAGTGTATGAAATGCCTTCCTTAATTACTTCAGAGTCATTGGGGTATTTCATTAGTCTCAGTTTTTATCTTGTAGCTTCATTCATAAAATATGTTCCTTATCAATTAGCTCCACTGGGATCTGATCGCGAGTCCTGTGCATCCTGCTCTCTGTGATCTCCCAGCCCTGAAGAAGAAGGTCATAATCATTCTGTATAACAGCACTTTCAGCTCTCCACCACACAGGATCCTATGGTGGGGGAGAAAATACTGTTGCTCATAAAACAAAATGCCATCTCCAAATTGTGATTAAAAATTAGTGTCCCTAAAGAAGTGGAGTAACAAATGTTATTTATATAAAAATTGATCATAGGTTCACCTTATTCTTCTCTCAGATTCAGTAAAAATTATACTCTCTAGAAATGATTTAAAAAGAGAAATTAATATGATACTCCAATCAGAAAAGAGATGGAACATTCATGTTACAGAGAGAGATTACCTTGGAAAAGAAGAAAATTAAATCTGGGTATCAACATAACTGAAGACCAACAAGGAAAAGAGCAATGTCACCCAATATGTGGCTTTGTCTGAGAGTCATCACACCAGGCCTGCAAGCACCCACTTAAATTAGTTAAACATCTAAATCCTAAAGCTATCTTTCTGTTGTTCTAATTCCACATTTATGATGATTAAACTTCATTGTCAACTTGGCTGCACCTGGAATCACACAGGAGAAACAGCACCAATCGTGACTGTGACAGGGTTTCTAGAGGTTTAATCGAAGAGGGAAGACTTACTGTGAATGTGGGGGGCACCATCCCAGTGGCTGGTATCTTGAATGGAGTAGAAAGGGAATCAAGAGAAAACCATAGAGGCATGAACTCTCAGGTATTCATCCTTCTTTCTGGATGTGGGTATCATATGAGCCATGAAGGACAGTGCCCCTTCTTATACCATAGACCAAAAACTAATCATCAATACAATACTCACAAAGCAATCCTACATTACAATTCATCTTTAAGGTTTCTATATGCCAACAAAGAGATATTTCTCAGTGTTCTTTAGACCTGCTCACTTCCTGGAGTGATTTTAGTTGTTTTAAATCCTTCACTAGGATAGTTTTTACTCTTATTCTAGCTTTTGTTTCAAGATAGTTCTCATATGTAGCTCAGGCTGTCCTTGAACCCATAGCCCTTTCAGCTTCCTACGTGTTAGAAATATAAGAATACACAATCATACCAAGCTCTATCTCTACATTTGTTTATCTAAAGACCAATTCCCCAGGATAATTTAGCAAAGAGGTCTATCATACATGGTTTCCCAGCATCGTTTCATTAGAAACAAACAGTGGGTTTTGACTTACTTATTTGCTAACTTGTTTCACTGAATATCCAAGGCAAGAAATATCTACTCATAGAACCATGAAAAGAAGGATTCATATTTTGTGGTAGCCAATAGCATGACCCTCAGACATCAGAGCTATTGATCACACTTATCCATTGATTAGCTGTTGATTCATATCCACCAGTAGCAAAACCAGTGGGTCAAAACCACCAGTCATTAAGTTGCTTAGGAGTATGGGCTTTATTGACTTGAGTTCTGCTCAGCTGGGCACCTCTACCATAATATGCAATGGCTATAGTATTTTTCATCACTGCTGACAGCAGGCTGTGCTTATGTTGCTCATATTGATCTTATTGCTTTAACCATCAGATTAGCTGAGGTTTGCAGCTCTTCGTTAACCATCAGACTAGCTGAGGTATGGAGCTCTTCTTGAGGTTATAGTAAAGACATAACAGTGTTGCTGAAAATACTCAAATCCAGTCCAAACCTTAGGGAAAAGGGGGGCACTTGCTACACAAGTCTGACAACCTGAGTTCAGATACCTGGACCTGCATAAAAGTCAGATGCAGTAAGATATTGAATCTTAATCCCAGCATTCCTGTGGGAAGATTAGAAGCAGAGTCAAGAGATTTCCAAAAAGCTTGTGGGTCAGCTAGCCTAGAGTACATGGTCGTGAACAAGAGACTGTTTCAAGGTAGAAGGCAAAAAATGACATCTGAGCTAGTCCTCTGCAACTCCACGTGTGTGCATTGGTTTGTCCTACTGACATTCATTATACATTCATATGAACACGCACCCATCCAACCCCCGCCACACTCACAGTCTCAGAGCAATTTTTTTTCCTGTCATTACAATGGAATGTCTAGGTCAGACATTATATATATTATATATATTATAATATATTATATTATATATATTATTATATTATATTATATATTATATATATTACTATTATATATTATTATATATAATAATACTAATTATTAATTATATTAATATATAATTATATTAATTATAATTAATATAATTATTAATTAATTATATTTAATTATATATTCATTATTATTTATTATTAATATTTATTAATAATAATTTATTAATAATATAATTAATATATTAATTATATTAATATAGACTATTATATATATTACTTGTATGGTGCTCCCATTGCCACAACTTAATTGTAGTTTAGTCCTCAGTATATGACATTGCAGGAACATGTATGAGAAGATCACATCACCAGATAGGAAGCCAGTGTGGTAGGAGTGGGTAAGATCTTTTGTGTTAGGTCTTATCCCTGAGAGGTTCTACCATGGTAACAGAGGTGACCATGAATGGACATATCATCACATCTGCCTCACACCAAGCTTTATCTCAAAACAGGTATTCCATCAGTCAAAGCAATTTAAAAAACTAAACTCAGTACCAAGGGAAAAGGAAATTGGCTCTTCTGTCTTAACAGAAAGAAGTGTGGTTACTTGAGATGGGATCTGGGTAAAGACATGAATGCAATCAGGTTAATCATGCAAATAGTCCATGAGGCCACATGCACATGTCCAGAGGCCATGGTAGATTCAGGAGCAGTACAAGATGTTCTCAAAGCTTTTTTTTCTAAAACTGAGATTGCTTTGGCTAGGCCACAAATGTGGAGAATCTTTGTATCTCATACTCAAATCTCCTAACATAAAGAATCTGACAGCATAATCATGACTCCCACATTCACTTCGCTGATATTTATGGAGCTCCTAGGTCCAATCGGGTTTTCTTTTCAGAGGCAAGCTTAATTTCTCAGTGTGTTAACTGCGTTAATATTTCCAATATGCCTGTATTTATAAAAATAGGCACTGGACAATGTTTTCCAATTACTTTCCACTCTATCTTGGCCAGTGAATGAGCTAACCTTTGCTTCCTTGGTACCATCTAAATATTCTTCCTGAATGAGCTAAGTCCTTGGTTGGTTACTGATCCCTAACCCTGACCACAGAAGTGGCCTTGACTTAAGTTTTCTCTTGTTGAGCACTGTCCTTAAAGAGGACAGCAAAGCACATCAGGATGGCACAAACACCTTCTTTCGTCTCCTAGAGATATGACTGGAAGAATGTAAGCAATGAGATGGTAGCATTGAACTATTTTACATCAATGACTTTGAAGGAGCAGCTGTACTGCACCCCAGACTAGCAAGACACATGTTACTTCCAGAAAGCCTACAGTCAGAAAGAAAATTGGGGTTGAACTCACAGACAAATTAGAATTCTTTTTCCTAATACAGTATTTCTGCAGTTGTTTGAAGGCAGGGAAAAACTCGGGGAACATTTGAATGTGTTACCGGAGAGTGCAAATTATCTATCAAGTAAGTTGCCAGAATACATTTCAATCTATTGTCATTATCTTGAAGGAAATGGTACAATTTCCGTTGATAATTTACAGAAGGAGCAATGAGATGCAAGTCCCATTGAAGGCGTGATTTCCCTTATAGGAAGACACTGGGAAACCAGCAGAGGAATCCTAAGTACAAACCTGTTCTGCCTGCACCAATTATGGAAAACACAGATATAACCTAATGTCTAAGCACTATGTACATGATCTATTGTTATTTTGTTCAAGGGCCCTGAGGCAAAAGAAAAATCAAAATAATTTTTACAATAGCACCTGTTTGAAAATAAGCAATTTATTCCATCCTTATAAAATATTTATGGATTTCAAATAGATGTCCTTGAATAAGGCCATTTCATTTCTTTTTCCACTGAGAATAGGTTAGTTAGAGAAAACTCTGGGTCTATTTCCTGCTAATTTAATACTGATCCAAACCTTTTGTGGAAAAGCAGCCACCCAATAACTTTATTTACTAAACTTTATTCTTAATGATTCTGCCTTAGCAATTGTACCAGCAACAGCCCATGGATCGTTTCACCTATTGAATAGAGAGGCACCGCTTCTATGCAATGAAATAATTTGATTTCCATCGAGAAAATGTATTTCAAAAAACCCAAGAGATTGAAGAAAACTATTACTTTTTATTACCCATATCATAATGTTCATCTTAATTACTGCTAAAGCAGGTTCACAGATGTAGTCTAATTGAATGTATAACTTTTTAATTGAAATGGGGAAAAGTATGAGATTTGAGTCCTAACAATAGGGTGAGCTTCAAGTTAGGTCCATCCCTTCCATCATGCGTTTCGGAGACAATGGAGGCATTTAGAAATGGTCTGATCCTCGGGTCTCAATAATGCATCAATCAAATACTTTTAAATTTGGAGAAACATAGAATAAGGTTTAGAACCTAACCCGAGTGCCAGAGTATTGAATATTGAAGCAAAACCTTTACCTTTGAAATTTTCATCCTTATCCCCAATAACTACCAATGAGGTAGTTTTTGGGGATACCAACGAGGTTTTAAGTACCAACGAGTGGGTGGAGTTCTCTCTTGTCTTTCGCGAATGATCCAATGAGCAACCTAACTCCATGGAATCCTATGAGCGATTTCCCTGAAGGTTCACTCTTGGTGACCACCACCTGAAGTCTCCCTCTGGAACAACATGCATTCAGGACATAAGACATCAGAACCAATCAATACCTTTGGCTCATTGAAACTCTGGTCCCTGACCAGTAAAAAACAACAGGAAGGAGTAGCCGGCTGCAACCTTTGCCCTTTGGGCCCATATAGGACTAGCTGTTTGTCTAAGTCAGTTCGGAATAAATGGGAAACAGTATTAACCTCCAGATAGCATTTCCCTAATAATCTAATATTCTATGTATGCTATAAACAGCAGGTAACACCTCACCGATTTTGTAAGCCTAGACGTTTTAAACAGAAAGAGGGTCCAAATGGTATGTTTGTATTATTGCTGTCCCATCCATCTAGAACTGAACCATATTTCTCAGATCTGTATTTCTGTGTTTCATATTAAATTACTTCACATTTCCCCAATAGATCACGTACTATCCCAACTTGTACAAAGAACATTGGAGTCTCTCAGGAATAAAAGCAATTAGTTGTAATAAAATACATAAGCGTTAGATTCTTGTTATCTGGGGATGTGTTCGAACATGAAACATTTTTTTCAGGCATTTCATTTTGCCAAAACATCAATTAGTCTCGCTCATCAAGTCCCCTCTTCATATTCTGTAGCATGAATTTGACATGTTTCTATTTATGCACCAGAAAACAACCTCTCAAACTTCCACTGCAAACAGCCTCTGAATACATAGATGATAATGATATCCTTAGACGGCAGTGGAAGTCTTTCACAACTATTTTTAATGTATCTATAACCACTTCAGATGTCTTTTTTGGAAACCAGCTGCAGAATCAATGTGTTCAAAATGGCATCATCCAGTTGTCGCTACCGTACCAATTTCTTCTAGGCCAGGTTCTCTGCTCACCCCATGGCAGAGGGAGTAATATGACTTTAAGGGGTGCGGGTTATAATTCAAGTATGATTGTATTAGCATGAAAGAACATAAGCTGCTTTTTCTGAATGCAAACACAGTCCCTAAACCGAGGATGTAAATTAGTATCACAATGAAAGCCGCCAGAAGGACAGAAGCTTGGAAGTGTGTGCTTCTCTGAGCAGCAGGGGACTGTTCAGGTCCTGCTGTTTTGAAAACCTTTCTCCCCCCATGCAGGCTGCCCTGCTAAGAGAAATCCATTTGAATATTTTGGCAATCACATAGGCCCCCACATAAATTATGGATACAGAAATGCAGAAGACAGTCTAACAAATGGAACACGGTGGAATCTGTTTTTCCACCACCATATGGTGTCGACAGAATGCCACTTTGTTTCTCAGGGAAACAGCTCATCATTAAAAAATAAATAGCATCTTTTCTGTGGGGAAAGAACCCACAGTCATTATTTTGAAAAATAACAAACAGGAAACTCTGTCCTTTCATTTTACAATCTTTCCCCCCTTACATTATTATTACTGCCGCACATATAGACGTTTTCTTCCAGGAAAATGCATCATGGTTTGTACCTTGTTGATGCACAGGGAACTCAGCATCATGTTTTCTTGATTGTGGAGCTGAGCCCAAGCACAACACACACCATGAAAAATAAGGGCACTTCCTTATAGATCTTTCTTGTGGAGAAAATCCTTGCAACCTTATATACGGATTTCACTCATCTCATGCTTATAGATACAATGCTTATAGTATAACCTACCGTGGTTCATGGAAAGCCGAACAATTTACAAATTAAATTAAGGTATCTTTATAATTTATGGATTGAAGTTGTTACTGGAATTCATTCCAGTATTTGATAATTTACCTTGTCTTGGGCACAAGAAAAACTTTTAGCACTTTGCACAATTAAATATGAAGCTTGTCTGTGCTGTTGTTCCCTTTCTACAAAAAGATCTTTCTGTCATCCTTAGGCTGATCAGATTGCTGAAAAATAAATGTTTGTGGTGCTGTCAGTATATAAATCACATTATTTTCAACTCTGCCTAATTCCTCAAGTATTTTTGCAAACACTGTTTTATTTGATATGCAAATGCTGAGTATGAAGCAGAAACCAAAAGAGGGTTAATATAACCACACTAAATCTTATCTCAGAGTTGGCACCAGGTTATCTGGCTCCTAGGAGGAGGACTTTTTCTATGTCACTTTATTGGCTGAGACAGAGACTTAAGGCCTTCACCGTCATTGCGCACATCCGCTCATGTCTTCACTGGAAGACTCCAATCGTGTGTATGTATTGCTTCTGATACTTGTAAAGATTCTCTGCGTTCCTCTGTCAGGCTTGCATTCTAGGATACGGCAGGGAAACAAATGGTTTCCAAAACCCAGTTTTCTCAGAGCAAATGCAAAGCTCACATAGATAAAGGTTTTAAAGGTAGTGTTTTTGTTTGTTTGTTTGTTTGTTTGTTTGTTTGGTAGAACTTTGAGGCCAGAATTATCGCTCCCATTTGCTGAAGTCTAACGTTGAATCTGGGATCATAAAAACAGTTGTGTGATAAACAGCTTTTCCTTATGGTGTGTTAATATAATGGTGTCATGAAACAAGTAGTAAGCACTTTCAGGAGATGTTCTGTTAGACAAAATGATAAAATTTCATTGTCACTAAGTTAATTAGGAGAACATAAAATCTTGTGGACCAAAAGTCAGGACCAGAAGAGAGAGTGCAGCCCATACTCTCCCCAAGCAGTCTGTCAATACAAAATTCTTTCCCAAACGCTAACATTAGGTCTCTGACAATTGAAAGAGAGTCCTCGGAGTCACAGTGGATGGAATACTTTTCTGTTAGTCCTTAAGAAAGCATACTGGAAAAATGGAAGTGATCTTGGGGTATGTATGTTGCTTTATTTCTTCTGTTCAACACCATAAGGTTTATCCTCTGGTATTGCCTGGATCTATATTTGTACTGAGATTTTTCCAACGGAAGAAATGGGAAAACATTTCCTATCTGCATAGTTCCAAGGCACATGCTTTGTTTCTGCTAACTTGAAGCACTGTCCTCAGGAAGTACTGACAACTGGCAGATAATTCTGCGGTGTTGTCGACAGCTTGTCAATAGTAGATGTTGATAGTTGTGTGCATCAAGTAGAATAAGCCAAAACTGCAGAACATGAACAAGCATGAAAACAAAGATTGGAAAAAAATGCAAAACCAGCCTTAAATCGATTACATCATTACTTTAAAGGTTGTTCGTTTTCAATGCTGTGATTGGGGTGTGTGGGGGGGTGAACACTGTATGTTAGACAATCTACCCAACAGAAACCTGAATCAGTGGAACACAACTGAAGCTGAGAGAAAATGAGGAAAGAATGTGTTATTAGTAACTGAAAACTGGTCATTCATCATTGCAACTTGCGTTATGTTCTAAGTATGACTTTCAGCCCTCGTAGAGATGCTTTGTTGGAGAAGATATAGATCAGTTGGTCCAGAGATAATCCAGACAATACTTAAGATTACTCTTTCATGAAGAGAACAAATAATTGAGGTGATACTTAACTCCAATTTCATTCAAATAATGTAGTAATATTTAGCTCCTCCTTCACAGCACCACGCATTTCAGGTACTCAATGGCTGTAAATATCTAGTGGCTATTCTTTCCCACTGATGTGCAATACATCCATCCTTTCTGAATGTGTTCTAGTACAACATAGATGTAAGTGTCCCTATGCAGCCTTCACTTTTTCAGCAATACCCTTTATGGGTGGATACTTCCCAGGGAGAACATCCATGCAGATCAAAGATTTAGCATAAAAACCCTGGGTCTGAGGAGCATGTGCAACTAGTTGCTTATCTTGTAAAAGAGAAGCCCCCATGGAAATCACTATATGGGCTGCTGTGAAGATACTATAGAAGAAACAAATAAACCGTATTGGCTAGCTTCCAAGTGTTCTAAGTGCTTTAATTATATTAACAGTCACAGTCAATAGATCATATCCATAAATTTAGTTCTAAGGAACAACTGTCAGGTCATGTTTTCTGTGTGTTAGGAGTTTATCACAACAACCATAAATGTTTATTGCTTTTTAAATATCATCTAGGTGCCTGTGTATCCCATTAGGGCCTGGTTTTGTTAAATACATTCCAGTGAGACAAGACCTGAAATCATCTCTCCACATCAGTCTTGATTTTCCTAATAGGTGAAGTTGAGATGACAGTAGTTCTTGTGAGAAAAAGAATCATGCTGCATATTTGGATCTTATAATGCTGACTTATGCATGGTAGGTAGGTAACCACCTAATAGCCATTTTTTATCAAACCTCCAGATAGTTGGATAAGCACTCTACAGCTATTACCATATGCTACGTCTTTTTAAAACCTTATAAGCTGTGTATAATCATACACAGTATTTGATTATAGTTTCTGCCTTGGTTAGAGAAGCTTTCCCTTGCAGTTGGAAACAGCTAAAACAGAGATTTCTAGTGCTGAAATTAAATGACTGTTGAGTGCTTAGCCCTAAAATGAATGAGACAGCTCTAACACATGGGGGGTTGATGGAAGGAGGGGGGAGAGCGAGAATATAAAAGCCGGGGAATGGGGAACCGTACTGTAGAACCCTGTCTTCTGAACATGATGTGACCATTGCACTCATGAACTCACAGCTGTGCTTCCTTGTATGAGGCTAGCACAGGGCAGATGTCATTAACATTCAAGTACGTGTGAGGGAGGACTGCAAGTTGCCCAAATCCCTAGCTGTGGAGCTACTGGCAGTTATGGGTTACTGAGAGGGGTCAAATAAGTTTTTCCAAGACACTAACTATGGATTAAGTGGCCATCTTTGGGTAGATAATCCCATACCCATACATATGAAAAGCAACCTAACGAAGCTTGGAGGATTACAAAAGAAGAAAGTTTTCATATTTACAAGTACTTAAGAGTAGAAGGAGATGTTAGAAATAATTCCAGAGGAACAGGGAAAAATAGGAGAGGAAAATGGGTGCAGTATCATCAGGATACATTTTATCCATATATAAAATTGTCAAAGACTAAACAAAAAATTTTTGTAATAGGAGAAAGAAGAGATACATGATCTTTAGTTCCATTGAACAGAGAAAACCGAGACTTACTAAGCATAAGAAATTTCACTAGTTTTACACAGAGAAAAGAGGTGAAAGCAGGTTTTTTTTCCCACTCCATTCTGTGATCTGGAGCCATGAATGTCAATCTCAGACCTAACCTGTAAGTTTATTGTGGAGAAAAAAGTTTTAGGGGCTAATGCATGCAAAGCAATTAGCAGCTATATTTTCAGTGAGTGTATTATGGTTATGCCTAGGCTCATTAAGTAATGCTTTTCAGTTTGGTAGCAATTTTAGAATTTAGAAGTGAGTGCATGGTTATAGTGTTATTAGAGTGGAGGTTGCATCTAAGGTTTTAATATTACAGAGCACTTTAGAGCCATCTAATATGCATCTTTTATGTTCAAAATGTTATTCTTCCTCTCAAATTTCTTTGTGGTTAAAAATAATAATTACAGCCACTCTATTCAAACAAACTGCTAAGCAAGGAATATGCAAGTGAGCGGCAGTGGCAATATAGTTCCTTGAAACCATAAGCTATCTTTTGTGCCCAAGTCTACTAAAAAGGGGAACTTGTAACTGCAGAAGGAGCTGTCCTCAGACATGGTGCTGAAGTAAGCATTCTGAACTTTGAGAACTACACTCAGACAGGGGTGTGCATACTCCCTGCCGATCTGGCATGGAATAACATCAAAAGAAATGTATGGCAGACCACAATTTTCCAGCGTGTTGCTGCAGCCTGAAGCACACTGCTAATATTAACATAAAGCAGCATAAGTCATTTTGGAAGGCACACTGGGGGAGACAGTATTTTGTATTGTTCCTTTTAGAAATGTGTTAAACTGCAACTCTGGATACATAAGCTGACTATTTCTGCCCCAAATGACATCTGACCTGTAAAAAGGAAAGCTCTTTAGGAACTAAATTCAAATCAAAGAAGACTTCTTGTGGGCCACTAAAGAAAAAGAAAAGTCAGCAATAAGAAATCATTTGGAAATTCGGGTTGAGGCTAACATGTTACAGTAGAAAATATCTTTCTACAAAATAAGTAACATTCTTTAGTAATAAAATTGGATAAATAAAAAATTTTGAGTTTTAATAAGCAGTAGTGAATGAGTATTTTAAAAGTTTGTATTTCTAAATAATTCTTACAGTAAGTACTGAAAAGGCACACAGGAGTCTTTAATATATAGCTTGATGTTGTGATTCTTTTTAAAAATGTGATTTGTTAGAATTACATTGACAAATTTCTGTGGAGGATACATTGTGTCATAGGAATTCTGGCAGAAAATGAAACAAAAGCATCCGGCTTCCAGAGTCTGGAGAGATATCTACAGTGGAACAAAAGCCTACTCAGTCAAAAGTTCACACAAGGCTCGATTGTTTTAAAACAGGTAGGCTCTTCAGATCACAGGAATACTTGTGCAGATTGGACATGGAACATCTCCAATATTACATTCACTCCCTATCCTGTTTGGATGTTCTGTGCTGGAGAAATATAACCCAAATTTCAGGTAGTTTATATTCCACATTAGAAAATCTTATAAAAGCTAGAGGGGTTGCCTATGTACAAAAGAAGTATTGTTAGCAAAGCAATGAAGTCTAGAAATTGTGCAGTGGGTGAGAGATGTCTGCACACAGAAGAAATTATAGCACTTCTATACATTAATTAATAGCAATTATATTTTAGGGTTTTTTATAATGTTCCATTGCAATCTCAAGTAGAACAATGCATTGATCATACATCTCCTTCCTCTAAAGCTACACAAACCAGAGGAATTTTGATTGCTTTCTTATAAGAGACTATTTGTTTGTTTCTTTGTTTGTTTTTCAGTTAGCATTGTAAATAGTTGATCGCCATGGGTTACAATGCACTTCCCCAAACCAGGATCCAGTATTGTTTATTTAGTTGAATATTTCCAGGAAGCACTAGTTGTGTTGTTGATGTCTCTCAACCTGTCAATCTCTGTTATTAAGTTAAATATTATTCACAGTCTGGAGAAGTTCTATTATAACTTATCTCTTGTTCCTGTTCTTCCATATGGGCAATCAAGGATATTTATCATTAACAACAACTTAAATGCCTTAACTGAAAAAGTTAGGCATTTTGTACCAAGGGTGCCTAATATCCAACTCAGTTTATGTACTCTGCTATCTACCACTTGGAATCCAAAGCAGAAACTAAAAAGGCATTAAGGTAGAAAATGTTCTAACTTAATTGTGAACACCAGCAGAGAGCAGATGATAGGTGTACAAAGAGGATAAGGAACAATCCTCCATTCAGTTCCTATGCACACATCCCTATTGAGTGGTGTACCTCAACAGTATAAGCCAAACCTGCCTAGGGAAAAAAAGACATATCAAATAGAAAGATATTTGAACATGAACATCACGTTCAGAAACAAAGTTGAGATTATTAATGAAACTATTCCATCCCTTTCTTTTTTCCCATCGCAATCTAAGTTATTGAGGATAGGAATTCAAATAAACATATCTTACCAAAAATAGCTATTCAAATAGGAATGTTTGTCATTTCTAGATGTATACTGGCAGAGGGGAATCAGAAAGATAAATGACTTTCCTGCCCTACTCAGGAGTTATTGTTATCTTCCAGTCTGCGATGCTCACTCATTATCCAGAGGTACTCACACCCAGGCAGTGCATAATTTGTGAGCCAAAAGTAAAATGGTGAAACATTTCTCAAGGTGCTCTCACCGTTTAAAAAGAATTAAATGCAAGAAGCATACCTCACATTGTCTCTTGAATGCATTAAAATTCCGCATATAGAATTCTGTGCATCATTTCCCCATGGTATGCTAAAACACTTTTCAAATCCCAGATCATGGAACTTCTGGGCTTTCTGGGAAAATGGTATGCTTTCCAAGGTCCCCAATACTCATGCACCATATTTTACAGATTTTCAGACTGAGACCTAGGCATGGTAAGCAGCAAGAGTCACAAAGTGAATATCTCCAGCCTGCTTACCAATGGACAAAATAATCACCTGAGCTGTTTACTTCCATTTTAATCAGTCAGCCAATCAATTCTGAAATGAGAGCTTGCTTAATTATGCTCTTAGCCCAGTGCTTAGCTCTGGCAGGAAGTACCCAAAGAGCATAGTGCAGTTCTGCCCTCTAGGAAACTTGACTTGGACACACCCAAGACAATTAGAGAACCAAACAGGATGAGATGCAATTAAGAGAGAAAATGTTAAGTGGAAAGGCTATAAGTGCTTTAAAGGGCTCAAGGGCGTGGCTCCAGCAGAGAGAGAGAGAGTTCTGAAGAAAAAGAGTTGCCTTTCTCTCTGCCTTGTCAACTTTCTCAGCTCTTTCTTACCACATCGTCAATGCCTACAAATGAGAGAAACCAAAAGATGCTTCCAGTGTGTTCCAGGGGATGTGGCTGTCATCTCAGCTCCTAGCTGCTTCTAATTTCATTGCTTTTATTTTTGCATGCTTTCTGTTTTTAGTTTTGTTTTTAAAACAGAGCCTCACTCTGTAGCCTGTGCTGGCCTCAGGCTTCTTTGTGGCCGCCCTCCCACTGCAGTCTCTCATGTGATATGATTGCAAGTATGTACCGATTTGCCCGCCTTCTGATCTTTTCCCACTCACTGTGTTACTTTGGTTGATGCCCATGTGTCAGTCTGAAATCTTCTACTGGCCCACTGCAAACATCTTCAAAGCTATCCTATGTCATTTCTCAACAGTTGCCTGAATCCATCTCCTCTCTTACCAATTGTTCCATTCATATACATTTTCAGAATGCACTATAAAGTGAAAGTCATGCACTCGCTCCTCTAACAAGACTATGGCTCACCAAAAGGCTACAAGGGGACTTTCAAAATTAGAGATGTTTAAAAACAAGAATATTTCAATTTTCATCAGGGTGGTCTCACACAGTTTGCCAGTAATATGAAGCAATCACGGTGTGATAAGGCCCTTCACTTTATCCCTTTAAAGATGATTTAGTGTGTGTGTCTGTGTGTGTATTAGAGAGAGAGGGAGAGAAAGTGCATGTGTGTGCACACATGTGGATGTGAGAGGAGGATGACACTTGATTTCCTGCTGCATCATTCCTCACCTCCCCACCCTATTCCTATGATACAAAGTCTCCAAGGGAAACTGGGGGTAGGCTGGTGGCCAACAAGCTCCAGAAATTCTTCCATTTCTCCTCCACTCCCATAGATGCATGTGCAATGTAGGACTATGCCTTGGTTCCTACATGGTTATTGGTGGTTTTAATTCATATCTTAGGAGTACAGCAAGTACTTTTACCTGCTGATCCATTTTACCAACCCAAAGACACAAACTCATCTAGATAAATGTAGAAAACCTAGTGTTTGATTGCAGATGAACACTTGAAGAAAAACAATTAATCTTTTGAAGAACATTTTTTTTGCCTACACTCAAATTATTTCTTTTTGCCTACTGGCTATTACTCACTGGCCAATGACCTTCATCTTATCCTTCTTATTACGCAGCCAATGACGACCAGAATCTTGTGAAATAGAATGCTTACAAAGGGGAAATGGAAGGAACCATTACTCCAACCTGACACTTTCTTCTGTCTTCCTTTTTTACTAAGTAATATGTCAAACTAATTCAATTCATGGTGTCAATTTTTCTCCAGCAGATCAGAAGCAAATGAATGTGCTCTACATAATCAGGAAGGCAATGAAAATACAGAGTTCAACATGGACCAATCCAAGACTATAACATGCTCAGAGATAAAAATATTTAATGCAGAAGTTAACATTAATGCAAAAGTTAACGATTCATATATCACTTGTTATCGTCACCTGTCAACACTTCAGACAGTCCATTATAATATTTAGTATTTTTTCATACTTTATCTTGTAAAAAGAATTTTATCCCTCTTTCACTGTAGTCCTCAACATGGAAAAAAGGCCAGAGCAGAGCTTTAAATTTTAGACGAGAAGGCTGATAACCAGGTTTTCTGGTGACAATGAAATTCCTACCCTCATAGGAAGGACTAATTTTTTTCAGCCATTGCCAGCAGGTTATCACCAGAACCAATTCTAAATCCATCCTAGTTGATCAATGACAGCTTTGCATCATTAACCATGCTTCTGAATGCCAGCCAATCAGTGACAGCCCAATATTTCTGAAAAATAGCCAATGAGTAACAATGATTTTTAAGTAACCATGCTTTCATTGCTAAAGGTCAACCAATATCTAAACACTCTTGCTTTTGATATTTTTGTCAATGCCTGAACTCTACGATTGCTAACCCCTTATATAAGATGAGGTCACAGCTTTGCTCAAAGTGGCCCCACAAGCATAGGTCTCCATTGTCATAAAGCTAACATTGTGTTTTATGCAAAAAGTGATATCCCTGCATGAATAAACTAGTTCGATCGCACATTGATATATTTAAAGATTTGAATATCTTTTGCCTATTTATTTATGTTCCCACTTATTTAAAATAGAATGCTCAATGGTTAAATATCACAAAAGATCAGCAATGGTCCAAGCTGCAATGTCAAAGTTTGTCTTTAATTAAAGCTTGATGTGTCAGCTTGTTCGGAGGAAGAATTTGCATCAATCACCCATATTTCTGCCCCCCTTTTCTAATGAGTCCTTGTATCTGAGCATCAAGTAAATTATCACACAATAAATATGGAGATTACACCAAAAAATCACACTGTTGCAACATGATGTGCAAATCAGGCCCTCCAACATTAGCACTCATCTCAGAATTCTCAAAATCCTCAGATAACACACGCTTGAAAGAGGCTCTCAGTGCCTGTTCCAACCTGCTCAAACCTAAGGTAAGAGATAAAAGTGGGCACTTTCTTTGACGATAGTTGGAGCGTTGAAAATCATGAAGTGTTTTCCTTTCTGAACAGCAGCTGCTTTTCTAACCCCAAAGGGCTTCCTTTGGTGACACTACAGACACCAAGCCCAGCTTCCTTCAATAGATAAGTTGTATTTGTCAAAATATTTTCAGTAAGAATATAATATACAAATAATATAGAACTTCAGATGGCATTGTTTTTCTTAATGTTGCTTTTTAATGTTCTTATATATCATCCCTACCTAAACTTATGATTATAAAAAAACATGCCTAAGATGCCACATAATATAGATACTCTTGTTATACAAAAGATACATCTCTAAGACTTATTCTTAAAACTATACAGAGGCCTTTCTGTATTTTATATAAAATAAATATCAAGTTGCTGATATATTGTATTTATCCATGATAACTACGGTGACTGCTGAGGATCTCTTAACTAATAGACTGGTCTTCTTCGTCTGTGCACTACCCACAGTACCCTCTCTGATCTCTCAGGTTCATATCCCACTGCTTCTGCCCTACGTTGTCACTGAAAACAGTTCTTCTGCTACTGCTGTAGCTATACCTGCCCGAACCCAACACCTCCTCCCCAGACCCTACCAAACACTTAGGATCAGACGCTATTTTATGAGATTGATATTCTTCCTATAAAATCTCTTGCATTTTAAGTCAATGTCTTCATTTATATATTACTTAAAATATTATTCTAAAATGGTAGTACATTAGAGAATATACTGGATTTTTTGATAATTCCCACCTGTTGCCTTGCATCGTAGCTATTGGTGAACTATAGGTAGCTATTATCCTTCCTCATTAGTTTTCAATGTCCTTTAATGTAAAATGATGCATACTTCCTATCATATGATACTTACCAGAAGCTGTGTAAATGAGCAATGTGTTCTCTTTTTTATGGGGCAGGGAGGCAAGGAAGGCTCCTCGACATGAGCCAATTACAGTATATGAGATTCAGCTATCAAACAAGAGTCTGACCTAATCTAGCTTATTTCTACTTATTTTTTTTAATGTTTCTTCTACAGTAGATGAATCCTGAGCTCTATAAGAAATAAAAGTCAGAGCAGTGTATTCACAGAGTATATAAAATAGGTTTTAAAACCTCCAGGTATTAGTAATTGTCAATCATTCAAAAGAGTCTATCAATTTAACTCCGTTGCAGCAGAAATGTGTGTGCTTGGCTATCCCTAAGAACACTATGTACTCCTAAAATTGTCATGTTTATGGATCCCTCAAAGTACAGAAGATGCCTCACAGAGGCTTGTTAAGATGACTAACAGGAACCAACATCACACAAGGAGTCATAAGGACACTACCATTGGTCCTTGCTGGATGGAGGCCTGAGCAATTGGTACCACTTCTTCATGACAACTAAAGGTATCAGTGGCTCCAAAAAGACTTGGAATCTTTATTAATACATATACCAGCCTGGGTGCTTTAAGAAACATAATGTGAGCTAAGGAGAGAAAAACAAATTTGGATAAAATGAAACCTGAGTCTAGATGGGCTCCTGCTTCTAAGTTTGCCAGTTTCCATCCTATGAGGCTTTTGTGGTATGGGCTCCTTCTTATGTAGTGCCCTCCCCTGACCTGGGTCTGGGCAGCACCTCATACTCACTGAGCTCCAGCTGGCATCCTGTCTCCACTCTCTCTCCTCCTGTGCCCCCCTCTCTCCTCCTGTGCAGGAGTCCCCCTGAGACTGTGGATTCTATCCCTTTTCTTCTCCACCTGTCTCCTCTCGGAGTTCATCTGCTTTCAGCACTTCCTCTCTCACCAGGATGTAAATGACTCCCAAATCTATTTCTCCACTTTACATGTCTAGCTCTCTCCATCACCGTGTGCTTACTGCATGCTGCTGACAGGCAATCATTACTTGGCAAATACTTGCTGCCTGATTGTGGGACGAGATGGAAGTGATCTTCTTTCAAGTAAATGAATAAAGGGCTTTGCTGGGTCAAGATGGCCTGCCCTTCCTAAATTCAAAAATTGAGAGAAAAGGATACAATTGCTATAGGTAAACTCCTTGGAGTAAAAGACTGTATAATCTTTGTTCATTGTCTCCTGTTTTATTTGCTGCACACTGCCTCAAGAAAGTACTTCTCTCCCTTCATATTTGTGCCACCATCAGGAGGCTCACATTAGTGTTAGGTCTCCCTTTTATTTCTGTTTTTCATTCAACTATCATGCTTTTAAAAATCATGGACCCATTATACTGGCACTTGACTCAAAAGAGGCTAAGTCTCTCATCTGTGGGATTTTTAAACTTGGAACTCAGAAAGTTCTCTCTGCTGGTGTCTGAAACTGGAAAATAAAAAGTACCAGTGATGTTTCTCATCAGTCAGTCCCTGATGTTATTACGTGCCAGGTACCATGAGGTAAAAACACTAGAACAAAAGCGCTTCTTGTTATTACAGAAAGATAGAGGATAAAGAAGCAAGTGGATGTGTAGGATGTCAGAAGGCAGCCATTGTCCATCACTAGTAATATACAAACCCAGGATACTCAATTCTCAATGAAAACAAAACAATCATAGTACCCATTATAATACATCCTTACCTCCCGTTCTTAGATGTATGGGTGTTGAACATAAGAACAATAAATATCAAAAGTTGTGTGCTTACTGCTGGGACCCTGGGCAAGAGCACTGGTTAATCTCAATGGAGCATGAAACAAACAAATAGACATGAAGCTAAGAGAGATGTTTGTGAGGAGGCTGGGAGATGGACAGGGACTGTAGGGAGCTTGGGGAGGGGCGTGTGAGGGGTCAATATTCATTGCATACATGCTCCAATTTGATCAAGAATGAATTGAGTTAATAAAAAAGAACAGTGCCCGTAGTAATCACAAATGCTACTGTGGGAGTTTGGGGTGCCATGCGTTGCATTAAGCATGGTCGGCAGCACAGTTTGTCCAGATAGACAAGCTTGGAACATCTGCCTTATTTGATAGCTGAAGACACTGGGATGCTGGTCAAAATCACAGAATGGGCAACAGAAGTGTCACTGAGCCCCAGCTTTCTCCCTTGTAAACTTGTTACTTCTACCCACACCATACCGTTGCTAAGCAGCCTGTGGGTACCGGAACCTGTGCTAAATAAAGTACATCTTTCCTTAAGTAGCTCACATCCCACCTGGGGAGGCACATCCAGAAGGAAGCAAGTCAAATTAAGTTGCTTTTCACCGAATAGGCAAAATTGAGTACTCATAGAGAAAACGAGTGTGGATTTTAATTCTCAGCCCCATTTAACTACTTAATTCTGGGTGGAGCAGGTCTGGCCTATTTGTGTACTACCTTCACTTGAAGCTGGAGACAAGGGCAGTTGCTCCAGGGTTACATGTGGGCTAGGCATCCCATCTACAGGGTGGTACCTTGGATAAGTTATGCTGGGAATTTGCTGATAGATAGAAAAATGGGAAAATGACCTCCTAAAATGCCTGCCTGACTCAGCGCCTTTAAGATTCACTCAAAGGCATCCTTGGATGTGCTTGGATCCTGCTCCAGGGGTGTGTACTTGGACTGTGAGCTCAGGAAGATGGATCAGCCCAAACATTAGTATAGCCTTTGATGAAGGAATAGCTTTGACTCTTCATCAAATGCATATTTATCATCCGAAGTGCAAGGATATTACTGAGTTGTGATTTTGAAAAGTTGTTTTCTTCTTCTTTGCTACTGTAATATATTTCTATTAAGTTAGCTGCCAGTGAATTAAAAAAGTAGAAACCAGGAATGTGCAGGCTCCCCTTCTGTCATTTATTCTGTTTTCCTACTTCTCGACACTCCATTTGGCCTTTCTCAGAAATCCCATATCAGGAATTCTGTTGTCCCAAATCCCTTGGCCTGCAGCACAAGCAGCAACCCATAGGGACATTGCAGAGACAGGAGAGGGACCAGGGAATGGAGCAGAAAAGTAGATTAGGAAGTACCTCTTAGAAGCTAAAGTGCTTAGAAATTGAATGTCAAAACTCAGCAAGATTTCTCGTCCCTGAGGGCACCTTTACTCATCTGGACAAATATTAAGTTCATTTCCTCACTACTCTCCTGGAATTCACATGTGAGTTAGTTCAGGAAACAGAGGGAAACCCAAGACATGTCACCGTCTCCATAAGTTCTCCTTCATACTCAGTCTAGGCAGGATTGCTGCTACCTCGTATCTGTTATAGCTATGTTTGTGGTCCCCATTGCCAGTGATATCTATGTTTGCTGTCCCCATGGTTAGTCCATCAAGAACTCTGCCTATTCTTCATTGATAGTTTTATGGAGCTCACAAGATCAAAGAGACTCGGAACTGATGAGGTTGAGGTCTAAACTCAGACAGACAAATAAGTTAGTGACTGAAAAGTTACAGAACCCACTCTGAGGCTCTATTTCCCTATCAGAACAAAGGACGATAATAATAACCCATGCCTATCCAGGTTCTTTGATAAAAATAAAGGAAACAAACAACAGCTCACAGTTATAGAGAAATTGCTTTGTGCTAGACACTACTTTGAGCTATCTGAGTGCATATGCATGGCCTCCTTAAAACTTCCCGACATACTAGAAGGTGGATTCTGGTATGAATTCTATTTCACAGTGACTTAAAGTCTGAGAACTGTTATATACTTAAGGTACTTAGCCTAGAAAAATAAACATGATACCCACAGTAATAAGACTAACTACACTCTCAGGCACATTGAATGTATACTGCAGGGGGCACAGACCCTGTCTGCAAGAAGTAGATAGGCACAGCTTTAGAATGTATGTCAGGGCTGGATAGATGATTCAGTGATTCAGGATCCAGGTTCAATTTCCAGCTCCCATATGGAAGTTCACAACTTCAATTCCAGGGACCCCAACACCTCTGGCAAAACACCAGTGCACATACAAATGTATGTCTGATCATGGTTTTGTAACACCTGAGCTGTATCTGTGCTCCTCATGTTTCCATCTTTATAAACTGAAGGAACTTGCTGAGATTTTAGTCACTGTCAATGTGTAACCCTGGCCTTCCTGAGAGAGTCTTTGAGTGTGATTATTGCTGACACCACATATATCGCAACTGTACTAGAACACAGCCCCTTAATGCATTAAGTCAAGCTGCCACTATGGAGAGTTCTCTACTCAAACACATTAAATTTCTCAGAGAAAACATAAGTTTCAGCACCTACACATAGTGGCTTTCATACATTTTTTTTTCATTTCTTCAGGAAATGGAACCTGAAAGATAGGATGGGGAGGAAGCTTCGGGGTGTTTGATGTTCAGCCAGAGTTGTTCATTCCTTGGAGAAAGCCAGCTAGCATACCAACTGCTTTATATGGGAACCAAGGCCCACAACATTCATTCTAGGTGCCTGTGCTTGACCTCATGATCACATATTTGTAAAAAAGTATGAGCAAATAAACAAACTAAAGAATCTTGTATAGGCTTTAGTGTCAGACAACAGAATATGAGTAATTTAAACATCTAAGAGAAAGTTGACTCTATGATCTGCTACCTTGGTACAATATCACACATCCATGAAAATATTCACTATGAAGATGAGATAAACTAGAAAATAATACTTAAAATATTTACAATGTAAAATTAACTAAAAGGAAAGCATCACAATATGAATGTTCTTATTGAATATAAGAGCACTTGTGAACATTAATAAAAAGTTAATATAAAAGGAACTAAACATTTGTATTAGGATTATAGGATTCTGGGCAATGTTTCTTTATATTTAATACATATTCTATTAGCTTGTAGTAAAACATCAACATTAAATGTCAAAACCTTAAGAGAAGAGGCAATGACTAACAACTGTGCTTGCTGTCATTTCCCTGCTCTACTGAAAGTTAGCCCACAAGACATATCCATGTGCTGATGATCACCTGACATTTAATGGTGCAGGAGAACTGTCTGTATTCTGTCAATCATGTTGTAAATAATCGCTGATTGGCCAGTAGCCAGGCAGGGAGTATAGGTGGGACAACCAGACAGGAAGTAGAGGCGGGGCAATGAGAACAGGAGTATTCTGGGAAGAAGGAAGCACTCTCCCCAGTCCTGCCCAGATCACAAAACAAGCAGGATGTGACCTGCCTCACTAAAAAAGGTACTGAGCCATATGGTACATTTTATACATAGATACAGATGCATTTACACATAGATACATAGGTACCTAGATAAGGATAATGGATTAATATACATTATAAGAGCTAATACGAAGCCTGAGCTAATGGGCCAATTAGTTTATAAGTAATGCAGACTCTCTGTGTGATTTCTTTGAGACTGAATGACTGTGGGACCTGGTGGGAGGACAGAAACCAGGCAGGACAGAAACCCCAACAAACAGCCCCTCCTGTTACAATTTAAGTCATACTTAGGCCTATTACATACTTCTCCACATCCATTTTCAAGTGAAATACAGACTATTTGGGGACTTCTTAATGACTGTAACAGAGGGTTAAAAGTCATGAGTCACCTTGCACTTTCCACAATTGCACATTCATTTTCTGACCCACAGTTGAGGGTTGTCTAATGAATGTTCTCTGAAAGTCACAAGAAATTCTCTTCATATTTTACATTTTATTGTATCAGTTTTGGTTAGAGGTATAGACTTGCTGGCAAAGCTGAAGAAAGAGTACCATTGGAAATGGTGAAACATTTTGACCAGAAATTACCCTTTCTCTGAAGCCTGTTGAAACCGTCCCAGAGTGGACCCCATGATCATCTCTCATGGAGACAAGGATACCTCAGTCGTAATTTTCTGGCCTGTATTCTGAAAGCCCATTTCAAGCCACAATCCACACTTTGCCAATTCTCCTATTCACTTGTTGGAGTCTTATATCGCTGAGTTAAGAAGGCTTTGTTCTGCTCTGTTCTGGACTGGCTCCAATTGGTAGCACTAGTCTCCCTGTAAAATGGAAAGCTTACCCTCTGTGCCAGAGGGGAGAATTTAGCAAAGCATTTGAGACATCATAAACATTCCACAGTCAGGTTCAGCAGCTGAGTCAGTTCACATCCTTCTGGCTTGCATCTTGCTCACATTCCAGGGCAGTAGAGGTAGGACAGTCACCCCGGGCAGGAAGCTAAGGCTTTCTGTCATTATAGGTAAAGTGTTCTGTTTGAGGGACAAGGAGTCACTAAAAGATTTCTAGCCCATGTGATGGGGCCAACAGAACATTCTACATCTGTATGGCAAAATAGTTATGTGGGAAAGACACTGACCCAGCACTTTCTATATAGGTATTCTAAAGGCACACTCAAGAAACACATCCAGACATGAAATAGGTCCTGGAAGTTAAATTCAGGTATTTTGAAATGTATAAAAATAAATTTATGTCTGTGCTAACCTGGGATCTAATTTCCTGTGCTAGCCAGTATCTCCATGTAATAAAGTCAGAAAGACTGCCTATCTCAAATGACTTGCCTTTTATTGAAGTGTCACCTTACCTCCTGCATTGGCTGTGGGTCATGATCTCAGTTGCTAGCTGCAGATGGAAAAGGTTGACTCCTGGGTCTGTACGTGACCACCCTACTTCAAGGGAGTCTGAAACACTTCCCTGTGTTTTAGCTTCCATGTCATCTGCCACTGACACCCCCCTCATGCAGGAAAGGACAAGAAGATTGAAAGAGTCTCCATTTGCTCACAGGTCACCTTTACTGGAACACTGGCTAACATGCTTCTTAACTCTTCATTCCCAGGCACATCTGTGTTCCATGAAATAACATGGCAGAGTGGAGAGCTCTAGTCAAGACTCTTGGTCCTATTGTTCTGGAATGTGCATAACGCTCACAGGGCAGGGCATTTCAAATCCTGCCTCTCAAAATCAGCTTTTAAAAGCCTGGTTTTGTAAGAAGTCATCACCCAAATGACCATGACATCCTCTACAATCCCAAGGAAGGAAAATCAATAGAACACCACTACATAGATTTAAAGAGAACTGAGCTCTGAGCTTCACTGTAAATATTTTTCCTCCTTCAATAAATTCTCATTTCTCACCACTTTCTTACTTTAATACATTAAAAAATAAGATTTATTTATTTATTTTTATGTGCATGAGTGTTTTACCTATGCCCTAGTTACTTTTATATCTCTGTGAAGACCCATCATGGCCTAGGCTACTTATAGAAGAAAGAGTTTATGGGGGGCCTTGCAGGACCAAAAGGTTAGCGTTTGTGACCATCATAGCAGGGAGCATGGCAGCAGGCAGGCAGGCTTGGCACTGGAGCAGTAGGTGATAACTTTATCCATAAGCACAAGGCAGAGAGAGAGAGAGAGAGAGAGAGAGAGAGAGAGAGAGAGAGAGAGATGAACTGGGAATGGTGTGGGCTTTGAAAACACCAAGGCCCCAGGTAGGCAGATTTTCTTTGGGCTGTCAGCTCACAAAAAAATGACACAGAGACTTATTATTAATTATTAAAGCCTGACCTATAGCTTATCTTTGTCCCACGAGCTCTTATAACTTAAATTAAATCATTTTGATTCATCTACATGTTGCCATGTGGCCCATGGCTTTTGCTTCTTCTCATATATGTCCTGCTTCTCTGTGTCTGGCTGGCAATCCCTCCTTTCTTCTCCCCAGAGCTCTCTCTGCCTAGCTGTTGGCCATTTAGCTTTATATCAAACCAATTACAGTGACATATATTTACACAATGTAATTAAATATGTCTCAACACCCCATATGCCTGTGACATACCTCTTCCAATAGCCTGCACCATTCAAATACTTCCCAAACAGTTCAACCAACTGAAGGCCTAGTATTCAAATATATGAAACTATGGGAACCATTCTCATTCAAAACACCACAACCTATGTATGTGTATGTGCTCCATGTTTGTGTCTGGTGCCCACAGAAGCTAGAGGAGTGTTAAGAGTCCCTGGAACCTGAGTCCTCTGCAAGAGCAATAATTACTAGGCCATTTCTCCATTATATAACACTTTTTTAAAAAAAAAATTCAACAAAGCATAAAATCTTGATGATTGTATAGATGGTTTTATTTAGCTAATAGTTCTTAAAATTTCTAGTTCACTGAACAAGATCCTGGAATTCTTTGATTTTCTTTGACCTATTTCGTTTTCTATTTGTGATGCTTGATCATATCTGGGATCAACTAAAACCCAAGCAGCTGGACACATCTTTGAGAGGATTTTTTTTTCTTCTTTGGTTTGGATCATCTGAGGTAGGAGAACCACCCTAAATTTGGGCCGAACCTTCCCTTCTGATGGCAGCTCACATAAAAGGACAAAGAATGAGGAAACTTGTGCTCTTTGCCTGATTGCCCTCAGTCTCACTGGTAAGGTCATCTGTCGCTCTTGAGGTATTTCTCCATCTGGGGTTAGAACCTCCTTCTTCAGGACTACAATATAGACTGAGACCAGCTGAGACATCCAGCCTCATGGATGGAACAATTACCAAATACTTCCTCTTTCCATCAGGAGACAGTCATTGTTGAACTAGCTGAACCAAAGCCTGTAAGCCACTCTAATAAACACATACACACACACACACACACACACACACACACACACACACACACTTACACACACTATTTCTTCATCTAGAGAACACTAACTAATAACTGTTCAAACTTAAACTCATGAAAGTACTCCAAAGATGGATGGACATAGGATCATCTTCTCTTCATCTGTTTACTATGCACATTGGGGCTCAATTTGTCAATTGTAGTCTATTAGCACATTGGAACACCTATATTAAATTCCATGAACTAGATATCTTATAACCTGGAGGAGTTACTTTTTTTCCATTGGTAATCAAAGTAGCCATTAGGTTCAACCTCGGTTGAGGATCCACTTTCTGGTTCCTAGAAGCTGCCTTCTAGCTACATTTTCAAATGATAGAAGGCAAGGTAGGCACCTGGGCTTGTTTTTAATAGGAAAAATAATTTAATCTGGAGGGGTTTTATCTTGTGAATTAATCAGTCCATGTAGACCTATCTACTGTCACCACATTTAGAGAATAGGTGACAATATGCAGATGGGAGGGGGCACAGACATGCAGACCATCATAATAAAATGGCATTGGAGAACACAGAACACCCTGTGAGTCCTAGATGCTTTGCACACACTGTCCCATTTAAGACCAATGCTTTATTTTACCGTTTTACAGGTAAGAAACCTGAAGCACAAATCACCTGTGGTTCAGAGTACTAGGTCAGCTCTCACTTGGTTTTACAACCAACAATCTTAACCGCACCACTCAGCTTCCTTTCTGCCGTACTAGTAAGCAACCAGCTCTTGCACTTCAATGTCTGACCTTAAATCAAGTCCTGTAAAAGATTTACCCTAAAGTAAGCCACAGGGAGTGGTGCCCTTTTATGATTCCTTCTATTTGGGTGCACATGGAACAGAGGGCTTATCTGTAGATGAAATAACATGGCTAAGTTAATGGAAGAGTTTCTCATGGTAGTGCTACATTATATGAGGGTCAGTCTTAGCACATGGACTGAGAAGTTTTCCTATTAATTCTGTAGAATGAAGCTGGGCTGCTACCGAGGATCGATGCAGGGGCCTCATGGTAAGCGACTGTAAGTAGGAATCTCAAATTCAGTGCAAGGAGTCAGGCTCTGAATCTCTGGCAGAAAGAAAATGGAGCATGTGCCTTACGATACCAAGAATCTAAATCTAGTCGAAAGTCACATAAGTGAGAATGTGGCCAACCCAACACTTTATGAGAACCTAGCTGACCCATGCCAACCTTCATGAATCCTAAACGCTACGTGAAATACATCTTGTTGTAAGCTGCTACTTTGTAGTCATTTGTTGACCTTCCAATTGTTTGTTGGGTTTGCTTGTTTTGGCCAATGTTCTGGCTTGCGTTTATTTCATCAGCCTCTTATATGGTGCGGGAGAATTGTCTGTATTCTGTCAATCATGTTTTAAATGAACACTGATTGGCCAGGCAGGAGGTGTAGGTGGGAAAACCAGACAGGAAGTGGAAATGATGTAAGGAGAGCAGGAAAATTCTGGGGAGGAAGAAGTTGATTCCTCGCATTCCTGCCCAGATCACCAAAGCTGCAGGATGTGAGCTGCCCCACTGAAAAAGGTACTGAGCCACATGGCTAACAGATCAGAAAAATGGTTTAAACAAGGTGTGAGAGTTAGCCAGTAAGAAGCCAGACCTAACGGGCCAATCAGCATTATAACTTATAGAGATTTCAGTGTGATTTTTCTCTAGGACTAATCAGCTGGGGGTACCAGGCAGGAGAGAGAAACACAAACAAACAGCCACTCATGTTACACCTATAGATCTCATAATCTATCTTCCATTATTTATTCTTCCAAATTTCCCTAATATGGGCATTAGGGACTCTCTCTATGCCATTCTCCAACGTCAAACTTAGCAACAACACGATAAAACCTACTGGGTGAAGCCAAACTCCCAAATCAATTGTAAATGGCCACCATGAACTCTTTCTGAGAGTTAAGGAAGTCAATTTTTGTGTCTAAGTCTCAGTGTGCTCGCATGTAAATGTTAGAACTGACACCTACGTCACAGTATCATTGAGAGGGATTAGGCTGGATGATAGAAATAAAGCTATTAGCATAATGCTGAATACAGAGTGAGAAACCAAAAAAGTATTAGGCACAATCACAATCAGGATGTGAAGCTTGGATTTGCATTTATGGACATTTATTTTGTGAACAGAAAGGGAAGAAGATAGGGATCCGAGAAAGAGAGGCAAGGTGGAATGACCTGGGGCAGTAAGACTTATTATGCGTGTGGAATGTTGAAAATGTGGTTTCCAGGTAGGTGGGGGGACCAGCTGAGCAGATGCCTGAAATAGCAAGCCAGACAGGGCTGAATTCAAGGAGGAATGGGGGCACAGAAGAGAACAAATGGAAATCTTCTTCCATTTCTTTTACCAGCGCCCACCTCTATTCTCCAAACAGGATAAGACTGGGTTTTTATTCTACTGCATGGACTGACTTTGTGGGAGCCTGGTTTGTTTGGATGTTCACCTTTATAGACCTGTATGAAAGGAGGAGGTCCTTGGACTTCCCATGGGGCAGGGAACCCTGACTGCTCTTAAGACTAGAGAGGGGGTGAAGGGGGAGGCAGGGAAGAGGTGGAATTTTTAACAAATAAATAAATAAATTTAAAAAAAGAAGAAGAAGGATATTCTCACTGTCTGAAGCATTTTCAATGAAGGAATCCTGCCTAAGGACATAGATATCACAGTTACACCCCATTGTGCAGACCAGCAAAGTGAACCCAAAAGGTGGAAAGTATTTGCCTTGGGGGTCATTGAACTATTAGATGGAAAGTCTGAGATTTGGACCCAAACAAATGGAAAAGGGAAGGATTCTCCATGCAGTGCATATTCATTTCCAAACCTACCCACTCTCACAGACCAGAGCAATCATGGAAGGAAACTAAAAGCAGCCATAATAATTTGCTTGCCGAAATTAGTCTCTTTAACACAAATTTTAAAAAATGACAGAAAAGAAAACCTAGGTTGGATTTTGATTTCATAGTAAAATATAAAGTTAATGTGCTAAGACTAGACTTTAAGAAGCATCAAAACAAGAGCTTTAGTTGTTAGTGAATATATCTTCACACACGGTATACCCATGCACATGTGTTTGCATATTTCTTTGTATGCATGAATGTTTGTATAGATGAGTACATGTCAGGGGTATTCATTTAGCAGAGCAACTCACTTCTTCCTAGAGTTGTGTCCTCTGATGCTGTGGACACGACATTCAATATCAGATGTGGCCTTCCAGTAGAATATAACATAAAGATAGCAGCCTTTTCTACCACTTCAAGAATAACATACCGAAGGACCATCTCAGACAGAGTTCTTGGTGAATAATTTGCAGCTTGCTAAAAAAGAAAGAAGAATATTTAAAGTGAGCAAAATAAGAGCTATAATGCCTATATGAGAAAGGGCTTGGTATAGAATATAGATAATGAATTCAAAAGGCCTAAGGTCACTAGACATATTTTTGCTTTTGAATTTCCAAAACATGCCTCTAAATATATTCAGGTTTCACACATGATTTTTTTATTTTCATCATTTAATAAGTATTTCTCGAATGCCTACTAAATGTTATATACAGTGGTCCATGCCTTAAGGGATGTCAGAGAGACACAACCCTATGTAGTGCTTACTATATAGGAAAAGGAAAGGAAACAAAGGAAACAAGCATTTATATGTATGTATATATATATATAATTTATATGTATATATTTATATATAATTTATATGTATATAACAAAGTTACATAATATGTGATATTTGGAGGAGTAAAGACAGTGTTTGAGGATAGTGTATTAATTAATAGGGGCCGTGTGACTTTTTAGAGAGAATGGCGAGCAAAGGAAAATGTGAAGATGGTGAGAAAAGTAGGCTGTTAGGTATCTGGATGAGAACCTTCTAGACAGAAAAAACACTTAGGACAAAGGCCAGGGGATGAAGTTGTCTAAAGAGTTTAAGGTCTATCAAGTAGGCCAGTGTAGGCTCACATAACATGACCAAGGCTACAAAGCAATGAGAAGACAAGGAAGAGAGCTAGGCCATGAAGGTCACATAGAACCTTCTGTTCCACTTTGAAGTGCAGAGTCACTGTGGAGATGCAGCAGAAAACTCTCACAATTTGACAGAAGTTTGTAGAGGTATGCTGTGCTAACCCAGGTGGATGGTGGCTCATGTCTAGAATCTTCTAACAGTGGTTAATAGAGGCTTCTAATAGTGGTTAATAGAGGTGGTGGTATTGTTTTGCTCTTGGTCACCATGCAACATGCTTCCTATTGACTGGTTAGAGCTAACAATGTAGTCTTAGGCTCTATTATTCATTCTCTGTATTATTTTAAAACTATGAATCTATGTTAAGGCTAATCAATAACTTCTCAGTTGGTATAGCCTTTGTTCTTATCTACCTGTGATGAATCTTACTGCTGATTTTTCCGTGTCAAGGTACCATTGTAAACACACTGTGAACTTGGACAGTGCTCTTTTATTCCTTGCATCTTCATTCACAGAAAAATAAAATTATAGTCATCATCCCAGTCACAGAATAGAGTGTTTTCTAATCTACTGAAGTTCTGTTTTCTTTCTAGTATTTGCTGCTGTCGAGTTTCTAATTCATCCCAGTCACAAACTTGATAAGATCAAGACATTTACATTCTTGAAGTGAGGTCTAAATTGCTATAGGTCATTATTGTTTAACACACTGGTAACATTAAATAAAGTTATGCCCTAGCTTTATTTACGGTTTTTAGAGTTATTATCCAAAGTAAAATTGGCCTGCTGGTTCTTACATTTGCCCTTTTGAATTACAAACACACACATGTATGCATGTATACACGCATGGATTTACGTGTGTTTGTATGCATACATGCAGGTATGCATGTGTGTATTCTAGAATTTAGTTTGGGTTGAATCTTTGGTTATTGATGGCTGTTGTTTGTTTGTTTTGCTTTATTTTCAGACATGAGCTCATGCCGATCAGCCTGGGATGAAAATCACCATATTGTCAAAGCTCCAAGGCTCTCTTTAAACTACTGATCCCCTATCTGGGCCTTTAAGAGCTGGCATCAGAGGTATACAACTAATGCCACTTGGCTCATGCTTTCCACTATCCTAAAATAACTAAGCAACAATAAAAACCAATAAAACATGCTTGATATTTCTTTTTTTTTCTTTCTCCACCATCCTGATTTCTAAGAACTAATAAAGATTTCCATAATCCATTTTTTTATTTTCAGGTTTAAAACTATCAATACTTTCAAACACGTTATTCATGTTTAATACCATATTCTTTTCTTATAATTCCTGAAGCTATTCATTGTTTTTCTTCCCTTTCAAAATGTGTTAAGAATATTAGAATGTTTAAAGTAGCAATGCACCATCATTATGTTATTGGTATCTATATTTCTAGTTTATCTTCATAACAAAAGAGCATTTCATGTTTACAGAGAGTGTGTATATATGTGTGTATGTGTTACATGATAGGTGCTTGTGTTTGTCCCTATCATCCATGCTCTTGTTTAGCTCTCCTAATGCATGCATGATAATGAATCTTTTGGTGTTGTTACATAAGTGGTGAGTAAGCACTGTGTGACCAAAATAGAGTTCTACAAAACCCTCCCATGGGAATAAAAATTGCGCTGAGCGTTAAAGCTGAGGTCAACAATGCATCCCTGAGGATTCCGGGTGAACACGGCTGCTGGCGTCTGTATACATTTCTCTATGCTAAACCAACACTCAGCCAGACTCAAACTCGTCAGCGGGCAGCTGTCTGCTCTCTGGTAGCTTTGTTTTCCTCCTCATCTTTCATGGTTTAGAATGTCACTTCTATATTTCAAGCTATAAATTTGTTTTTTTGAACGATCTGAAATCACCAGTTTGTGATTTTGAGCAAGGACCATGAGCTTCTAAGCAAATTCAGTCACTACATAATGCTTTTTACCACTGTGTCTGTATTTTCTTTCAGAATACAACTACATAGCTATAGGTTTGGAATTGTGGATTATACCCGCATTTACTTAAGGATTTTGTTTCTTGTAGTCTACTTCCTATATTCTTTAATTTCAACATTTGCAAGTTCCACGTGTATTGTGTATTAATGTCTCCAGAGAAAGAGGATGAAAAGATGTATAATAAGATATACAGGTATAACAGATTTACTTGATTATGGAGTTTGGCAAGTAAGTCTGCTGTGGACAAGCAAGTTATAGATCCAGGAGAGCCAGTGGCACGGGTGAAGTCTGAGAGTGGTCTGCTGGCTAATTTCTTTTTTTGCTTAAAGTCAGGTTTTTGCTCTGTTTGGAGCTTCAGAAAGTTTTAAGAATTAGCCATATTGTGGTGGGAAATCACCCTTATCTAAACTTCCCCAACTCCAATGTTTAACTCATCCAGAAAGACCTTAAACTGCTGCATAAGAATTGCCATCATATTAACATTGTAATTTGACTCTTTACATGGTTTAAGTCTATTCATGTCTTAATTAAATGTCCCAAAGAATGAATATGGTTCAGTTATTTACTTTATGACATCTTAAGGATATTTATTTTCATTATTTAAAATAGTACAAATTTCATTTTGCCAGGAAAAATTTGTAGTGGAATTAGAAAGCCTTCTTTCTTGACTTTTGCGATTGCCCTAGGGTTCAGAATTATTTCCAAAGTTTCCTGTACCTGTTCTCAACCTTCTAGTGTTGCATTGATTCTAGAAGCTTTATAGACTCATCTGGGGATCTTTCCCTTTATTTTCTGAGACATTTTACTTCCCCTTCTTCCCTCCTATCCTCGCAGCTTCCTCTAAAAGGAAGGATCTGGGAAATGTTCTGTAAAAGATGATGTCAGCCTCCTCTTCCTGGCTGTGGAGGAGACACAGATCCTGTCTCCAATCTAATAGGAAACACTCTTCCCACTTACTTCCGAGTCCAACTCCTGTCTCCCACCTCTTGCTTTCTCCCCAGCAAGAGCACCTGTGGCCTCTAGATACACAAATGGCAACGCGACCAACAATCTGGTCAAGAATACACACAAGTAAGACAACCTTGTGAAACTGTGAAGACTTCAGAATCCGTGTGATGGGAGGGTCCAGACTCTGGAAAATCAGAGCCCACTGAAGTGACTGTGGCTTTCTGGAAGCCATGTGTACCCCTGACGACACTCCTCTCCTTGGCATAAGAGGTGGTGCTGGAGATGCTTGGCAGAGCCTGCATGGTGCAAGACGGAAACCCAGCAAAGATGCTGAATATGTATGTCATGAGGCTGAAGTTTGAATGTTAAATGGAAATCTGCAGCTTCCAAGGCTGCAAGGACTTGAGGAAAGATGATCTGCGAGAGAATGAACTTAAGGGAATTGCACCTGCACTTATTGCTTAGACCGGGACTTCCTGTCTGCCCTCTACAATACTGAAGTGGCAGCCAGATAATTCTTCATCATTGGTGAAGCAAGGTAGAAAGGGGGGCCAACCTACTTATTAGACAGTGTTTGGAAATGCCCTAGCCTCAGCATGCTAGATATCGGTGGCAGCTCAGCCACCTTTTTGCACAGCTGAGTCTTCCATCACTTCTCTGTGTCCCCTAAGGAACAAAACTTCCCCAGCTGTGATCCCCACTCTACTCTCGTGAACTGTTTGAGAAACTATTAAGCTGAGTAAGAAGGGTAAGAAGACAGAGAAATAAGTGGGTAACCAAGTAAAAATTTAATTCATACAGTAGCAATGAAAAAACAAAACACATTTCCTGTGGAGAGGGATCCTCGCAAAGAACTATGGCTCTCAGTTGTCGCCTCTAGAGAACTGTGAATCATGCGTGAGACTGAATATATCCATGCCCCATCCTCAAGGAGCCTAGGCAGCGACTGGAGGTGATACACTCAATTAAAGCTGCCTTCCAAATAACAAAGGCAATCACACAGCGAACAAAGAAAATATTAGCCTACAAATATGTTGGGCAGGCCAGATGGTCCAGTGGATAAATACATCTACTGCCAAACCTGATAGCCTGAGTTTAATTCCTGGCATCAATAAAGTAGAGACCCAACTACTGCAATTTCTTCTCTGATTTACCCATGTGCATGACCCTCTCCACTCCCCAACATACACACATAAGTGTAACTTAAAAAAATTTAAGTGTATTTAAACAAAATATTCTTTATCTATCTAATACCTAAAGTGCATACCAAGTAGAATCAAAGGAAAATAAAGCCAAATGAAATGGACTTGCAGGCAACATTAGCATTTGGAACTCTTAAATATGATTGATAAAAATTACTACCAATCAATAAATTAATACAATGACATGATTAAAGAAAATTGGAAGTTGGAAGATAAATATGTAAAGTGATCAACTAAGTACTCAACTGTAAATTTGTAACTAAAAAGTAAATTGTTAAAGAAGTAATAAGGGAGATTTAGCAGTAGATGGGGTGCTGCTAAAGAAATGGCATTGGCCAGTAGCACAGACACTGATAGCAGCAATTAGTAAATGGGACCTCCTTAAACTGAGAAGCTTCTGTAAGGACATAGTCAAGAAGACAAAATGGCAGCCTACAAAATCATAAAGATCTTCATTAACCCCACACAGGACAGAGGACTAATCTCCAAAGTAGATAAAGAACTCAAAAAACTAAGTATCAACTAATCCAATAAAAAAATGAGTAAAGATTTAAACATAGAATTCTTAAACAGAAGAATTATAAAGGTCCAAAAGACACTTAAAAAATTGCTCAACATCCTTAGCCCTCAGGGAAATGCAAATCAAAATGACTCTGAAATACCATCAGAATGGCTAAGATAAAAAACACCAAGGTCCTTTATGCAGGAGAGGATGCTGAGTAAGGAGAACACTCCCTCATTGCTGGTAGAAGTGCAAATTTGTGAAGCCACTTTGGAAATCAAAGTTGTGGTTTCTCAGGAAATTAGGACTCAATCTACCTTCAGACCCAGCAGTACCACTCTTAGGCATATACCCAAAGGATGTACGCTCATACCACAAAGACATTTGCTCAACTGTGTTCTTAATAGTGTTATTTGTAATAGCTAGAAACTGGAAATAACCCAGGCACCCCTCAACTGAAGAATGAATAAAGAAAATGTGGTACATTTACAATAGAGTACTACTCAGCTGTCAAAAAGTAATGACATCTTGAAGTTTGCATGCAAATGCATGGCACTAGGAAAAACCCATCCTGAATGAGGTAACCCAGATCCAGGCAGATAAACAGGGTTATGTACTCACTCATAAGTGGATATTAAGCATAAAGCAAAGGATAACCAGCCTATAGTCCATGATTCCAGAGAAGTTAGGTTACAGGGAGAACCCTAAGAGAGTCATACATGGAACCCCTGGGAAGGAAAGACAGTCAAGATATCCTGAAAAAAACTGGAAGTGGGGGAGAAGGGAGGGTGAAGAGGGAGGGAGAGCGGAGAAGAGGGGAAAGAGAAAAACATGATAGAACAGGATGCTCAAGAAGTGGGAAGGACAGAGAGGAAGGAGAAAGGAAAGAGATATCTTGATTGAGGGAGCCATTAAAGGACTAGCAAGAAACATGGCACTAGGAAAATCCCCAGGAATCCTCAAGGATGACACCAGCTAAGACTCTAACCAACAGTGGAGAGGATGCCTAAACTAGCCTTTCCCTGTAATCAGATTGATGACTACCTTAATTGTCATCATAGAACCTTCATCCACCAACTGATAGAAGCAGATACAGAGATCTACAGGGAAACACTGGACCAAGTTACCAGAGACCAGTCCAAGAGAGGGAGGAGCGATAATATGAGCAAAGAGATCAAGACCATAGTGGAGATACCTACAAAAGGAGCTGATCTGAACTAGTGAGAGTCACTGGCTTTGGACTGATAGTGGGGCAACCTGCATAGAACCAAACTGGGCTTACTGAGTGTGGGGGACAGTTGCAAAACTTGGGAAGTATGTGGGATCACTGGCAATGGGACCAGGATTTATCCCTTGGACAGGTGTCTTGGAGCACATTCTCTTTGGAAGGACACCTTGCTCAGCCTAGATATGGGGGGAGGGCCTTGGTTTTTCCTAGAAGTGAAGTGTCAGACTTTGCTGACTCCCCATGGGAAGCCTTACCCTTTCTGAGAAGTGGATGGGGAGGGATGGGAGGGAAAAGGTGGAGTGAGAAGAGATGAAGGACGGGGAATGGGGATAGGTATGTAAAATGAGAAAAGATTGCATCTTTAAAAAATTCTTTCAGAACAGTGTTTAGGATGGAAAAAGGCTTAGTAGAAAATATTGAGACTTAATTGGGAAAACAAATGAGATGGGATGTGTAGAATTGGCACAGCCATTGTTGTTACCTGGTGGCAGTGACCTCGCTGTAACCACAACATCAAGAAGAAAATGCACACACACACACACACACACACACACACAAAATGTAGCATGATGATAGTACATTCTAAATCTACTATTTTTCTAAAATATTAAAAGATGTAGCATTACACATTATAAAGCCTACAAACGATGAACATATTGAATAAAAGGAAAAAAACAGGGTGAATAACACTAATCTTTTTGGGAAACTAACAAGTAAAAGAGAAATATCGTATTAGGACAAAGCAGGAAATGGTGATTCATGTCTGTGGTCCCAGTACTGGGGACCTAGGTAGAAAGATGGTGAGCTGCACCCTGAACTACAAAGTGAGACCCTAAGAATTGGCAGAGGAAACAGTGTATAATTTCAGAGGAAATGTTAATCCTCAAAGTGAGAGACATACACTGCTCTAAATTCCATCCAGAGTTCCCCATCCCACAGAAACATTATGAAATGACATCACAACACAGTTAAAATTAAATCCTTAGGGAGTCTGTCATCAGTAAATATAAGTAAAAACAAGAGCATAAGTGAATAAAAAGAGAGGCTTTGGCAAAAAGTAAAATGACACTAGATAAGAATACAAAAGAGTGAGAAAGAATTGGAAGGGGCTACCAAGGCTTAAGGTAAAGGCTACCAAGGTAAAGGCTGACAGAAACCTTCATTGATTTTCCTGCACATCAGTGGTACTTTCAGGAATTACAGTGTTAGTTGAATTATAACACAAAAGAGAAAACAGCAAAAAATGAGGCAGAATAAGTAGAGTTTAAAGTGTCCTATAAAACAAGACTGGGATAGACCATGGGACAAATGACCAATTAATAATTAGCTTGGTTTGCATTTCCTATTTCAACTCTAATGGTCTACCACCAAGTGAGTGGCTTAAAATAAAACTCATTTCTTATGTCAGTTCTTGAACCCAGAAGTCCAAATGGCACAGCCAAATTGCACTTCTAGAGTTCTATAGTGCAATGTCCAGCAACCAAGTCTATTTGTTCCAATTCCAGAGGCACCAGATTTCCTGACTTGTGAGCCTACTTTCATTGTTGCTACCATTTTTATGTCTGCCTCTCCTCTGACACTTGACATTTTTACCACTTTTCCATGAAAACCTTTGTTGTAGGAGACTTGGAGGTCCTCATGCTCACAGATAAGCACCAGGGGAACCTAGAATGTTAAACACATAGGGTTATTCTTTCAAAGGCAGAGATGCTTCGCCTATTATCCAACATGAAGGCTGAGAGAGGACGTGGTTAATAGCCTGTTGACTTTGCACTGTGTAGCAAAGACCACACCAGACTCTTAGAGTAAGTTTGTTTTCCATACTCAACCTATAGAATCCATATGGAAGGTGTCACATGGACTTTACAAAGGATTCTGATGTAGTCACATCTGATGTTTATTTAGCTTACAGTGTTCCTCATGGAGATTTATGTATGCTTTATTGTGCACACAGATTTGAGTTCATTATAATCAGGAAAGTTTTTTTAACCAAATTGTGATTTGCTTAAATATGTCTAAAATAAACTACTCGAGGTCAGATTCCCAAAGTTTGAACCAGTACCTGCTATCCATGTTGAATTGAATTGCCTGATTGTTACTCTGTGGGCCAATGTTGTTGCATAGAGTCACAAAACTTCTGACTACATTGGATGGTGGATAAAATATAATAATCCACCACTTCATGTTCTTCCATTTAATTGCATTTGCAAAATTTGTTTTTACCTGTAGATGAATGTATATGCAAATCTAAAAATCAGGATACAAATAACTTTGCTTGTGAGGGTGTGCATTAGAAGTTGCAGACAGGAATACATGGATATCTATTATAAATATTCTACATGGATTCAAAAATGTAAAAGAAAACATGACCATGATGTGTATCTACATTGGTGTGTAAAATACTACTGAAAGAATCTAAGGGCAACAATAGTGAGCAGGTATACCATGTTCATGGATAGGGACATTCAATCTCTCATAGTTGTTGATTCTTCCTAAAGCAGTCAAGAAAGATATTGCTTGTTTATTGGTTTGCTTGCTTGCTTTTTTGGTTTTAACAGAAATTGATCTTTTGGTTATATTTATTTATTTATAGTTTTAATTACATTTATTTATTTCGGTGTGAATGTGCATATGTCACAGTGTGCAAGTGGAAGAGAAAAACTATGTTAGTCAGTTCTCTCTTCACACCCTGTAGGTCCCATCATATTTACTGGAAAATGCCTTTACCTGATGTGGGATGTCCTTCTGTACAGTGTGAATATGTGTTGCTTTTATTAGTTGATGAATAAAGCTGCTCTAGCCTATGGTAGGGCAGAATATAGGCTGGTGGGAAAGCCAAACTGAATACAGGAAGAACAAGGGCAGAGTCAAGGGAGACACCAGAGGCTGCTGTAGGTGAAAGATGTCAGAGTATCACCAGTTAGCCATGAGTCATGTGGTCATACACAGATTAATACAAATGGGTTAGTTTAAATGTAAGAGCTAGCCAATAGTAAGCCTGAATTATCAGCCAAAGAATTCTAATTAATATTAAGCATCTTAGTGATTATTTCAGAAGGAAATACAAGACCCAGGTGGGGCACAGAAAAGCCTATAGTTACATTTACCCACTAAGCCATCTTGTTGACCTGATTTTATCATTTATAGAGAAACTCAAACAATGTAGAGTAATTTAAAAAAACAGTTTTGAAAACCAGTAAAAAATAAAAGGCTTACACTGTTGAATTTGAGTTCTATAAATCTATGATCAGCAACGATCAAAATGTGTTGTAGAGTGTTTTAGTCAAGTAAATATATATATATATATACATATATATATATATATATATATCTGTAGAGAGAAACTCCCTCTCTTTCTGTATGTGGAGAGAGAGAGGGAGAACAATTTACATATATGTACAGGCAGAATCTACTTAATACATGGTGATTTTCTATCTCAAAACACTCACCATAAATAAAAAATTGTGCCAGAATGTGTTTGGTGTCCCAGTAAATCCATCATGAAATTTCAAAAATATAAGGCAGTCTCTTGTTATTTGAGAATGAAATTATACTGTGAGTGAGAAGCAGAGAGTAACAGAGGGGGTGGACGGAGGAAAGGAAAACAGAGGCTGTGTGTGTTTGGACTGTTGAACAATGGGAATAACGTCTGCAAAAGAAATGCGACCTTAGGCAATTTTGTCATAGACTTCACTTACATAAATCTAGAGAGCAAAGCATATTATACTCCTAGTAAAGCCGCATGTGCAACCTGTGCTTAGGGCAAGGATGAAATGAGCACCGAATGGGAGATTAAATCAAGCACAAGGGAGAGCCATGCAATAATCACTGGAACGGAACACAGGATCCACAAGTGGACTGATGTGCTGTTTTCCCAGCAGCATTTCCTTTTTAACAGTTAGCAAGGTGAGAGTGGAAAAGAATGAACTGCTTCAACTCAAGGTCCTGGTTCAAATGCATGCATCCGACTACTGATCTTTTCCCACCCCCGTCAATTTGCACAAATAAACCTGAGATGGAATTTAGAGCTGAATAGAAGAATAGAAGAGTGGAAGCTAAAGCAATGTAAGGAAATACATAGCAGAAAATCTTTATAAACTTGCTTGACAAAGATCCCTTGGCATAGGAAAAGCACAGACCATAAACAAAAATAAAGTGTATCTTCTCAAAATGAAAAAAAAAATACCTTTTCTCTTCACAACACACTTTTAAAAACTTTTCAAAATTATGAAAAACAGTTTTACAGCCTATACTTCAGATAAGCTTGTACTCATAATAGATAAATTATCTCAACTCAATAGTAAAAATCCACACAATTCACATTTTCAAATGGGCGATAGAGTTGACAGTCACTTTACCACATAAGACAAATGAGTGACAAGTGCATGCAAAGACGTTTAACATCGTTAGTCATCAGTAAAATGTAAATTAAAACTGCAGCGAGGCATCATTACATTCGCAGTAAAATAGCCATAATTAACAACACTAACAATAGCAGGTGCTTGGAACCATTTAGAGAAACTGTAAGTCTTATATGTTGATGACAGGAATACAAACTATATAGTTGTCTGGAACACTCACTGGTTCTTACTGCAGAGGAATTCTCACCAGGTGACTCAGAAAACTGTATCTTTAGGTATTTAAACCTATTAATACATGTGGCCAAATGGTTCCAATGACATTTTAGCAGAAATTTGTTTCTGGGTAACAATAAATTGGGTATAAAACTATTTATCACCAATTGGTGAATAAAGAAATGCCTTTTTATACATGCCACAACCCGTAAGAACCACAAACCATACTATGGAAATGGCACATGGCACAATTGAATTTCATGCTCATGGAATTCTAGAAAAGTTGAAATGATAAGATAAAAAAATACTGTGCTTTCTTAGAATTTTCTGGCTATTTTAGAATGGGCAGAATCATAGGGAAACATTTTGGGGTGATACAAATATTCTATATTTATATCTTATGGGTGGCAGTGCTTGCAAATATATATATATATATATATATATTGTAAAGAATTCACTGAATTACATATTTTAATGTTGTCTGGGATTCTGTTGATGTAAAATACTACTCAAAATCAAATTAGGGATAAAACAGTTCATTTTATTGTACAGTGCTATCATTAAGGGGGACTCAAGATAGAAACTCAAGGCAAGAGCTTGGACAAGAAACAAAGGAGGAACACTGGTTACTGACTCCTCCCAGGCTCACATTCAGTTACTGTTCTTACACAGCCCAGACCCACCTGTCTAGAGACTGTACTGCAAGAACAGATGGGACCTTCTCTCAGCTAGAAATCAAGAAAATGCTCCACAGACAGGCCAATACAATGGAGATGGTTCTTCAATTAAGTTTACCTATCCCCAGGTATGTCAAGTTAATAACCATCACAGATAGGATAAATTTTAATGTATACAAATTGCATCACAATGTAAGTCTTAGAATCCAGACAAAGAAATTTGAATTTGATGTTAGAAACAATAAAGAATTAGTATACTTGTGTCATAAATAAATAGCCTTCCTGAGGTTTAAAAAGGATTCAAAGGGCTTGGATGTTATTTTTTGGCATCAGTAATTATTTTATTTTTCTAGTTATAAGGAGTCTTAGGGATTTATTTAATTAAAAAAAGTTAAAATATGTATTTTTCACCGTATCTATGTAATAAAACTGCAGTTGGTAATGTGGAAAGATGGATGCAGGTGGAGATAATTTCCCAGACCAGTAATGAGTTAATGGATTCCCTTAAAGATGCTGTAAATTGACTAAATTTTACATCTCACATTCAAATCTAACAGGAGCGGAAGGAAAACGCACCTGCAGATATAATAAATATCCTTTGACCCAGCAGCCTGAAACAAAACAAATAGGAGCCTTCATCCGTGTATGCTACCCTTAAGAGAATTTACCTGCTATGACATGATGAGAGTCTGATCAAGCCAGACCCAGATGAACACATGCTCTGCAGGTGTGTCACTTCTCTCTTGAAAGAATCTGTTAAACCATGAAGGGCATGTCAGAATCACTATCATGTTTTTCTGAACACCAAGGAGTTTGCCAGGAAGAACTTTGCGTGTATGCACATCAAATCAACCCAGACTAGCGTGCAATTTCATTAACTATTCAGCTCTATGAATTACTCCGTGTTTTACATATAGGATTGGATTTCCTTTGGGACTGAAGTGGTGTGAAATCCTTGTTACACAGCACCATTAGGAACAAAAAGGCTCCGTCTGATTTTTATTGACATAGAAGTGATATGAAATGGCACACACCAATCCACAACTGCCAAGAAATCACATTAGACAATAAATTTTACAAGACAATTTTTTCCCAAAATTCTTGTAAATAACTAGAATAAAGAATTCGCTTTGTGTATTAACAAAACTAAAATTGCTTCATAAAGTAGGAAACCAACGCGAGTGAATGAAGACAGTAGATAAGGAAGAAATTTTAAGATATAAATTATTATCCATCTTCACAAAAATATTAAAAATGCAAATTAAAATAAAAATTAAACAATTTTTAATTTGTGAAACTGACCCAGACATTTGAAAATGTCTCCTCTAGTAGCCAATGAGGGTGAAAATATTGCCACAGTTAAAAACTGACACCATCATTTCTGCAAAACATTTTAACAGAGAATACCAAAAAATTTAAATCATATGTGCTTGGACACATCAATTCTTTTGTAACAGTTCTTCTACATAAATATTGACATGTTCACAGTGATATATATTGCAGGGATGTTTGAATAGGAAAATACTGGAAACCATCTTGATAGCCATTAGTGGACAAGTAGGATTATTAATTCAATTCTACACACATTTACAGAATATGCCACCATATACCACTGTATAATACCAAATACTATCACTTCCTAAGTCTCATTTATATATCATCCTGTAGACTATTTGGCTATTTTTGTAGTGAAATTTCTCTATTATTTAAAAAAAAACTATTTTAAATTTTAAGGTTGAATTTGTGTGTGTGTGTGTGTGTGTGTGTGTGTGTGTGTGTGTGTGTACCACATGAGAGCCTGTGTCCACAGAGGTCAGAAGACGGTGTTAGATGCCCTTATACTGGAGCTATAAAGGGTTTTAGAGTGACAAATGACCCAGTGTGAGTGCTGGGACCAGAACCTGGGTATTCTGGGAGACTAGCAAGCTCTCTTAATCCTTGGCTGTTTTGTAATCACTGGAATAAAAACAATTTAAGAAGACAGACCTTGACATGATCCAACAGAGCCATTCTAGTTCTCTTTTTTCTTTCCCTTTCATAGTCTTTTTATTCTCCATCCTCATGTCTCCCTCTCCCCTCCCTTCTTTCATCTCCTGAGCATTTGCTGAATGGTTTCTATGAACTAGTTCTATATACTGATAATGTTAGTATGGGAAATATATAAAAACAAATTGAAGATATAGTAGATTATGTTTCTACACCAGAGACTCAACTTAAAGTGTTATTTAATGTTTTGAGCATGAGAGAGGGATGTCAAAGGTAAAAAGAATTTCCCAGATGAACAATTAGAGAAGGCTCTTTCATTTTGAAGTAGCAACCAAAATTCAACATTAATCAATCAAGGTTTTTTGATTGATTTGTTGGGAAATGAGAGAGAGAGAGAGAGAGAAAGAGAGAGAGAGAGAGAGAGAGAGAGAGAGAGAGAGAGAGAATATGATATAATAATTCTATCTATAAATTTAGAGGAGAAATATCATAAGGCTTCGTTCCAAGGAATGTCAAACTTCTGATCCCACAGTTGGCAAGCACACAAATTGTTTATACTCTCAATTTTCCAGGATAAGAATCTCCAGAGTTCAGAACACTTTCCTCCCCATTAGGTTGTGGGTTTGTTTGTTTTTGTTTGTTTCTGTGTGTTTGTGAAACTTTTTATTCTATTTTCAAATTTCAAAAGCATTAATGAAGCCACAAGCCAGCACAGGGTGATCATGAGACCATCGGGGACACAATGCTTCTAATTCGTAATTTCTGACAATCACAGTGACTAAGAGGACCTCAAAAGAACAGCAGAGGCCTTCTGGGGAAAATACTTCCTATTGTTTTGGGTAATAGAAAGAAGAGACTTGAAGTCATTCGTCCAGCACCTCATTACTCAGGCTCTAGAGAGCTACAATTGTGTGCAGCTTTGCCAGATGCTCCAGAGCCAGCCCCTTTCCTCTCCCAGGACAGAGGCAACACCGTAGACATGCAGCAGCACCCGAAGGAGACAAAGGCTTTTGGTGCTCTTCTGCTCTGTTCTGTTCTGTTCTGTTTTGTTTGTTCTACTATAATAAATTTAGTTTAGATTTTAGGGCAGAAATGACAATGATACTATTCCACACAATATTTTTTATTTTTGTTTTTGTTTTGCTTTGCTTTTTGCATAATTCTATTGTTAGAAGGATGTAACTTCTAAATTTGACCATCAATATACAACCTTATTTTCATCTAAAATTGATTAAAAAAAATACCTGATGTTAAATGGGGTATGGAGGCAACATGCCCAGAATTGAAATGCCACACTAAAGTTTTTATTAAATTAAACTTAATTTACACTTTGAATAGCAAGGATATAATTCCTAAAGCCATGGAAAGAATTTTTTATCAAGTAAATCCTTAAAAGGAAGGTTGGTCATTGGCTAAATCTACATTTACATTAGAAGGATTCTAAAAGGCTCTCCCTATTCGAATAGGATGTATGTTTTTTAATGTTAAACATGAGTTTGTTAAATTGAATTTTGCTAAGAAAGTGAAAAGACTTCCCTTTACCTTGAAAGAGAAGTTAAATGCTAGTTAAACATACACTTCTCCACAAAACTTTCTAAGTGTCTCCCTTTGGTATTTAAACTCAACATTGCTCAGTTTTAAATTAGTCATACTTTGAGGCTCTGTATTTCTCATCAACAAGATGCTTGATTGCCTTTCTATTATCACAGTGCTTACAGAGCACCTCACCTGGTTTATAGTAGCTATTTTTCTGCGCGAATTTGTAGAGGATTGCGTATCTATGAATTAAACAAGCCAGGCTTTTGTACTCCGTGTGTGTAAGGCAGACTTTGAAGAGCTCAAACATGCTTGCTGACTTTTGAAGAGAATTATGTTTTCCTGTAATAAAATAAACACAACGTTCATCTGGAATATCAAACTAAATCTACATCAAAAGGACCTAAGGAAACCTGGGGCAGTACAGGAACACTTCCACCCAACCTCCTCAAGAACAGAAACAAGGATGTGAAACTATTTGAAGTCTGAACTGGGGCAGGGGGAGAAGAAGTGAGAAATTATTCTTAAAAAAAGAACTATTTTAACATATGTTAAGTATTTACTTACTTTGTGGCTGAAAATATGAAACTCAAGGTATGCTATAGTTTAATAAGTGTGTAGCACTTCTCCTGCATGGTTGTAAAGTGTATTCCAATGCCAAGAAGATCTCTGTCTGCTACACAATAAGCATCATTCGAAACAGAGAGGCAGTGAATAGACAGGATCAGTCATAACATGATCAGACATTTTCATCAGGATGACTAATGATACGGGAGTGAGCTTCAGCTCTAGAAAAAAAAATGAAGATATAGAACTCTAGATCTATTGGTGCTTCTGTTTGTCCAGATGGGGTCTGTGCCTGGAGAGAGGAGGCAAGGGATAGACCAAGAGTGGAACTGGCATTTTGAATGATATGTCTGTAGGTTACTGCACCACAATCTGCTCAAGAACGGGTTGCCAGGAAGATGACACTGCCGTTTGACATCCCAATAATTTCTTTGATAACATATGCAATCAGTTCACAGACCCAGCCCAGCACAGTTGGCTGGAATTGCAGGAATGGGCGGGGACTTCTTGGCACTCCCAAGAAGACAGGTGGGGAAGCTTTGGATTAAGCTGTTTGCTCATAGAGCAAAGAGAGCGAGAGGTGGCAGGAGCTTCTTCAGATCTTCCTCCTACTGTACTAAATACACTGTCTAGTAACCTGACCAAGCCTGGCTATGAAATAATGATAAATCCAATTGCATAATCATGAGCTAATTCTTTTATGTCTGTTTCTAAGTCAATAGATAGAAACCTCCCGGAAGACAGAAAACTGGCTTATTTTTGACTCCCTCCAAAGAAGCCTTCTATATTTCAGACATTATTTAAATAATAGACTATGCATAAATGTACTTGATAAAGTGCTTAACTGTTCTGCTTTATTTAGAAAGAAACTAAAGCATAAAGAGCAAAAAATAGAAGTTTTAAATTAAAAAAGAAATCAGAATTACAGGATATCAATGCCACACCTTAGAAGAAAAGTCTCAAACTCTGTAATAATTCTTAATGCTGTCATGTTTCTCTAAGGACCTTCTTTTATCTTCTTTTTTGAATAAAAATTGAGTGTGCATTAGTGCACTTGAGTCCTCTTTGGAATGCATTGAGAATACAAGTGCAATCATCAGGCAATCATAAAACTCAAAATGGGGAAAAAATATCTAACAGTGCATTCTAACTATCATGGATGAATACCCAAATATGGGCAGGTTCACAGGACAAACCATAAGCCTGGGCTTTAAAAGATCACACCTGGCTTTATCGGACTCCAAGTCTGTTTGAGAAGTTCAGGTCTCTGAAGACCCAGAATGTGAAATAGAGCCAATGTGCCCAGGCACAGTGACACATCCCAGTAAAACTGTGCCTCTGTTCAATGACACAGAAATTGAGGCTCATGAGGACACTGACAAGATTTAGTGGATAAAATAGTACAAGGAATTCTATTAGCCAGTGGGTCCTGGATATGCTCCTTCCCACTCTTAAGTTGCTTCCCTCACAAGGAAACTGGCAGTTAAAGCAATGGTGAACCAAAACCAGATCCTGAGAGGTTGAGAAGAAACCACGAAGTGAGACTACGCTGCTGCCTTACTTAGCAAGAAGGGACTGGAAGGAGTTGGTGGGATGGGTTCTCAGCAGCCTCCCTCTATCTACAATGAGATTAAAAATAATGACAGAAGAACAGTCAGAGGGTGGGAATGGGAAAGAGAAATTAACAGAAATATAGATAGAAGGAACAAAATGAATATCCTCAACACATGGATTTAAAATTCAAGAAAACAAGTGTAAATAGGCTCCCAGACTGGCCATGATTGTAATTGAGAAATAATCTTGATTGATTTAAGGAAAAAAAAACCTTACTGGGATGTAAGTGCAGGATAATATGGGCAGTCCAGGAAAAGAGAAACATGAAGGATTTGAAGCTTGCAGCCACGGGTAAGGCAGTGGGAGACCACCCAGAAGGGAGCTAGGGCAATCAGATTCTTCTTTCTGTGCTTTCACAGCAAAGCAAACAAGGCTGCAAATAAATAGGAACCTGGGGTTCACCCATGGGTCTAGAATTTAAAATGCAATAGCTATAGGCATGGGGCAGCATCCAGCAAACCTGCCTTACCCTAGTAGTCAAAGCTAAACAATGAGCTGCCCCTAACTTAGCTCAGACTCAGGCCAGACAAGACCCCTCTCTAGACTGACTCCCTTCTTTGAACAATGGATGTAGAAAGACGCTTTTGGCAGCAACATCTCTACCTGACTTCTCAGTCACTTCTAGTTTCTTTGGGGGAGTTGATGACCGACTTGCTTGTGGTCAGGGCATCTCCATCTGGCTGTAACAGATGTCCCAGTAAAAGCTCTGCCTGCATCCATTTCACTCCTCTCTTTGCTCCATCTTTTGGACAACAAAAATGTGGCTCCAAGAACATACAAAGAGCAATGCACTCGAGATGTGAGAGTGGCTGAAATAAGCAGTTTCAGAGGCTGCTGAGCAGCAGTTCAGGATTCAGAGATGAGGAGAATTTCCTAGCCCTTTTCTGAGGATGTAGAAGCAAACGAGAACAGTTACAAAACAAATTTGGTAACAGCCAGTATTTATTGAATTCCATCCGCCTGCCAGTCACCACGCTAAGTGCTTTCAGTGCATCTGTATCATTTACTCCTCAATGCCACTCAGAGAGAGAGAGATACTACCCGTCTTTCCATTATGTATGTAAAACAAATAGGTTAGGGGTGCTTGGGCAGCCTCCCATCTTCAGGTGCCTAGGAACCAGAATTCTGCTTATAACTGTCAATCACTCCTCTCATTACATGTTTCTTCATTGATATCATGTAACTTTGACTTGAGATTAAAGAGTCCAGGGCATACAAGGTACCTGAAATTTTCTTGCTGATAGAAAAGAAAAGGAACTTTAGACATTTGCAATCATTAATGCCAAGCGTCCTTAAAAGAATCATCATAGCAAACATCTCAGACTCAGCTGACTTTCCTGCCTCCCTTATATCTGCTTAACATAAGCCATGTTCCTCTTTCTCCTCAGCTACTGTAACACCTCTCCTAAGTCTCCCCCATTCTTCAATATCACCTATGCTTATCTTTGAAGTTGCAATGATTCTTTCAAAACGAAAACCAGATTATGATTCCTTTTGTCTTAAACCCATCCAGAGTCCAGATTTATCACTTGCAACCAGTGTCCAAGCTCCCACAATGGCATATAAGACCCTACATGATCTAGCTTCCTATCTGGCCTCACCTCCTGGCTGCTTCCTCCCTTCCTTCCCAGCATCAGCCACAGTCAGCTCCTGACTGCAGTCTCTGGTCTCTCTGGCAGGAACACCCTCCCTCACACAGTTCCACACATGATTTCCATGCCACATTCTCCATATTTATAATCAAGCATCAACTTATAATTTGGACCTTCCTTGATTGCTCAAAATAAAATGGCATCTGCACGCATCCCTACCCCCACCCTATCTTATTTTCCTTTATAGCACTTATCACGATCTGACCTTCTAATTATTATGTTCACTGTCTGCCTTCTCCCCAGGAGCATGCACTTCAAGAGGACTCTCTCTTCGCTGATGGATCTCCAATGTCTGAAACGTGGAACCAGTGAATACTTGTTTGATGAATCAAGGCAAAAAAAAAATAGTTTAGTGGCTGCATCTCCTGGATAGTTTATTGTGAATAATGAGAAGATAATTAACGGAGAGACAAGGACGCCAGACTTCTGGTGGGTAAAGCAGAGAAGAAGATTCTAAAGAAACTGGAGGACAGCAGCAGATGGAGTCGGTCGATAAGCAACAAAAGAGATTCTGAAATCATTTCTATCCATTATGAGAAGCGGGGAGTATAATTCTCAAGAACAATGAATGACACGTTTTGAGGCCTGTTCCTTCTGCTATTGACGTATGGAAGCCTAGGGACCCAGTTTCCGAGAAAATCCTTATCACCCATCACTGTCCAATCAATTGGAGCTCTTGAGTAGAGGCAGGCGGTGAGAAACCGAGAGCTCTGGATTAGAAACCATCCAATTAGATCGCCAAGCACTCCACTGTAGCCTGATGGCCGAAGTGCAGGCCCTCAAGTCGATGAGTCTCGTCATTTCCAGGTGGGTGGGGAGGAATGCACATTTTAAAAAAAGCGCTGTTACTTCTTAGATTTAGCCGGTCACGCTGATTCTCTTTCAGTAAATGGCATCAGCCAGCAGAAACTGTCTGATGTTGAGTCTTCAAAAAGGTACATCTGACAGTCTGGAGGTGACTCCGGGGTCATCTGTAACATGCTAAATACATCTAATGCCGAAGGCAAATTTAGAGCCATCAAAATCGATCTTTTTGTTCTCAAGTAGGCCAGGTGTGCTCTTTATGGCTTCATCTTACTGGAAGGCCTTTCTATTTTGGCTGCATTTCATTTTAGAGGTGTTGATTGTTTGCAGATGCTTACAAAAGAAACAACGGAATATATATATTTAAAAAAGGGTTATAGAAGTGCTTAAGAAAGTTTTATAACTAGCAATAAAGAACTCAAGGTGGCTTCGGGACACCATATCTAATAGAGCCCAATGTGGAGCGGCACAGGGTGCAGAATTTAAAAATCTGGATGATGGGCTCAGACTGAAGACTCCGTGTGTTAGCTCTATTCTGTAAGCCATCGCATCGCTCTGAGTTCTCCATTGCTTCATCTGGGAAAATGAGAAGTGATCTTCCACTTCCCAGAGAGTGTGTGGGGAGGGTGGGGACAGTACACCACCTGCACCAGCTGTGACCCACTTTGCTCCCATCAGTGGCTCCGCCTACTACAGCTCTGTCAAAACCATGGTAACTAGACATGTACTAAAACGTGTGCCAGCCAGGGAGACAGGGCGTCAGGTCTTGGCTCTCCATTTCAAATGACAACAGCTGCCTAAGAACTGCATGACCCCTTTGGATGCTAAAAAAGATTTTGTTTCATCGTGTTATGTCACCAAGTGCCTTGGTGATCCCCGAGATAAATGTTTCTTTGCAAACTGCCCCGATTGTAACCCTACAGAAGCAAGCAAGCAGGCGCTGACGCTTCAACAATCTTTTTGTTTTGAAATTTTTTCCAGCGCTCAGTGCAGTCTTTGAACACACACTATGTTCTTTGCTTTAAATAAAACAAGAGGCATGAGTATTCCCACATTTAAATCAGAAGGAAAAAAAGAAAGATCCTGGAACCACTCAACAGCATTTTTAATTCTATAAAATTTAACACAGCAGTGATGGGTAATTTAACTTCGGCAAACGAGGCTGCTGGATAATCATAGCTTGAATAAGCACTCTCCCTTATTTAAAAAAAATTAATAAAGTAAGATTATTATGAACTTTTCCAAAGATTTTCCTCCCAAATTTCAACCTCAGTGCAATTTAACCATGTTGAGAATAAAATCAATCCATCCAAGCTTCATCAAAGACAAATCATGACCTCTGCCACACAGCGTCTGCAGCAGACAGAGCAGGCCACACAAGACTGACAGAGGGAAAGCTGGCCTTTGGAAGTCCTAACTGTAGAGGAGGACAAAGGCTCAGAAATCAGAACCGCTGGCTCCTTGCTGTACTCCCCAGCACCTCATGGTTACCTTTTTAAATGCTCTTCATTCCTTAGTACTTCAGTTTCAAGATCGTTAATGAAATGATCAGCTGGAGAAGGCAGTACCCAGGAGGGCAGTGATGAGGGCAGGTGGGATGCTGTTGTCGCAGCCATTACAGTGGCTGAGGCTGTAGTCGTGAACAGGGCATAAACTTCATGGAAACATATCTAGAAGGAGCCATGAGGTTTGGCCCAATAAAGAGCAAAGAAAAAACTAAATTTACAAAGTTTTAAATTCATCTACTTTCAATAAGGTTTACTTATTATGGTTCCTGTTATAAAACCATTGAGTATATATTAGGGAAATTACAGAGAAAAATATTAGTAAGTTTCCTAAATCATTAAATACATTTTCTTCCATTTACTCATACATATATAGACTTTTTAAAAGCTCCTTTTTTTGCTCATGTCCTATATATGATGCTAGTTAGTTCCCTGCTTGTCCCAGGGACTCTATTTGCTTTCCTTACTCATCATTTTCTATTTGGTCTTTCTTGCCAGGGATACTTTTGTGATATAGAACAGATTCTTGGTTTGTTTGATGAATCACTGGGTTCTCCCTCCAAGTTGGTAACTCATTCTCCATCTAAGGTCGTTTTCATGATTCATTCTCATGTTCTTCTAAGCTGATAGGAACTCAGTCTTGAGAACGGTCTTCAGAAACAGCTGGAGGTGGAGGACATGTTACCAAGCCAGACAGGGGATTCAAAGAAAAAATATAACTGCTCTGAGAAAATTGAAGCATGTGTGGGAATTAAGTTGGTCAAATAAGACTGAGTTGGTGGGCATGCATAGATCTCCAGAAATAAATCTGAGTTATTTAAGAAATAAATAACTTAATCTCCAGTTAAGGTTAAGCGCAATATCTTTTCACCTGTGCTTCAGTCATTTCTGGATATAAACATGTAGACAATGAAAGTGCTTCTGAACCTGCTATTGCCACTTTACTAGACAAGCATAATTCTTAACTACATTTTAATTATATGCCCTTCTACCCACAGGTAAATTTAGCACTTACCCCCATCAAAGATGCCTCCCTTGATATTAGACACAATTATGGAAAACTATAGCTGCTCAAAACACAGAGACCAAACTATTGTGGAGTGTGTAGCTCCAATGGATATATCTACAACCCAGATCCTGCACTTGAGAGTCAGGGAGTTTGTAGAAGAGTAGGCAGAAAGACTGTAAGAGCCCGAGGACTGGGCTGTGAGGTTGTGTCTCCTAGACATGACAGGGATAGCTCAGCAATATGGCTGCCTAAACAAAACCTAAGCGAAGACAATAGGAACAGATATACTACCACGTGGTGGAGGAGGTCCTTCTGTTTGTGTGTTGCTTTCATTGGCTGAATAAAGAAACTACCTTGGCCTTTTGATAGGACAAAACTCAGGTAGGCAGAGTAGACAGAACTGAATGCTGGGAAGGGCAGTCAGAGAGCCGCCATGGAGATGCCAGGTCAGACATGCTAAATCTTTTCCGGTAAGCCATGACCTCGTGGTGAACACAGAGTAATAGAAATGGGTTAAATCAAAATGTGAGAGTTAGCCAATAGGAGACTAGAGCCAATCCCAAGCAGTGTTTTAATCAATACAGTTTCTGTGTGGTTATTTCAGGTGTAAGCTAGCCAGGCGACCAGATGAAAAGCAGGCCCACTCCTCCTACAACAAACATGGAAAGGGAAAATCATCCCTAGCCAATAGCAAATAGTCAAGGACTACAGTCAACTAAGGACTGCTGAGAAATAATGTCTTTCCAAGGATTGAGCTATCCAGTATTAAGAGCTCAGCCATGAAATGATACACACAGAAGCAACACTAAGTGGAAAAGGCAAGTTTTGTGTGTGTGTGTGTGTGTGTGTGTGTGTGTGTATAACAATAAGAATAAAATAAGAAGAGGTCATGAATTTAAGAGGAAGTTAGAGGGAAGTGGAATAAAAGAAAAGGAGAAGCCGGGATGTGATAGCACATGCCTTTGACCCCAGCACTCCGGAGGCAGAGGAAGATGTATCTCAAGAGCTAGTTCCAGGACACAATCCAGAGCTACAGAGAAACTCTATCTCAAAAGGGGGGGGGCATGGTGGAGTAATAGTTTAATTTCTGAAACTAGTTTGAAATCACATCACTACTGCTTTCCTCAATGTTTAAAATAGTTTTTTTTTAGTAATACAAAGAAAATTCTAGTCAGAAATACAGTTGACTTTAGATATTAGCTAGATATTGAATATATTAGGTACAGATATTTTGGATGTTACTCTTTTTTTCTTGGTTTCTGAAATCATTCTCTCTCAACTCTTTGATAAATGTCTCCTTTAGACATTTCTCCTCCCATCTCCAATATCTAGATTTGTGCACCTCAGGGTTTGGTTTCTGAGCCTCTTCCATCTATATTCTCTTCTTGGTCAACCATTTAGCTCAAAGATTCTTGATTCCTGTAAGTTAACAGTTTCAAATTGTGAATTTCCAGTGTGAAGCGGAGATTACCCATGGCCACCAACCTTCAAATTCTAGGCCTTCATGTAACTGTCATCTAATTGGCCTTCCAAAATCACCTGCCTCAAATGTTGAACTCCCAATGCCCACATTTTTCACCCTCTAGCTCTCTTGCTTTCTTCAGGTCATGATTCAAACACCGAGTCACTAGCACAATCTTGCTTATATGCAGCAACTTTCTTTCTGCTCTCTTACACTCATCTCTGCACCATACCCTGCTGTATGGTTCTACTTAGCACTTCTCATTATCCAGCTTACTATATATTTGTTGATATCTTCCTCTTCTTGTTCTTAAGGATAAAACCCATCTCAATCAGAAATGTTGTCAGTTTTGTTCACTGCTATATTTTATTTTATTTCACTAGCAAAATGACTAACACGCTATAGGTACGCCTCAAATATTCAGGAAAAAGATCGCTATGATAAACTAACATACAAATGAATGATTTAATAAGTTCAATGCAAACTTGCAGTAGATACTCATTTATCAATTCAGTTCTGTCTTAGTGAGACTATGGTGACCCACGTTTGATTACTTTTTTGCCAATCTCTAAATCAATACTTGGTGACACTATTAGAAACAGCAAAGAAGGACCAGCAGACATCTAAACTCCACTCTACTATACTCTGCCTCATGAACACTACTGTGGTGTTTTATATTCAGAGCAAAAATGATAATAAAAATATTTGTGAAGTTGCATAAGATAATATGAGGTTTTTCTCTAGATTGGAAATTTAAGACTTTTCACAGCCTTTGAACTTTTTAAGCGTAGTTTTCTTTTTAAAATTTTCATTTTCTGAAAACAAATATATTAAGCTCCTCCCAAGCACAAAATACTACAGCTATGACATTATAGAAATGAACATTAAATTGTCTAATCCAACTGCAGATATGTTGAAATATAAACAAGAACTCAGCTCTCCTATTCTATACACCTCTGTTTCTTTTCCAATAATATCAATATCAAGCTTTTCAAGCTTCCATCTTAGTATTCATTTGTCTGTACCAGGCTCTGCCCTTGACTCTGAGTCCTAGGTAAATTGTTCTCTTTGGTTTTCAGTGTTGGGAGGGAGATAAAATTAGGAGACCTGGAAGAATCTGGGTTTACTTCCCTTTGCAACAAGAATTTACATAATAGGAGAATGCAGACTTGGCTATACAGGAAGATGGTGAGGTGTGTGTGTGTGTATTTATGTTTATGTGTATGTGTATATCCATGTATGTGTGTGTTTAAGTATATATGTGTGTGTGTGTTTAAATTTATGTGTGTATGAGGATATGTATGTGTATATGTGTGTATGTGTATGTATGTGCACATACATGTCTATGTGTGTGCACGTATATATGTGTGATGTGTGTGTATGCATTGTGTGTTTGTGTGTATGTATGTGTTTGTGTGGTGTGTGTGTGTGTGATGTACGGAATGGTTGGTTCTTATCTGTTCATCTCAATAGTCTTATTTTGTAGTTTATCCAGGTGATTGGTATGCCTGAAGTCAGGTATTTGTATACCTACTGGTCCCTGTGTAGCCAATAACTACATGACAGATGAGTCCCTAGCAGAACTTAAGCCAGCTGTAGGAAAGTTTATCCATTGATTGAGTCTAGAGCATTTCTGAATGAACCATAAAATACTCTGCAGGAGCCATTTTGTAAACTTGGATCCAGGCTTCTTAAAACAGGACCTGGTCCAGGTTCTTCTCATATATGATGCTACCTACATCCTTTAAGAGTCAATATGTATAAATGAAAGGTTTCCAAAGGTGCCTACCTCTGAGAAATATATAAGGTTATTTCTTCCTTTAGGGTACTCATAAACATAATAGAAATCCCTTTCCATAGGCCTACAAATGAACAATTCATGAAGTTACATCATTCTTCAGTGTGCCCATAGTATACCTAAAGTCTAACACTGTCTGTTATGAAATACCCCAAAGCAAGATAAAAGTCATTTGAAATGGAAAAAAAAAACAAAATTTTATGAAGCATGTCTTACATGCGTAAGATATAACTACAAACAATTTGCATATTTTAACTTTCCTTATTCTTTTGATACAGCATAATAAACTTAACGATGGCCTTGGAAACACCATGACTATATTAAACACTGTGTTACAATATCTGTAACATCATTCATTTAGGTTACCCCTGAACACATTAACCTCTACAAATTTTAAAGAAAATTTCGGATATTTTCTTTTTGGAAAAGACAAAAACTAAAAAAAAATGAAAAATGAAAATATTTTGAACTTCATTTAACAGTAGAATACCTCCAGTCAGCCATTAATTATTCCAGATGCACAATAATTTTTAAACCAACAGGATGATACCTGTGTACAGCTTGAAACTCTAAAATTTCTGCATCTTACTTCAACAAATAGGGCATTCTCCAGGGAAAAGACACTTACTGTTGATTGTGTTTAGATGAAAACTGACATGTCTTAAGGGAGCATTTAGCCTGGGCTAGTATGGTGAGTGATGAGACCACAAATTCATAATTTAACAGTTCAATGTTTAGCAGAGGTGCCAATATGAACACAGAATATTCACACTTGATATCATTTGCAGCTCTAAAAAGAGACATCTAAGATGGAGATAGCATAATTTAGACAAAATAATAATATAGAAAGAAATATAGTTTTGAAATGAAGACTAGAATAGTAGAACTACTATTGAATTGACCAAAAAAGGCGGGGTTAGCAATTCAAAATATGGCTGTCCTTTAGAGTACACATCTCTCAAGCAGGCAATGTTTCAAGTACATAACAGCTTTAATTTTATGTAGATTACATATTTACACTATAATAAAATGGAGAATGGCTTAGTGGAGATACTTACTGCCAGGGACATAATTATTAATCAATATGTCTGTCTAAAACTGTCAAGTCAGTTACTGGAAGCCATGTAGAAATTTAAATTCTCCTGTTTGTCATCCAAGTTCTCTTGAGGACTATATTTTACATTCCAAAAGCTAATGAAATATAGCCAAACTCCCAGGAGTTTATGTACAGAGATCTATAGGAAGAAAGAAAGAAAGAAAGATTGAAAGAGATTCAATATCTTTACAAAACAGATACCCAAGCACATGCTCCTTGTGCTATATCTGTTCATGCGGTTGTGTAAGCAGCCAGTCTAGCAGCTGAAACATAGTTTTGGGTGTCTGGCTTGTTTTGTCATCAAAGACCATAACGCCCAGCAAACAAATGAGGAGCATTTCTGACCTTCTTTATCTATAAGACAGACTATCAAGAGGAAAGGATGTTTTCTGTATGAATTGAACTCTTTGTAGTTTACTCCAACAGCACTGACAGGACCTCTGAGTTCTCAGCATATCTCCTTTGCCCTTCCTCCCTCCCGAGCCCTGGACAATAAAGAAAACAAAGAGAGTCTGGGGTTATAGCACCGTGACTAGGGTACTTGATAGCTGCACGAAGACCTGGGTTTGATCTCTGGAACCTCATAAACTAAGTGTGTGGCACACACCTGCAATCCCAGCACTTGGAAGGGGGACCAAGCAGATCGGAAGTTCAAAGCCATCCTCAGCTAAATAGCAAGATGCTAGCCTGTGCTGCGGAGGCCTTAACCAAAAGAATAAAATAATTTTCCTCTAAACATTTAGTTGAAGGGTAAAAGTTGACCTCTAAGTCTCCTTGAAACTCTCAGTTTTGGAATCAAGTTCTCTTCCATTTCTCTTTACGGGAACTTGACCCTTTTTACACGTAAGGTTTGGCAAATTCATTATCAGTTTCCTTCAGATATCCTTTCTCTCCATGTCCCAGTCCTAATAAGGGAAGACAAATCTCAAAGGAAACTTAAAATATTTAATGACTTTGACTTTTAAACATAACCCAAATTAGATAATAATGTCAGGTGATAATTCAATATTCCAAAATATCAAACTGAACAAACTGTATTCTTCTATAGAGTTTAGCGACTAAGCCCTCATTGTTTTAGGGTACTTGTTGTGAGCAGAGAGAGGACTGTATAGAATTTAAGAACACTTGGGGCTGGGGAGACGTCTCAGTCAGTACAGAACTTGCTGTGGAATCATGAGGACCTGAGCTCTGAAGCCCAGTGGTCGTATAAAAATAGGCATGGCAGCACATACCCTTAACCCCAGTCCTGGGAACAGGGGAGATTTCTGGCCCATTAGGGTTGTGACATATGCAAGTTCCAGATTTAGTAATGAGAGAACATGCCTCAAAGAATAAGATGGAGTGATAAATGAAGACACTTGATGCCTCTGAATTTTACACATATGTAGACAAATGTGTACATGCATACATACATACACAGACGTACCCCATACACACACAAAATGTGAGTATATTTGTTCTCCCATCATGTTCAGGTAGAGATAACTAATAAACACAAGTGTTCTACCTGGTAAAATTTAATACAGCTGTCCTTATTAAAACTGGATTAAGTATTTAAGAACATACGTATTATTCTATTTGTGTCATATAAATGGATAAAAAGGACATGTGAAAGAACTGAGCTAAATTACATAAGTGGACCAAATACCATCAGGAGATCTTTCAGTTTTAAATTATCTTTGAAAACAAATTCTAAACTCAATTAAAGCACAGAGGGGGCTTGAGTGAGGCCTAAAATCAAGCCACAGGAGAAACTAGCCTAGTATCCTACTGAATGATGCTTTTCTTTCTCACGCTAGATGTCATGCTTGCAAAAATTAGTATTTTAAATTGCTTTTGCATGCCTGTATCCTTGACGCAAGAGCAACCAACTTGGTCAAGGCTACTTCCTAAAACTGGACCTTTACAACAACGGGAATGGGTGAGGGGTCTGCACACATGCATACAATAACAATAATGAAAAAGAGGTCATGAATTTGAAGGAGAATGGGAATGTGTATATGGGTGGAGTTTGAGTGGAGAAAGAGAAAGGATGAAATGTTTTGATTACATAACAATCTCCAAGATTTCTATTTTATTCATGTAATGTCTGTGTGAGAGTCTGTCACATGTAGGGAGGTGCCCTGGGAAGCCAGCAGAGGGAGTGTGTCAGATTCCCTAGAACTGGAAGTTACAGAGAGTTGTAGTTGCAAACTGTCTTCTGTGGATACTGGTGACCAATGAACCAATGAACTCACATCTTCTGGAGAATCTGTAAGATTCTTCACTACTGAGCCACCTTGCCTGTCCTTCCTCTGATTTTCTTCAAACTCCAGAATGAAGCCATCCACCAAGACACAGCAGAGAACAACCCAAAACTGGAATAGCATTAAGATACTTAAGTAAAGTAGAGATGGAAAAATGGTCCTTGCATGAGACCTGAAAGTTTTACTATGAAACCTGAGATCTCAGATATTTAAGATATTTAAGAGGTCTCACTATGTTCAAGTCAAGGATGACTCCTAAGTGTCCTCAAGCAGAAAATCCCTTAGCCTGTTCTAATGGGCACAACCAATACACCTATCTACACTGCCCTGATCTTTAAAACTTACCCTATGTCAAGGCAAAACACGCTGTTTCCTTTCTTGCTCAATTGTGATTTTTGATTTGCATGGCTAATTCTGTCAAGATTTGTACAAAAGAAAATGCAAACAAGTAGAGAAGAAATTATTTACCATGGATTTTAGTGCTCTACACTGTGTTTGTTCAGGATGTACACACAAGAACATGTGACAGGGGAGGGAGAGAAAGGGAAGGCGATTTTTGTTGGAGACACAATGGAGAGAGATAAAAAAAATGTATTATAGAGACCGGGGAGATAGCTCAGTCAGTAAAAGTACTTGCTGTGAAAGTCCCTGGCACCCAGGTAGAAGCCAACCGCGGCTGTTAGATCTGAACTGATTGAGGCGATGTGGAAAGAAAACAGAGAGGAGATTGATCTCAATGGAACAATAAAGGGCAGCAGCAGGTTCTTAGTGGCAGCCGAGACTACGCACCAAGGTGCAGGTGGGTTGTTGCAGATTTTATAGAGCAGGAAGGGTTGGGAGACTGGTGTGTCAATCTTTTTGGCAGGGGTTGTCTTATGATAACTGTCTGCAGAAAATGCTATCATCCATTCAACTTTCCTGTTTGGACTTTCTTGGTTCATCCGAGGGGTGGAGACATGCAGGCACCTGGAACATGCTGGCCAGCCAGCCTAGTCCAAATGGTGAGATTCATGTTCAATTAGAGACAGTGTCACAAAAATTAAAGGCCAGAGCAAAAGAAGAAGGCACCTGACACCCTCAGCTGGCCTCTATATAAAGTACATAGTGCTTGCATCTGCATGCACCTACACCCAAGTGTGTGTGTGTGTGTGTGTGTGTGTGTGCACGCGCGCGCCCACACATGCATGCACACACACACACACACACACACACACACTTTTTTCTTATCACTAGTCATGTCTGTGTCAATGAATACAATTCTAAGGCAACTAACCTAAAAGTCTAAAGGGCTTAGGAATTGTAAGCATTGCAAGTTACCTTTTTCTCTTGGTCTCTTTTCTTGTGGTTGTAATTTTTGAATCCTCTTTTACCCATAAACACGTCACTTAATTTGGCCCAAATGTTAGTGACAGGTCTTAGGGCAACTCCGCATGTACAGTTGGAACTCTTTAGCAGTGACTAGAAAGAAAGTTGTGAAAAATAGAGGCTAGAAAATAATGAGAGTGGTTCAGACGGGTAGGTATCTAAATATTGATAGCAGGAGGTTAAGTCTTACAGGTGGTCATTGATATCTGCCATGAGATCCCAGGACTTTCATAACCCACAGAGTCTAATCCTAAATTCCTTTGCCCCTTTGGCATCCTCTGATGTGGGATTCCCCTCTGTATGCTGTGAATACCATTGGTTAATGAATAAAATGGCTTTGGGTCTATTGCAGTGCAGAATAGAGCAAAGTGGAAATTCCAGGCAGATAGAGGAGGAGAGAGTAGGCAAAGTTAGAGGTCAGCCATGTAGCTGCCACAGGAGACAGATACTGGAATCTTACTGGTAGGCCATGGTCTCGTGGTGATGCTCAGATTAATAGAGATGGGTTGATTTTAGATGTAACAGCTAGGTAGAAATATGCATAAGCGAATAGGCCAAACAGTGTTGTGATTAATAGTTTCTGAGTGAGAATTTCGGGTCTGGACAGCTGGGAAATGAGCGAGCAACCTCTACCAATAATTCTCTCTTCTTTTTTTTAATTTGGTTTTTCAAGACAGGATTTCTCTGTAGCTTTGGAGCCTGTCCTGTCCTGGAACTAGCTCTTGTAGACCAGGCTGTCCTTGAACTCACAGAGATCTGCCTGCCTTTGCCTCCTGAGTGTTGAGATTAACGGCCTACACCAATAGCGCCTGGCCCTTCCTTTTTTTAAAAAAAAATGTTTCCTTATAATTAGGACCTGTTTCACAAGTCACCAGATATGACACAATCATATAATAAATAGTAGAGCAAATGCTAATCTAAGTAGCATGCCTACAGTCAAAACTTGACCCAGGAGCTTGAGGAAAGAGCTTGTTGCACAAGTATATGGGCCTCAGTCCAATCCCCAGAACCCATGTAAAGGAAACCAAATATGGTAGTGCATGCTTGTTCTATAGGACAGGTTGGCAGATCCTTTGGGCTTAGTGGCCAGTCAGCCTGAGTCAGTGAGTTCAAGTTCCGGAGGAGTAAGAGACTCTGTCTCAAAATTAACAGTGGGTTACATCCTGAAGAATAACACTTAAAGTCAACCTCTGGCCAATAAACACTAAATGAAGTTACGTGTTCATGAACACATATACCTAACACACACACACACACACAAGATACACAGGCACACTCTCACACACAGAGAGAGACACACAGACACACACACACGTACACACACACACTTTTTCATGCACACACCGTTTAGAATTTATCCTTCATTCCCTCTGCCTCTTTTTTTCATTAAAATCTCAGAAAATCTCACTGTTCTCTTTCCAATCTATCTTCTCTCTGGACCTTCATGTCAGAGTTGCAGGTAAACTTTTCCTTAGCTAACCATAATTCTGCATTTTATCACAGACATACACTCCTAAACAAGGTAATTTGAGACTTTGTTACCAATTTGATTAGAAGAAGAACTTCTATATCTTAAAATCCTCATGTATAACTCTTATTTGCTCTCTCAAATGGGTCATCATTCATGTTTTAACATATATATCCTCAGTGTTCTGAAACATAAAAGAACACACCCATGAATACCCAGAGATAATTATACAGACATACACTTGTTCATTTTATAAAGTATGGAGCCACAAAACAGTTATGAAAATATGAGCACCAAAATCAGACTGACCTAGTCTATACACTGTCTGGTTCTATTGCTAGCCATCATTGTATAGATGTGCCACATGAATCCTCATAAGGCCTTATTGTGTTACAGAATTTGGCCCCCTAATTGACCCTACATGGGTCTTACTCTGTATATATCTTTTACAAACCCAAGTCTTGCTATTTTTGTTTGTTATGTTTCATTACAATTGACAGTCAAATTTTTTGAGGAACTGTTACTTGCTAATCTTCAGACAAATGACTAAGGTTATAAAAATTTTAAATAAGAAAGAATTATGACTTCAAGTGATAACTATTAGGGACTTGAAAAAATGACTCTCTCTCTCTCTCTCTCTCTCTCTCTCTCTCTCTCTCTCTCTCTCTGTGTGTGTGTGTGTGTGTGTGTGTGTGTGTGTGTGTGACATTATCATCACTGAATGACTCAATGGCTTTATGGAGTTTGTAGAAGAAACACTCTTGACTGAAAACAAAAGTCAGAACTCTGAAAGTAAAGAAAAAAAGCCTGGTCAGTATAATGGAAGGCCAGTTCTCTAAAGAATTTGCTCTTTATTTGGTAGTCCATAAGCAGTAGGATGGTAGGTCAGACTTCTGGTTTGCACATTTGATTAGAGAGGAGCAACATGAAGATTGGTTAAGAAGGTTAGGACAGAAGAGAGGGAAACTAGTTAGGAGCTAGAAGACAAGTTACTCAAACCTTAGTGACTGAGGAGATATGCTTGTAAAAGAGAAGAGAATGATTTCCAGTGTGTGGAGCTCACTGGAGGAAAATATAAAGAAAAGTGAGTTTCAGCCATTTTAGATTCCTCTGTTGAGAGTTCTCTGTTTAGGTCTGCACTCCACTTTTTTTTTTTTATTGGATTATGTGTTCTTTTGATGACCAGTTTCTTGAGTTCTTTGTATATTTTGGAGTTCAGATCTCTGTCTGTGTCTCCCCCCCCCCATTCTGTAGGCTGCCGTTTTGTCTTGTTGACTGTGTCCTTTGCTTTACAGGAGCTTCTTAATTTCAGACACTTAAGGAAATGCTCAACATCTTTAGCCATCAGAGAAATGCAAATCAAAGCAACTCTGAGATTCCATCTTACACCTCTAAGAATGGCCAAGATCAAAAACACTGATGACAACTTATGCTGGAGAGGTTGTGGGGTAAAGGGAACACTCCTGCATTGCAAACTGGTACAGCCCCCTTGGATGTCAGTGTGGCAATTTCTCAGAAAATTAAGAAACAATTTTCCTCAAGACCCAACAATACCACTTTTGAGAATATATCCAAAGAACACTCAATCATGCCACAAGGGCATGTGCTCAACTATGTTCACAGCAGGATTGTTTGTCATAGCCAGAACCTAAATGTTCCTCGATCAAAGAATGGATAAGGAAAATGTGGTATATTTACACAATGGAGTACTACACAGAAAAAAATAATAACATCTTGAATTTTGCAGGCATATGAATGGATCTAGAAAGCATCACTTTGAGTGAGGTAACCCAGACCCAGAAAGACAATTATCACATGTACTCACTCATAAGTGGTTTTTAGACATAAAGCAGCCTACAAATCACAATCCCAGAGAACTTAGACAACAATGAGGATCCTAAGAGAGACTTACATAGATCATAGATCTAATCTACATGGGAAGTTGAAAAAGACAAGATCTCCTGAGAAAACTGGGAGCATGGAGACTTTGTGAGAGGGTTGAAGGGGAAAGCAGAGATGGAAGGGGAGCAGAGAAAAATGTAGAGCTCAATAAAAATCAATTAAAAAAATAAAAGTGTTGAGAAAGGAGATGATGCACATGGGTACATGCCTTGTTTATCTCAAGCAAAGTTTAGTTAGCAACTCTTGTCCAAAACCTTAGAAATGAAAGTAAGAGAAGGAAAAATTCAAAAGGAGGAAAAGAAAGGGAGAGAGAAGGGAGAAAGGGAGCTGGAGAGGAAAAAGAGACAGGGAGAAAGAGTATAGTTCATGGCGTTTTATAGACTATTTCAGTGATAGAGATGAGGAGAAAAGACTAGAGTTCATGGAATTTCTGTAATAGGTACTTCATCTGATGGCTTTTTGAAGTTGTAACATTTGTCTTTGAGAAGTTTAGGGTCAAAAGACTGGGGAATGAGGAGATGAGAAAAATTTTATTGCTTATATTTAAATTAAAGTACAAAAATTTAATTTCAAATTTTTTGTAAACAAGTATAATAAAACATAACTCTTAAATTTATAACTGATATACAAAGTACAGTGAACACTCAAACAGCACTATAGATTGATAGGCCTGATCCAACTGGTGTATATGTACATGCAGATACCGTCCAGCCAGCCGCTCCTTATCACGGGTGGGACAGCGAACAAGATTCCCTTCCCGATAACAACTAACAAGAATGTGCAAGCCTTTGAAAGCAATGAATCATTTCTCATTTTCTTGAGAGGAAATTCCTTACTCCTTGAGAAGCTTGGCGGATCTTGACACTAAACAGTTCTGTTGGTTTACCTTAAAGGTTTCGTGGGCCCTGTCTCTCCTCCTGCATGCCACCTGTCTGCTTTGAAAGAAGCATTGGAGTTACTGATTTTCACCTTATTCCACACCTTGCATTTTGAATGTGAGTCTCACTTGTCCATTTTCTAAGCGGATGCCAGGAACTCCTGAAGTGGTCCTGGGTATGAGCCTGAGCTCGGTTCCCAGAAGGATGATAAGCAAGCCTCTCTTCCTTTAAGGAAAGGATGGCAGCGTTGCTGAGCGACTTTGAACTTCTGATCCTGTTTTCTCATAACAAGCTCGTGGTTTACTCATAGCATCACCAGCCAACACATAATTCATCAACACCCATCATTCATTCCAGAAATTACTCCACCAAACAAAAACTGGGAATTGTTACAACGATCAATCTGTGCTCGTTTTCCACATCGAGGCAAACTCCTTATGTATTCTTCTCCTAACTGCGCAGAGTTTTGTTTGGTAAATACCGGGGAAGTGCATGTAAAATCAATATGCCTATAAAGGCATGAAATCCGACTTAAGGAAGGTCAGCAGGCAGCGTGAGTCTAAGGGGAAAGTCCTTCGCTCAAAGGTGTAACAACACTTAGTCACATATTCTCTTGAAATAACAGATTCCACAGCTATTCCTCGAGGAAATGAGTTTATGTAAACGAGAGCATTCTGCTTTGTGCCACCGAAGTCACAGAGTTTGCCAGATGTTCATAATCCCAGGGCTCGCTGGCATGACGTCGGTGAACACTGCACAAACGCCGATGCTGGAAGGATTCACACGTACTGTGTTTCCTTTTCCACACTCTTAGAGAAATTTATCCATTTCACTGTGCTGGCTTTATTTTTAAGATCTAGCTGTCTTTCGTTAAATGCCACAATTTATCTTACAATGATATTTAAGGAGCTTTTGTGGCACTGCGCCAGATTTATATTATTAGAACCTAGGCGTTTGCAAATGAACCTCTTTCAATTAGTGTTTCAGGAAGCAATTAAACTGTCTAAAGTGTATTAATGAATACACTGGAATTGGGAAGCCGATCTTCCTAATATCCCCATTATTAATGCACCATCTGCTTTGCTGCCTTAGGAGCAAGCACGATCTCTAGCCTCTGGTCCACAAAACCCAATCATTTATTCAAAAAGGTCACAGACACATACGTTTTTAATCTGCTCAATATTCTATACAATATGTAGATATTATATGGAATTATGGACGTATCTTTTTCTTGGGCTCTTTGCAGATGCAAATGAACTTGCATATGGATTCTTTTGTGTTTCCCTTCATATTATATGTCACAGCACGAGCAGCTTCATGAATGCATTCTCTGTCTACTACTGCTGCAAACAGCATGAGTGTGAACACCCTGTGGCTTTAAAGGCTATCATGGTGATCTTAGATGAGATCCCCTTTTATCAGTAGCCAAGAATATAATTCCCTAGTGCTTATAACTTAGATCAGAGGAAGTAACCTAGGTGCTGTGACAAAGAACCAATGTCTCTTCCCAATACTCTCCTTAGGGCCCTTGCCACAGCATGTGTTCTAGAAGGTTCTACAGAAGGTTGGGATTCCCTGAGGTTCTTCCTCCTGTTGACTATGTGACAGAAGGATACTTAGAAATTGTGGGAAACACTGGAGTGAAAACATGAAAGGGGGGCCATGGAAGAACATTGGACTGTGCTACACTATACAAACAATCTTCAAGCCACCAGGATCTAGTCATTCTTCGAGCTCTTGTGATTGTGAGTTGCTAAGACATCCGGGAAGATAGTGATACACCTCCTGGTTTTAAAGAATTTAAAATATAGTCAAGGATAAAAAAAGACTCAAACTTAAGTACAAACTGGGAACTAACAGGTGAGTTCTATGTGTAGTGTAGCTTGGAATGTAGTTCTGTGTGAGGAAGAACTTGGAAAAAGAACTCTATGGAACCAGAAGGGTTTAGAGGGAAGAGAGAATAAAGCACCTCTGCATAGTACTTCTCCTGTCTTCCTTTTATAAGTATTACTCTGGAATTGATTGTATCGTTCTGCAAGTTTATAAGTTGGAATTATATCATACCCTTTGGCTCCTCAAAATGAGATCTTAGTTGGAAGTAGGATTGGCATGGATATAAATAGTCAAAATGGGGTTATAATGACTAGTGCCTTTCAGAGAAGGGGAATTTAGAACCAGGGGCACACACTCCATGAAGGGACAGAAACAGTGGAATCTAGACAGTGCTGATTTCCAGCACAGTTTAGAAGCTACAATATAAACATGGGACAGATGCTTTCTTCAGGCCCTCAAAGGAAGACAGTCCTGCTAAAACTGTGAGGCAACAAACTTACTGTGAGAAGTACCTGGTTCTTTAATTATGTTGTACCTAAATGTAAATACCATACACATAACCTGCAGAACTCTTGACTGTGTTCTTGTATCGAAAACTCTGAAGAATTCTGGTTTTACATTTCTTGTCTTAGAAGGCTCACTCATAGATTTATATACCAGAATCAATTGATTTGGAATGATTTGGGGTGAAATGATAAGACTTAGATGAATGCACCTTGTAGGAATTCAGAAAGTTCAAGTGATTGAGAGAGATTCTTAGTCAGTCCAAGGAAGAGGGCATTATAAAAAGGACATACTGAGAATAAAGGAGATTTAAAAGATCTCATAGAATCCTGGATTCTCAAGTTATATCTCCATGAGAGAAAAGTGAGAATATTGGAGAATAATACTATGGGACAGACCAGTGTGTCCTTAGCTGAACAAGGTGGCACATTTTTCTACAAAGACAGTCTTCATGATCTACTACATGGCTATAGCTAACATGCACATATGAATGGGCACGTGGATACATATTTTGGCCCCTGTTAAGGAGAAATGCCTGTACCATTTGTTCATCTGCCAATGACTCTTTCACTGAACACATATGCTAATAGATTACATAGTAGAAGCATCTTCTTCAGTATTCACTAGCTATATTAACTTTATATTTTGAGATAAAATATATGTTAAGCAGAAGTCAAAAACCAATTGCAAGATAAGAAAGTGAGAGAAAAGAAAGTGGGTAAAGAAAAAATGGCATTTTTTTCAGTTGATATCATTTTATATTCTGGACTCTCTAATGGAAACTACAACTACATAAGTTGATACAAACAGATATCATACACCCCAGTCAATAGGAGTAAAAGAAACTTTGTGAGTTAGAATCATTTGCATCTTGTGTGTAGAGGAGCCACACCCCCATTTCCTAATTCATCGTACTGACTTTGAGTTTCAAAGTCAATATTTTCTTCTGTGTCTACACAAGCTCCTCTTTTACTCTTATTTGTGTTGTACCTGGCCCTTTAAATAAGCTGGCACTGTCTTCTCCCTAGCAGTTGGCACATAAAAGCTAGCTTCCGACAACAATGGTTTGCCAAGCAATTTCCCAGGTTAGCTCTGTCTTGTATATTATCTATTAATCTTATTACTGTTCCCTGGCCTCTCCAATTTTTGGCTCTGTCTGCTTGGCTCTGAACTGTTAGAACTACTTCTCTGGCCATGGGCTCCCCACTCTGCTCTTGGCTTCACAGATTCCTCTAATTTTTATATCCCCTTCAGCCTTGGGTCAGAGAGACCACCTTCATTCCTGTTTTTAACGAGTGTACTTCTTCAAGCTTTACCAGTGAAGCCAATCCCCCGTCTTGAATGGATGAAAGACATTAAAAGGCTTCATAAAAATACAAGTCTGGGTGGGAAGCAGAAAGAATCTAGAGCAGGAAAAGATAGCATATAGGTAGGTTCCACATTTAATCTTGTCTGTTATGGTCTAAGTAGGTTTCACACATTCAAGCTCAAGAAATTGGATCCCAGCTTGGTAATGAGAGGTAGGATCGCTGGTAGTTCCCTGGCTCATGAGTTCAGAGCTCTCACTAAAGGGTTAGTCCACTCATGATTTAATGAATTTATATTAAAACACACTTTCCCCAATCCCTTGCTGTCTTGTTATAGAATGCCTTTTACCATCATGTTATACGAGAAAGTCCTTGCCATATGCCTTGAAGATGCTGGCACTGTGCTCTTGAACTTGCATTCTCCCAAACTGTAAAGATGAAACATTTTTTTATATAGCACACTTTCTGTTGTATTTCAGCCACAGAAAATGGACTAACACATTAGTGAAATTTATGTAGTTTGAGGAGAGGCACCATTTTTCAGTCATTATCAAAACAAGAATGTTGCATAAGACATTTTGAGATTCCATCCAGAGTTAATAATCTACATTTTTTTCAGTTAAAACAGATATGCAAAGAAAAGGGCCAGCATTACAAATGACACCATAAACATATTGTTTGCATCTTGCATTCATTTTATAAAAGATATTGTTGAACAACTAAAAATAGTATTTCTTTCATATACTTTCTTGAATTTTTAAGGGTCAACTTTGGAACAATCACCCATACATCCCTGGTTATTGTAAGAGAATATATCAAAAATATAATTCAATCTAGTTGGAAGCATTCAGGGAAAGTACAGATACATCTGGCTTATTTAGCTTAACATAATGCTCTACCATTCTATCCATTTTCCTGTAAATGTCATGACTTCAATTTACCTGAAGTTAAATAAAAGTCTGCTATGTATGTGCACCACGTTTTTTTTATCCATCTCTCTGCTGGGCATCTAGGCTGATTCTGTTTTTTAACTAATTTGACTATTGGAGCATTTAATGTGAATATGCTAGCATCTTTGTGGCATGTTGTCTTCGGGATATACACTCAGGTATAGAATATCTGGATGATACAGTAGTTTTAATTGTAGCTTGTAGAACTCCTGTATGATTTCCACAGTAGTAAGACTCAGAAACACAAGCATATTTTATTACATAAATGGAATCTAGTTTTAAATACATTTCTCTCTCTCTCTCTCTCTTTCTCTCTCTCTCTCTCTCTCTCTCTCTGTGTGTGTGTGTGTGTGTGTGTGTGTGTACATATTTATGTCAAGAAAGCACAAATAAGGGTATAGGACAGGAGAGTGAGATAGTAAGCAAAAAGAGTATAGACAGAACATGAACGTAAAAGAGAGACTATCTGAGAGGGAGGAAGGGGACCAGGAAGATGACACAAAAGAGGAAAGTAGTCAGAGAAGATATAATAAAGTACAATGATATATATGTAAGGAAATAACCCAATGAGCCTCATTATTTTGTATGCTATCCTTAAATAAACCTAGATAGAAGCAAGAGCAAGGCCAGGTAAGAAAGGAGAAAGACATCTACTAAGACACAGCGCAGCAAAGGAGCTCTCCACGGTCTCCATCTCCACTCTTACACCAGGAAGCCTGCCAACATGCCCTTGCTTGGATGGACAGCATTTCCCTATTTTTTTTTTGTAAGTGTTTCTTGTCAGTTCTGACTCCATAACTACACCAGAGATAAAACAGAGTTGAATAAGAACTCAAAGACTCAAAGAACTGCAGAGACCTGAGGAGTCTGGTATTGCAGATCTCATAATTGATTTCGGGGAAGATCAACACGCACACATATGCAAATAATTCATTTCCTAGTACACGGTATAAACTAATTCACTGTATCACCTTCTGTTTCATCCATAGTAAGTCTCTAAAACAAAAAGGTGTCATGTTCTTTTGGAAAAATGGGACCATTCAGGGGAGAGGCAGAGACTGAACAGGTAGAAATGATCTAGCGTCTTCAACTTCATTAAATCAGCCCTCTAACTGTCAGGTTAGAAATTCCCAGGGGGCTATGCAAAGAGGGCAGGTAACTATTCCATCATTGTCTCAGCAAGGCCTGGGGAGCAGCACACAACTGCTGACTTAGAGTCTCATGCCTCCTCGTTGCTAGATCTGGAGGGATTCATGCTCCCGGTAATTTGGATGACAACTTATATTGCATTTTTCCCCCAGTTCAATCCTGTTCTAGGTTACCTTTTGTTCTTGAAATTATTCCTGGATTTTTTCTCTTCCATGAGGTTTCTCACAAATAACTTGGAAAAGTGATTTCTCCCTTACAAGGTGAACAACTGCAGTCCTTTACATTTAGCGCTAATAATTCCATATCCTGAGAAATTTCTCAGCCTCAGACAAGTAGGACCTGGACACCACATCAGTAACTCTAACCTGTGTCTCATAACTTTTATGTTAAGAGCTTCTTAGCTATCTCAAAAGTACTTTAAAGTAACAGCATTGAGAAAAAACTTATGAGTGTCTCCTTCTATAAGATTATTCTTTAGTGACATGACCTTTCCCCTTGTGCTCCAGGTACCTTGGGAATGGAGGAGGGTCATCGGTCTATTTGTTACTTTTATTGGTTAATTAATAAAGAAAACTGCCTGGCCTGATAGGTCAGAACATAGGTAGGCGGGGAAGACAGAACTGAATGCTGGAAAGAAGGCAATGAGGCAGTTGCCATGACTCTCCTCTCCGAGACAGACGCAGGTTAGAATCCTCCTGGTAAGCCACCACCTCATGGTGCTACACAAATTATTAGAAATGGGTTAATCAAGATATGAGAGTTAGCCAATAAGAGGCTAAAACTAATGGGCCAAGCAGTGTTTAAAATAAATACAGTTTCCATGTAATTATTTCAGGGGTAAGCTAGCTGGGATCCAGATGAAAAATGGCCTGCGCCATTCATTCTACAGAGTGATGCCCAACGTGGGACAACACTTGGCATCTTTCTTCTTTTAACTTCATGCTCACAGCATCACAGAATTCTTATTATCTTGCTTCCTGAATATTCTAACTTTATATCAATGACTATCACCCTGGAATCAGCTGTCAAAATTTCTTTCCGAGGTTACTACATGTTACTAAATGGTGTTCCCTGTACAAGAGCATTATCCCACAGCATATAAGGCATTTCCAAAGCTATAATGAATAATACGTATGTAGAAAACAGTAATGAGACTCATAGATGCCCAATTAGATTAAAATTATAGACCAAAGTATGCAGTTGGTCAGTATATATCCAAAAAATTAAGCAGAAATACATTCCAGCATTTAGGGGCATAGGCATCATTCGAATGTGTCACCAGCTGTAATTGACATTTCAAATTGATGGCTTGTATTGGCATAAAAACTGAAAGATATCCTAGTGGGTGGTGGTGAGCAGAAGTGTCACTGTCAATGGTTTGTTTGGGTTGATGCAGGCTTAGTTTCATTCTATGGACATACATGACTCTGCATCTCTCTACTAGTCAAATTATAACTGCCTTGACTTTTTGTTTCTAAATCAGAGCATAATCTGAGGCCAAATAAAGAGGAAGCACGTAGATTCAATGCAATCCGCATCAAAATCCCATCAAACTTCTTCACAGACCTTGAGAGAATAATAATTAATTTGATATGGAAAAACAAAAAACCCAGGATAGTCAAAACAATCTTATATGATAAAGGAACTTCTGGAGGTATAACCATCCCTGACTTCAAACTCTATTACACAGCTACAGTATTGAAAACAGCTTGGTACTGGCATAAGAACAGAGAAGTCGACCTATGGAATCGAATAGAAGACCCAGATATTAACCCACAAACCTATGAACACTTGATTTTCGACAAGGGGGCTAAAGGTATGCAATGGAAGAAGGAAAGCATCTTTAACAAATGGTGCTGGCATAACTGGATGTCAACCTGTAGAAGAATGAAAGTAGGTCCATATCATCACCATGCACAGAAATCAAGTCCAAATGGATTAAAGACCTCAACATTAATCTGACCGCTTTGAACCAGATAGAAAAGAAAGTGGGAAGTACTCTACAAGACATAGGCACAAGAGACCACTTCCTAGGTAGAACCCCAGTAGCACAGACAATAAGAGAATCAATGAATAAATGGGACCTCCTGAAAATGAGAAGCTTCTGTAAAGTAAAGGACACCGTCAGTAAGACAAAAAGACAAGAGTCCCAGATCCTTCATCTGGCGAAGGACGGCGATACAGTCGGAGACCCACATTGGAGCACCGGACTGAGCCCCCCGAGGTCCAAATGAGGAGCAGAAGGAGGAAGAACATGAAAAACGAAATCAGTACTGCGAGGGATGCTATCACCCACTGATACAAGGGAACGGATCTAATGAGAGTTTACCAAGGCCAGTTGGACTGGGACTGAATGAGGAGGTGATCTAACCAGATTCTTGGAATTTGGCCGAATTCTCTGACTGTGGCTGGCCCGAAGTCTTTCTGAAAAGCCATTGACTATGATACTGGGACCTGTTTCCTCTGCATATACTGGATTTTGGGAATCCAGTCTGTTTGGACACTCACCTTCCTGGACCTGGAGGGAGGGGGAAGGAACTGGAACTTCCCACAGGGCAGGAAACCCTGACTGCCCTAAGGGACGAAGAGGGAGGAGGAGAGGGAGTGGGGGGAGTGGGAGGGTGTTGGGAAGAGGGGCGGAAATGGAAACTTTTATAATTTAATAAAATTTACTTTAAAAAGAAGACAAAAAGGCTACCTTCTGACTGGGAGAAGATCTTCACCAACCCCTCATCAGATAAAGGCCTGATCTCCAAAATATACAAAGAACTCAAAAAACTAGACACTAAAACTCTAATTAACCCAATTAAAAAATAGGGTGCTGATCTGAACAGAGAATTCTCAACAGAAGAACTTCAAATGGCCAAAAGACAGTTAAGGTCATGCTCAACATCCTTAGCGATCAGGGAAATGCAAATCAAAACAACTATGAGATACCATTTTACACTGGTCAGATTAGCTAAAGTCAAAAACACCCAATGATAGCCTATGCTGGAGAGGATGTGTGGAGAGAGGGGAACTCTCATCCATTGTTGGTGGGAATGCAAACTTGTGCAGCCACTGTGGAAATCAGTGTGGCGTTTTCTCAGGAAACTGGGAGTCAACCTCCCTCAAGATAAAGCAATTCCACTCTTGGGAATATACCCAAGAGATGCCCTATCATACCACAAAAGCATTTGTTCAACTATGTTCATAGCAGCACTATTTGTAATAGCCAGAACCTGGAAACAACTTAGGTGCCCCTCAATAGAAGAATGGTTAAAAAAGGTGTGGAACATATATACATTAGAGTTTTACTCAGTGGTAAAAAGCAATGACATCTTGAATTTTGCATGCAAATGGATGGACATAGAAAACGCTTTACTGAGTGAAGTAAGCCAGACCCAAAAAGAGGAATATGGTATGTATTCACTCATAAGTGGATTCTAGCCATAATTAAAGGTCTTTGAGCCTATTAATCGTGATCCTAGAGAAGCTAAATGAGAAGGTGAACCTGAAGAAAATCATGTAGTTATCCTCCTGGAGATTGGAAATAGACAAGAGTCCCAGGTAACCTCGGGTGCATGGGGGGGGGGGGTGGGAGGGTTGTTGGAAGGGGAGAGGGTTAGAGAGTAGGGAGTAGGGGAGGAATGGGGAAAGCTCGGGGACTGGGATGGGGGGAGGGAGGAAAAATGGATATGGGATCAGGGAAGAATATATCTCAACTAAGGAAGTCATTTTAGGGTTTACAAGAGACTTGATTATAAATGGGATCCCAGGTCCAAGGAGAGATCCCCAGATTGTTCTCTGGACAGAGGAGAGGGTGCCTGAACTGGCCTTGGCCCATAACCATACTGATGAATATTTTGCTTATCACCATAGAACCTTCATCTGGCGATGGATGGAGATACAGACAGAGACCCACATTGGAACACTGGACTTAACTCCCTAGGTCCAAATGAGAAGCAGAAGGAAAGAGAACGTGAGCAAAGAAGGCAAGACCAGAGGGAACCTTCATCCGACGATGGATGGCGATACAGACGGAGACCCACATTGGAGCACCGGACTGAGTCCCCCAAGGTCCAAATGAGGACCAGAAGGAGGAAGAACATGAAAAAGGAAATCAGGACCGCGAGGGGTGCGATCACCCAGTGATACAAGGGGACTGATCTAATGAGAGTTCACCAAGGCCAGTTGGACTGGGACTGAATGAGCACGTGATCCAACCAGATTCTCTGAATGTGGCTGGCCTGGAGTCTTTCTGAAAAGCCATCGACAATGACACTGGGACTTGTTTCCTCTGCATATACTGGATTTTTGGGATCCAGTCTGTCTGGATACTCACCTTCCTGGACCCGGAGGTAGGGGGGAGGAACTTGAACTTCCCACAGGGCAGGAAACCCTGACTGCTCTAGAGGATGGAGAGGGAGGAGGAGAGGGAGTGGGGGAGTGGGAGGGTGTTTGGAGGTGGGGCGGAAATGGAAACTTTTATAATTTAATAAACTTTGGGAAAAAAAGAGGAAACACTAAGAAGAGGTCTTGCTACAGGTTGTTGACTCTCTGACATTTGAGAATGTAGAATTATTGTTTGGGAAATAGTCCAAGTTTTTCTTATATGCTCTGTCTGAGAACTGCTAGAATCAAACTCAAAAATACATATGTTCAATGTGGTAGCCCAAGCATTTCAACTGCAATCACTTATTCTGTCTTGGTCATGGGAGAAGATGCCTCAGTAGAAGAACTAAATCAAAACAGCACCCATGTTTCCCCCTAAATGAGTAGCAAGGACAGTTTATGAAGGGAATGAGTAGTATTGATGTGGGATTCCTCTCTGTATGTTGTAAATACCATTGGTTAATTAAAAAAACTGTCTTAGACCTGTGCAGGGCAGAACAGAGGTAGGCAGGGGAAACTAAACTGAATGCTGGGGAAAAGAAGGTGGAGTCTAGGAAAAGCCATGTAGCCCTGCTGGTGACAGACGCCGGAACTTTACCCAGTAAGTCACAGCCTCATGTGATACACAGATTAATGGAGATGGGTTAATTTCAGATATGAGTTGGCCAGAAATACGCTTAAGCTATTGGCCAAACAGTATTGCAAATAATGTCGTTTCTGTGTAATTATTTCGGTTCTGGGCAGCTGGGAACAAACAAGCAGCCTCCTACTGCATAGTATAAAATACAGAATAAGGAAAGTTATGGTAAAAGTCATCCTTTTAGAAATTAAGAAATATCAAAGACAAGAAGCAGCTATTTTATAAGGATCAAAGTTACTCATGTCAAAACTTAATCTAAGTAGAAGGTGACAATGAAGAACAGTTGGCTTCACAACGAGAAGGGTGATTAAAAGCATATTATAGATCAGAGAAGAGAGATTACAAGGCTGAATTGCAATGATTGTAATATTTAAATTTCTTTGTGTAAATAAAATTGCCATGAGCTCTGTGCCTTGCTGTGAAAAGAATATATAAATTCAATCAGCAAGATTGCTTGGGTCATAAGTGTTATTGTAAACACCCATGCCTTTGTTCCACAGTATGACAGGATTCAATATCTTTATTGCCTATTCAATATCTTTATTGATGGCTGAGATGAAGGAATTGACAATGTGCACATCAACCTTGTACAATATACTAAGTTAGAAAGATTTGATAATACCCACACAAGTCAGGAATAAAATTCTAATTGACCTTTGAGAAACTCACTGGAGTGAGTTACTTTCAGGCAAAAAATATTAAATAAGGATTCCAAGTTTCTTATAAGCTAAATATAAAAATTCTAAACAAAGAAATCAAATTTTCCTACCATTCTTTCTTTCCCAGACTTTCATTAATGTTCCACATTATACCCTAAATATTAAACTGTACAGAGAATTATATAAAACACAAAAAATTCAGGACAGTGTGAGGTACATGTAGAAAATTAGAATCAACCCTGAGTTCTAGTATACTTGGAACATGACTAACGCATGTGTATTCAACAGAGAAGGAAGAAAAGAAGAAAGAAGGGACAGTGGGAGGAGGGAAGGAATTAAAGATAAGGAAAAGCAGGTGGTGGAGAAAATGCATGTGGCCTCTGTGGGTAAAACGCTATGGCCATAAAGGAAAGAATCATTCCTCGGAAGTGGAAAAAACAGACATCCAGCAAATAAAAGAGCCAGAAACGTGGGGCTTCTCTGTGTTCATTTCAGTTTTGAACCTCTATCTAGCTTTATAATTGATATTTTTCCCACTCAGAAGAAAGAAAATTCTAATGAAGGACATTTTTCACTGGGTGTGGAGAACTGAAATCAGATTCATCTCATGTGGGTGGTACACCACCATGTATACCACAATAATTTCTTGTGTTCCTACCTTTTCTTATTAGGGTTCTGAACTCTGCCCACATTTTCTCTAGACTGTAATGATGGCCTTTTTTACACCGGAGTGAAAGAAAACACAGAGAAGATTTCAAAAGGTCCTTTCTATTTGTGACTCAGATCAATGATGAACTTCTCTGTTTCTTGTGCAGGCATTGCTTCTCAACTTTAGAAGCATGATAAGATCATTTGCTAATGTTGGGAACATGTACAAAACAGGCTAAACAGAGGACAGTTATAATCACATGATCAGAGAGTGGAGTCCAGCTATTAAGCTTCTTTAAGTGTTCCAGATGATCCTTCTGTATGACCAATGTTGAGAATCACTCACTTATAAAATAACCATTTACTTTTCTTTCCCTTGAAACATACCCTACAAGAATATACCCTTGAATAAGCTCATAAACCCTGAATTATTTTCTTTACTCCATTAAGGACTCAGACAGCAACTTCTAGGATCTGACTAAATTAATGGCTCTCACATTTTAAAGTATTTACAAATCACTTGAGGGTCATATTAACAGATAAAGGTTCTGAGGTTGGAGAGATGGTTCTTTTAGAGGACCCAGGTTTGGTTTCCAGAACCTACATAGCAGCTACCAGCCATCTGTAACAGCAATTTCAGGAACTCTGATGCCCTTTGCTGGCTTCCACAGACATGCCCAAGCAAAATCCCTACGTACATTTTCTTTTTAAAAAAAAAGTGAATTAAAATTTAATAAAAATCCTAATCCATTGCAGCTGTAATGGTCATATGATTCTGAACTTCTAAAGACTCCTGTGTGGTACCAATGAGAGTTGTTTCAGTTTCTGTTAAACCAAGTACAGTGTTCCAATTTTGGAGGCCTATTTCTTTGTAAACCTGAGAATGGTGTCTCACCTGCATATTTATGTATGTGAGATCTTCGATGACTTGCTCTTCGTTTCATTGAGAAACATCCATTGGACGTCAGCTCAAAGATGACGGAGTGACTTTTCTAATTGACCAAGGAAAATAATCATAGGAATAGAGCCTCAGTTCCTAGCCAGCACCTGAAACTGAAGTGATATAGAAAAGGCTCTGTGCTTGGGGCATTGCAGTTACTGCATTGACTATAGAAAACCAAGAGTAGCCTACTCAAGACAGCTCTGTGTTTGCAGAGTGTATTAAGGTGAGGAAGTGAGAGGGAAAATTCAGTTCATCTCTGGAGCTAAGACAAGTTAGTCTCCACACTAAATCATGAAAGATCATCAACACTGACAGTAGCATGTATGGTCTTCTTCCTTAGACACAACTCCTGTTAGAGCAAGGATCTGAGTCTTGTGGACACTTGCTGAAGTTTCTAACCCCTTCTTTTCCAGGACAAAGAACTGAACCAGAGACACATGACAGTTTATCAAGAAGGGAAGTACTCCCAAGAATGGGAGTGTGTTAGTGAGCAAGGAAATACCTATGCTCTAAAAGTGCTGGACCACGAGACTCATGACCCTCTTTAGGACATGTACACAGCAGCCATAGCTCCCACCTTTGTATGTCATGGACTTTGCTCCAACGTGCTCCATGTATCAAACGAGTCAGGTGGGAATGGACTCTCCGAAATTAATCTCGTTGTGGCTCTCTACAGATTCTACTTCCCTGCCACCATCTCAAATTCTTTCTTGCTTTGCTTAATCCCTGAAATGTCATTTTCTCACTTAAACCTTGGCTTCCCCATGTGAAATATAGGAATATTTCCACTTTGTATCATTAGCAAAGTAGAGGAAAGGACTTCTAGAGAGACAATTTCCCATGGAAAATTTCCAAAGGAACTTATGAAAAAGCCGCTTCATGTCTGGAAGCTGGAGATACCATTTCTTGGAATTCTTTCCTCCAAAGTACTACTGTATCTACATTTGCTTTGGTAAATCGCTTTTTCTGCACAAGGTTAAAAAATAGTTTCCTTAACATCTTATTGTCTAATTTAAAGACAATTTATCAAACTATTTGTATATTTTTTGCCAAGAATTTCAATTTTTAAGAGGAAGATAATAGGGGAGGTGGAAGAAAAAAAAACCCATAGGAGTCAAATCTTCCTTGGTGGTCCCCTAACAAGATAAAGCTAACTGGCCATTTGTGGCTCCCAAATCCTAGCCCCACCCTTTATCCCTTCTCTTTCAAAGCCTAAATCAGAAGACAAAGCTGTGAGAAAGTCTGTCTGCAAGTCTTCCAATTCTGATTATGTATCTGGGATCTACTTTCCAATCTGCGGTTTCCTGACCAAAGCGAGCATCTCCCACAGAACATGTCGAGCTCATTCTAAAGATAACATAGCAAGCCTGGGAATATAGTACCGCACCTCCACCTAGGCTTAACTGGTGAAAGTCCAGGTACAGTGTCAGGGAGTCATTTACTCACTAGAACCCAATCATATGCAATAAATAGAGGCTAATAATATTGCTTCACTGTTATTCATATAAGTTATGCGGGGTGTGATGGTGTGTGAATTCATGAAGTCATGAGTTCTAAATAAGCTTAGACTATATAAGAAAACTTTGTCTCCAAGGTATACTCTGAGTTGTGTATTTACTTGGCTTGTTGAAACACTTGCAAAGGGTGGAAATAAGGACAGATGAGCCCCAATGAATTACATGTGACCTGGGCACCCCTTGCTGCCTATTGTTGGTTATATGAAGGCTCTGTAGTGTTACCTTGTCAAAGCCAACATAGAGTCAAGCCCCATGACACTGTCATCAATGTTTATTTATTTACCACAACGAAGGCATTACAGTTTTAAAAACTTCAGAATCAAAGAATTAGTAAAAAAAAAAAAATGCTCAACCTGAAGAAGGAACTGTCCTGGCTTACAAATGGTACTCGCTGGCTCTTATGTTTCCTTTTCAAGTAGCAGAGGCCAATACAATGCAACACCCCAATTCAGAAGGGGATTATTCTTCACACAGTTTAGGAGTTTCTCTAGCCTGTAATGAGTTTAGTAACTGGGATGTGTAGCGACAACACTGAACTAAGGCAGAAAATATCAAAGTTGGGTCAATGGTATCGATTTCTTCCTTTTAAATATTGCCTTAATGATCACAGAGAAAGCTATTCTATCTTGATTTTTTTTGTTACATTTCAGTTGCTGTTTCATGTTAGCCTCAAAACAACAGAATAGAAACAGCGTTTAAAGTTTGGGTGGTGAGTGTTGTGGTGTGCACACAGACTGGCTACTTCCAAAAGACATGAAAGGATATGCAATGAAGCCCTGGCCTCTCAACTTTCTTTAGAAAACATCCCATTGATTTCAGCCTAAGTTAGAACTGTGTCCCAAAATATTCTTGAACTTGCATTGTCATTACTCGGGAAATATAAATGCCTCTTTGTTCCAATTTCAAGATGCAAGTTGTTTGCTGATGCACAGTTGCATGCTGGATAGTATAAATACATAATCACATGCAGCTTCAATGGGATTTTTTTTCATTTGAACAGTTTGGCATATGCTCATGTGTAGCTGTATGTCAATGTACCCAGAAGAAGCCTGTAATACTTTGTGAGGTCAAATGTCACAAACACCATTCTGCTAGCCAGCTGGAGCCTGCAAACCCAAAGGAATTTCCCATCTATGTCATCATCGCAAAGCTCCAGCTCCCTGCTCATATTTCAGAACGCTGTGTTAAGACAACTGGGAAAACAAAGGGCCACTGCCACCTTGTCTACCACAAGCTTAATTATGAAGCTCATTTTTGTTCTGCAATCAGGAAAAGCAAAACATCATTTACAAGAGGAACTACTGCAAAAGGTCAGTCCTGAGAAGTGATTGATGCAGTTCCACAAGGAGAAGGCCTTCATTCCAAGCTTGGCAGTTGATAAACACACTACTCTCGCTCCCTGTGGTAGAAGCACACAGCTTCTTGGAGGCAGTGAAGGAGCACAGATCTGGAGCTTGACTCCCTGGAGGCTGTGGGAAAGACTAGCAGCTTGGTGGTGTGGCAGAAGCCTGGCAGGAAAGAAGGCTCCAGGAAGGGCTGCATTCATCCAATGTGCAGCCAGGAGCTCAGCACAAGCTGTCAGAGGATGAATTCTAGAGACAGCTCAACATGCTCAACATGGGCCTCCAACACAAACACATATACACTGACATACACATACATGTACACATTCATGCATATACACAGATAGATACACACACATATGTATACACATATACAAGCATATAATTATGTGCATGCACACATACATACACATGCAGAGAGAGAGAGAGAGAGAGAGAGAGAGAGAGAGAGAGAGAGAGAGAGAGAGCGAGCAGTGGAAGCACCAGGAAGCTCAAGAGAATGTCAAGGCTGGAGGTACCTCTGTATGTTGAGAGCTTGGCTATAACACAGAAAGAGGGTCTTCCTCTGCATCTGTGGCTTGAACATTTAGACCCAATCACAGTTCTCAGATAAACACCTGACCAAAACTGACACCGGGAAAACCTTAACAAGGTGAAGCCACTCATTGTTTTCGCCTCTGTGCCCATGTCCCTGAAATCACAAGAGCAAAGCAGTCACTCTAAGTTCCCCAGCAAGAAGAATGGGTGATTCTTCGTATTATCCACTTCTATCTATTTTGTATTATCCTTCTCTGTTATCTACTTAATGGTAGCAGTTACCCAGGAACTGCTGAGTCTCAGGCTTGAGATGCCCATCACAATGGAACACAACTCTTCAGAGATTCAAAAGATGACGTGCTACCCCACAGACTGAAGAAATTCTACACTGAGATCACATACCAAAAAATAAAGAAAGGAAAAAGAAGAGAGAAAGACTATTCTACAACCTGATCCTGATTCGTACACTATGAAATTCATTATGACAGTTGGGTTAATGAAATAGTCTGTGCTGAAAATCCTCCATTGACTGTCACACACAACATAGCCAGCATGATCTAAATAATTGAACAAACATTGATTGGGTACAAACAACACACATGCTCATTAAGTCTGAACAAAGTAATTTTTTTCAGTTAGGCTGTATCATTGGTACCAAACAACAGAATACATGTGTCAGATTAAAATAATACTAGGTGGCAAGAGTCAGCCTAAGGAAATAGACAATACCGGATACAAGGCCATGGCATGGGAATGGTCCACAAAGGACTATTATGACAGTACTGTTGAAAACTGTGAGTCATATCATGTTTCTAGCCACATGTATGGCTGAAATCAATTCCTAACTAATGATTGTGAATTGTGATCAACTAAGTCATGTGCTGGGAGCAAGAAAGAACTATATCCCATATATTTTTTCCTACTTAGGAAGAACATGGCCACATGTTGTTATTTATGTGACAATAAAATGTACTAAAGAAGATGAATCAAATGTTAGCAAGAAGAAAAGAAAAAGAGGAATGTCTATCAGGAGCTTACACATGAGAGAGATTGGGACTGGAAACATGATTATGCTTAGATGCTAAACCTGTGGTGCCAGACAAGGGCAGGGACAACACTGGTGAGGTGCCAGTGACTGGTCTTGTCACCCAAAGAAGAAAAGACACCACTCTGATGAAGAAACAACAAAAATCATATTAAAATTATTTTTAGCATAATCTCAAATCTTAAGAGATCTAAAACACTTACAAAGAAATATACACCAAACAAGAATCTCCCAAGTTGTAAAATGAAATTGTATGGGCTAGAAGATTGGAAGGATGGTGGATGGTTCTAATACTGTTTGCCATGTTCTTCTAGCTGTATATCTTTTCAACAAATCAAGGACCTTCTCCAAAGCAGAGCGAAAATCACACGTCACTCAGGGAAAGCAATATGCATCACCTTATTTTTAAGTATACCCCCAGGGCAAAAATATAACAGGAGAAGTTACACCTCATCAAATTCATCTTAACTTCATTAATATCATGAATATGATATTAACCTGGGGCTCATAACAATCACCTTCACGCTTGCAATGTGTTGGAAATTCCTCTGGCTCCAAGAAAGGCACAAGTCATAAAGGCAACCAGATTTGTGTTTATGTTTGGCTGTTAGGATCATGGAGGTGAAGAAGCTAAACACACTCAATTGCATTGGAGAAATGAAATCATTTTCTGTACTGATGAAGGGGGATTAATATAAATATTTTTCTATGAATGAAAGCAATTATTTCCAGATTGCATTGAAATACTTAATATGACCATCAATGCTGGGACCTAACTGATCATATTTTGACATACAAAGACAAGATTGGAGTCTAACTCATGGGGAAAGAAACAAAATCTAAATTCACCACTAACAGGATTTTTCATTCATAGAAATATAGGAATCATGATATCCTTACCTAAACCATGAATAACGGAAAAGCTAGGAGTCTGTGATAATCACTACATAGAAACAGTAAAAAGATTTGAAAAATAAATAGCAGAGAAGGTATGACTCCGAGAAGTGGGAACTTTATAACCAAATATGTTATATGTTAAACTTGGTCAAACAGGAAGTAATCCAGTTATGGACTGAGCAAGATAGATAGATAGATAGATAGGTAGATAGATAGAGAGATGGATGGATGGATGGATGGATGGATGGATGGACGGACGGACGGACGGACGGACGGACGGACGGACAGACAGACAGACAGACAGACAGACAGACAGATAGATAGATAGATAGAAAGAAAGAAAGAACAGAATGGGACTAGTAGGATTATTCAAACAAGGGGAAGCTGTGTTTTGACCTGTTGTTATGGTAATGACCGCTGCAGCACTGCAGACTTCTGGGATAAAATGCTCTGATGGAATGACTCCTTATTAAATCATCTGAATCTGTTTGATGTAAGCCTAAGAACAATTATTTAGATAATTCTGAGGAGCATAAATGTTATTGATCCAGTGAGTCAAAGCTTTCTGAACAAAGATTAGATTAAAAGAGAACAGATAGAGTCTTTGAAAGTACTGTTGCCAAGGTCTTCACAAAGCTTGAAAGGTCCCACACTGTCTCAGTCAAATAATTATGCCTATCTGGCAGAACAAATGCATTTCTCTGCATAGTTCCTGAAAACTAAAATGTTGCTTAAATCAACAATCATTTTATGAAGATCAGGTAAAAGTGCCTTCAGATCTTGGTTTTCCTTCCCAATGTCTAAATGACATTAACTCTCCCCACTCTTTTTTTTTTTAACTCTCCCCACTCTTGTTCTCTCTGATATCCTCTCCTGTCACCTTCTGCCACTCCTCCACCACGCTGCCTCTGTTAATTGGCTCCTTCAGCTACACCAGCCAGAATCCTGCCCCCAGAGCTTTTCCTATAAAAGTTCCCTGTGGTTTGCAAATTTCCCCCCAGAGAACGTTTTCTCTCGTTTTTGAGAAGCACTCAAATCTTACCTTTTGCAGAAGGCTTTACATACCCACTTATCTAAAACTGCACCTGTAACTTGTTATCACTATACATGCAACATACACACACACACACACACACACACACACACACACACACACGTATGCACTGCATAGGCATATACAGTAGAGACAAATGCCCTTACTTTGTTTTTTTATTTTATTATTATTGATATGCTACTCATTGCTCCTCTAAAATTCTTTCTTGCAAATTATCTTGAAACTCTTTCCATAGTAAAATATAAGCCCCACAATGGTGACACAGAACTTGTTGGAGTGGCTGATGACTGTTCAATTTGAGGCCCAAGCCACCAGAGGGAACCCAAACATGATAATGCCTAGATGACCAGAAGCCAGAGTCAAGAGACCCAGGATAGAACCAAACACAACAAGAGGAAAAAAAGTCAATGAAATGATATTCTTCTATACTCAGATTGGTGCCTAGTTTAATTGTCATCAGTGGGTGTCATCCTGAAACTGACGGGAGCAGATACAGAGACCCATAGCCAAACACCAGGCAGAGGAAGAGGAATCTTGCAGAAGAGGGGAAAAAGGATTGATTGTTGGAGCCAGAGGGATTGAAGACATTAGGAGAATATGGCCCAAAGAATCAATCAGGTATTAGAGACTCACAGAACTTTAAACAGAACACATGAACCCTGTATAGGTCTAAGCTAGTCCCTCTGCACATCCCTTATAGTTGTAGAGCTTGGTGTTCTTGTGGGACTCCCAACAATGGGAGTGGACTGTGTCTCTGACTCTTGCCTGCACTTAGGACCCTTTTCCCTCTATTAGCAGGCATCATCTAGTTATGTTACCTAGCTAGTTTGTACCTAGTCTTGTGATGACATTTTAGGCCATGATAGGTAGAAATACTCTGAAAGGCCTGCTCCTTTTGTTTGAAAGGAAACAGAGGAGGAGTGGATCTGAGGGGAGAAGGGAGATGTTAGAAGGGGTTGGGAGGAGTAAGAGAGTGGAAACTGGTCAAGATGCAATGTATGAGAGAAGAATAAATGTTATCTATATCCCAAAGAACTAGAATTTTAGTTAGAAAAGTAAAATACACTCTTGAAAAGTAAATATCATAATAAAAAACAGAAGGCAGAAGTCAACAAGAAAACTATTAAACATGAGAGAAATGGTTAACATGATTTTAGAAGAACACGTGTATCCTTAAATTAGAAAAAGGAAGGGCTAAAAAGAAACAACATAAGAAATAAGATAAACATAGTAAGATAAACTCAAATAATTTAAGAAAAATGAAATGATATGAATAAATATCATAAAAGAATATGAATTTATAAAGATTTCAACTATGTCAAAATTGATTCTCTTAACTTTAAAAAAAAAGAAGGCAAAAAGATGTGAAAAGATGACCAAGGAAACAAGGGGTAAGATACTACTAATGCTCAAAGGGAAACACGGAATTCCATAAGAATGATAGAAAAATAGTACGTAAAAGAGAATACTGTCTTTAACTTTATTCCAGGAGCTAAAAGTTAGATGAAGTTAATATTTCTATAAAAAGTAGAGTTTACAAGTGTAGTAAGCTTATATAAATAAGAACATTTAACCAGATTAGTTAAGATAAATTTTGTATGGAATAAAATTTGCTCATTTGATGTTTATATTTTAATGAATTCTGTTATGGAACTATGCTCACAGTCAAGATATCGAAAACTATTGTCACCAGAAAACGCCCTCATTCATTTGCAGCCACTCCCCCCACAAATACTAACACTAGAAGCTTACTGGTCTGCTTTCTGTTGTAATAGGAAGATCACATAACATTTTGAACACTATATTTTATTTATTTTACCAGGTGTAATATTTTCATATTTTACATAGTACTCAGAAACAAGTTGCTGCTTTAAAATACTGAGTTCTTTCTGGAATGCGGCTATGATAGAAAAGTTTCTGAGAGCACAGGTGCGTGCTAGTGTACATACAGGTTCACATATGTTTTGATGTCTATGGTAAACATACGGCTATCAGACACTGGCAAACTACTTTTCTGAAAAGCTGTGCTGTTTTCATTCACACCAGCAGTCTGTAAGAGTTTGGGGTATTCCACATTCTTGTGATCATCTGATATTGTTGTCTTTTGAATTCTTTTTTGCTTGTGTGTTTGTTTTGTTTTGTTTCATTTTGTTTTGAGATAGTGTTTCACTGTATAGCCCTGGCTGTCATGGAACTCACTCTTGTAGACCATGATGGCCTTGAACTCACAGAGTTCGGTCTGCCTCTGTTTTCTAGGTACTGGGATTAAAGTTATGTTACACCACTGCCTGGTTGTCTTTGAATTTTTGTTACACTAATGAATATAGATTTAGTTTTGTTTACTAACAACTGATGATGTTAAGTATTTCTTCATGTACTCATTGACTATCCATACTTCTTTGACATCAGTTCAAATCATTTTACTCTTTGAATGGTTTTCCTACTATGAGTTAACTATATAATATTATATTAGTCCTTTAATAGAAAATGAATTACAAATACTTTCTCTTAGTTTATGGCCTTTATTATCAACTGATTCTCCTATAATTAATGCCCTTTTAAGATTTCATTGTCAAATGAATGTCATAAAAGTATTCCATTTTCTCTCAGAAGCCCTATGGGTTCCTTAATAAATTCAGTCAATTTCTGTAACTGGTGTAAGAATGGTAGAGATCAATTTTTCTTCCCGTTAACCCATCATCAGTTGCTCATAATCACTTGACCATCAACACATAGTAGAAATGATGCTGTATCTCCCCTTGCTATGCAAGGAAACACTATTGAAAATATTAACAAAAATCAAGAGTGAATTGTTGTTATAATAGCCTCATAGGCCACAGAAGCTTGGGATCCTTACCTCCTATTTTCTTGATAGCTATAGAAAAGTAAACTTCAGCTTTATAATTCCAAACTGTATCCAAATACAAAGTGTAAGTATCTGGGCTTTACTGAAGCTCATTAAGGCAAAACTACTTCCTCCTGGTCAAAATAATAGGATTTAAGTTCTCTCCTTGACCCCAGATATAAATCTGGCACTATACCTAAAACATGACACATACTGTCCCCTCTTTTTATTTCAGCCAAGCCTGTCAATCACTTGAAGAGCAGTTTCCAGATAAGCTGGGTCATCTGAAGCCATGCAAAGAAGATGGGAGGAATAATTATCCCTTAAATTAGATTTCACCTCCCATAAACCTCTCCTAGAGGTAATTGCTTACAGAGTTCCCATCATGCTCTATTACAGCCTGCCTGCTTTTCTAGGTTACTCCAGAGAAGTTGAACTTTTACTTTTCTTTGTCTCTCAGACACTGGACAAATCCTGGACATGATCTCTTGGACACTCTGAACCTCCTCACGTTGTTTCTCTAAAGCTATCAACCTGTCTCAGTCAATCCTTTCCATCATCCAACTGCCCACCCACCACATGGCTACTCTTGCAAACACATAGTGCTTTCTCCATTCCTCCTCCCATCTCACGGCCACTACCAAGATTACAATTTACCTGCTCCAGTGTTCTTCACTTCATCACTCACAAAATTGTCTCCAAACTTCCCTTCTATTTTAAATTCCTTTACTAAAGAGATTAAGAACCCAGAAAATGGAACCTCAATTTCCTTGGTAACACGATTAACATGTACAGCATGGGTGAAAAGCAAACTTGTTATGAGAAGTGAAAGAAACCAAACACCACAGATTACATACTGTATGACTGCATATATATCAGCATTTAGAATATTCAAAATTAATCTAAAGTGACAGAAATAAAACCTGGTGATAGAGGGAAGCAGAGACTGCAAAGCTGTAGGAGAAAATAGTTGTGGGATTGACAGAATTGCCCTGCATCTTGAGTGAACCAGTGGTTTCACTGGGCCTCTGTCAAAACTCATCAAATTGTGGACTTTAAATGGACACAGTTCATTGAACGTGAATTATTCCCAGTGCAGCCTCCTTTGAAAAACGTAGGCATTGGGCCAAGTTTGTAAACTTCAATTTTTTTTCCAAGTTGCACACCTCAGAAGATCATTTTAATGGTACCCAAATGAACTAAGAGTGAGATCATGGGATGCTCATACAGTATAAACGATCCTCATTCAAATTTCAAAAGCAAGATAGAAACAACTAGAAAAAGTAGGCCTCTGAAAACTACTAAACATTAAAGCTGGAAGATAAATTTACAAAATTACCTGATAGTCACCCAAAAGATGGAATCACACATTTGTTTTTTAAAGCAATAGGAACAGGACTGTGGTGTCTACTGTACTACAAAATAGTAGAATACTCATTAGTATGAGCAAAATCTTTGGTTCTATCCCTAGCCTAGAGAAGAGAAAGGAGGGCAGTGGACAGAGGAAAGGGGACAGAGAAGAGAGGAGAGGGAAACAGAAAGCAAGAAGAGCAGACCGGAGGAGAGGATGGGAGGATGGGACCGAAACAAACAAATGGAAATCACAGCATGGGTTAGAATTATAAGGTAACCTTTACCAACATATGATGAAGGGAAAGAAATAATGTAAATAATATTCAAATCTGGAAGAGAAAGCCCAATAAAAACCCATACTGAAAGCGATAAAGGTAGATTTAATGAGGTAGAAAGTCAAATTCAGCATTAACAAAAGTGTTGAAGAACTCCGTGACACTGGGGAAGAAAGCAGAAGGAAGACGAAAAATGACAATGGTGGAAATACCAAACAGAGATCTAAAAGAATTACACATATTAAAGATTTTTTTAAGGAAAAAATAGTATCAAATTTATAGTCAATATATTTTCTGAAATGTTGAGTGGAAGCAAGTAAGCATTAATTAACAGAGATTACTTGGTGCATTATTAGCAAGATTAATGAAAAGACCATATTTAGACACACGTTGGGAATTATCTTGTATTGTCAGCTTAAAATATACTAGTTCTTTAAAGCAAAATTAATATCAAACAGCTAAAGTACCTAAAATTTTGAGGAAGAAGTATTGAATCATAATTGAAAACACAAATAAATCATTTCCTGTGTCTTAAAACAATAGAAAAAAAGTAGAGTCATCAAGAGATTTGAATAGATAACATGAACACAATTATCCTCTCAGAAACAATTTCTTTAAAAAGGTAGTTTATGACTCTGCAGAAACCAAAATTATATTTGATTTTGAGAGTGATAATTAGGAAAAAAAAAACAAAACAAAAATCTGGAGCCCCTTTGCTGCTCAGCTAAACCATGGAGCCCTCATCAGTTCATGTGTGCTAAGATATATCATACCCTTGGTAAGAGCACAGTGGACCCGCTTTGCTCTCTCTGGCTCCTCCTCGCTTGCTGTTTCAGAGCTCACTCTCTAGAGCAGTGCTTCTCAACCTGTAGGTCATGACCCCTTTGGAGGGGCAAATGAAAGACCCCTTCTTTCACAGGGGTCACTCAAGAACATCTGAAATATCAGATACACACATAACAATTCATAACAGGAGCAAAATTACAGCTGGGAAGCAGCAACAAGAATAATTAAAAAGAAGCACAATATGAAAAACTGTATCAAAGGGTCCCAGCATTAGGAAGGCTGAGAACCACTGTTCTAGAGCTGCACACACACACACACACACGCCACCACCACACACACTGTGTTGAGAGACTCATACTACAATGGTTGTGTGGCCACCAAGACCCAATGTTCTTACCAAGAAGACTACGAGATAAACCTTGTCTTTCCATGGGAGCACAATGCAAAGACATAAAGGCAGGTTTAAAACCCAGATAATTGAATAACTGATTTTGATCATTTAAATACCTACTAATGACTAAAATATTTTTTTAACTTTAAGATGAGAGAGCAATAAAAGCTAACAAGTAGTCAAAATTATAGACTTTTGTTTCATTTTGTTTAATACTTTCTCTGTCCTGTAAATTGTGACTGATGTATATTCACTCTGCCTCAAAAACACCATGAATGCAAGACAGGAACTATTCTAAATTCCAAAGAAATATTCTAAGGTAAGAAGCACATTTTACTCAAATTTATCTTTAAGTGACAGAACTTAGGATTTAGTTGTTGTTCTTTGTATTTGCTTCATATTCCAATTTTCTGATAATATCCTCCCTTTTGTATTAAGAAATATGAATATTGTCAAACATCAGGGGAAATAAAGTGATATGAAGATTTAAATCCCTGAAATAAGCTCACCGAAATGTTAACGGAGACTATCTTATGACCTTGCGTTTAAACTTGTTTGTGTTTAGTCAGTCTAGATTTGTATATTTGTTTTACTTCTGAGTTAATTTTTTTTTCTCACCTGTCCCAAGGCTCAGGTTAAAGCAAGGTAGCAGATACCTTCCATGATGCAGAACTTCCTACACTTCGGTAGCCTGTAGTTGGGTGGGTGTTTTTCCCCTTTTACTCTTTAGAGGACCCACCACCCAGCTCCCAAATAGATACATGGAAACTTATTTGTACTTATGAATGCCCGATCTTAGCTTGGCTTGTTTCTAGCCAGCTTTTCTTAACTTAAATTATTCTGCCTGCCTTTCACCTTTCTCTATTCTATATTCCTTTCTTTCCTTCTTATTCGGTGACTGGTTGAATAGCTGGGTGGCTGGCCGCTTGATTCCTCCTCTCCTCCTTTTCTAACTTTTCCTCCTTCTCTTTTTTCCCTTCTAGTGTAGGAGGCTTTTTTGTTTGTGTGTTGCTTTCGTTGGTTAAATGTTTATTTTCTCTGCCTGGCAGACCCACTTCTCCCTTTCCTGTCTAACTATTGGCCATTCAGTTCTTTATCGGAGCAATCAGCTGTTTTAGACAGACAAAGTAACACAGCTTCACAGAGTTAAACAAGTGCAACATAAAAGAATGCAACACATCTTTGCATCATTAAACAAATATTCCACAGCATAAACGAATGTAACACATATTCAACTAATATTCCACAACAATAGCCTCCCCTTATACTATTTCCTTTATTGTCACAAAATCTAATTAAAATTAGATTTATTTTTTATTTCATAATGGAAAAATAATTTTATATATGCTATTTGGGCTCCTACTACAATGTTTACTAGATAGAATGAACCCAAAGAAGTTCAAGAGGATTGGTAGCTCTCAAGGGATAAGAGGGAATAATGAAACATCCAAGGATAGACAGCAGAACAGAGAGGTGTGAGTGGTATTTCCAAAGCCCAGAGGTTAGCAACTACACAGTTAAGATAACTTGCCATGGGATGCATTTGGAGGAATGTCACTGTCAGATGTGCAGCAGGAATCAAGAGGACAGATGAGATAAACCAGATTCTTTTCCTTCCCCTTTGCTCTGATGTACTGGTCATGTCTTGCGTTGTTTCATTCAGAGGATAAGAACATCTCAGAGACATAGGGCAAGTAGTCAGATTTCTGCAGCATAGAATGAGGCATAAAGTATGACAAACAGATCGGGGTCAGAGATAAAAGTATTAGAATTGACTTCCAGATGCATCTCGACTGCTACAGCATTCAGGCATTTTCCATCCCATTTTCAGCTCGTGGAGACAACAGCTAAATCATCTACAGATGCTTGTTGCCCCCTGCAACCGCAGTTGGGTGTATCTTTTCTCTGTTATTTGGAAATATAGGTTGTAGCACACTAATCCAAAACTTAAGACAATGACCTGGACAAGAGGTGTCTGGAAGTGATCTGATTCTGGGTGGATTTTCAGAGTAGAGTCCCTAGCACCTTATGGTGACAAATAAGGACTGTGCAAGAGAGGAGTCAAGAATAGCAGGAGCCCCTTGGCCTCCTAGTCTTGTCACAGCCAATATTTAGCAATCACATTTTGTGAATGGTATGGGAAATTATGTTATTGGCTGAGATCACGGAGAGATGAAAGTCAACTGAGCATAGAAGCTCCAAGTTCTGACCAGTTGGGCATACCATAATTAAACAGACAGAAGAGAATATAGAATCATTGTATAGCAGTTCATATTCTAATTCCAGCATTAGAATGTTGAGGCAGGAATGATTCCATGAGGTCAAAGCCAACATAGGCTACAGAACTACATCTAGACTGAGGTCCTGGCTCAAACAAACAATAGTAAAAAACAAAACAAAACAAAAAGAAAAAGAAAAACAGGGCTGAGATGCTTCTATGGGTTAAACATTTACAGTACAAGTATAGGATCTGGGTTGAGATCCTCAGAACTCAAGTGAAGCTGGGCATGATAGCATCTGTTTATAATGCCGGAACTCCTATATGAGACAGGAGGTAGAGACAAAACAGTCCCTGGAAGGTTATGGGACAGCTAGCCTGTCATGTACTGTAGTGAGTCACCTTGCTACAGGATGAAAGGCAAAGACCAACATCTGAGTTTATTCTCTGACTGCCACATGTGCACCATGGCAAATTTATGCCGACGTACACATGTGTGCACACATGCACAGGCACATTCACACACACATGTGCGTACACGCGCACGCGCGCGCACACACACACACACACACAACTGAGAAAGAGATTAAAAACAAAAGCAACTAAACAAACCAATAAATAAAATCCGCTAAGAAGGAACCATTGAGTTCATCAAGGCTGAAGCGAAGCCTGTAAGGTAGGCGAAGAACAGGAAGGAGGCGTTTTACTTGAAAACCAAATGAAGATATTGTGTGCGATGGGGAAGATAAAAAGGCAACACTGGATGCTGCACAGAGGCCAACAGGGCAAGGAGCAGGAAGTAATTACTGGAGTGTTTTAAAACAGGAGAAGGAGTGCTTGTTGGCGATCCTGTCAGGAGGACTTTCATCCAAGTGGTCGGTCGAGGAGAAAGCCTAATTTGGAAGTTTCGTGAAGGAAAAAAGAAACCTTAGGGACAGTGTCTGTCAGAAACGATACCTTTGAGTAAATTGGCTTCGACGCAGAAACATGAGATGACTGTTGTCATGGGAAATGGAGTCAGGATGCCCATGTTTGCATTTAGAGATGAGAAAAATCATAGGACATTTTTATGTTTTATGTTAATTGAAAATAACTCTCTACCATCAAATGTTCTTTAGGGGACCAAAATATCTGGCAGTATGTTTTTCAAAAGAAAATATAAATACACCTTTATCTATTCATAAATTCCCTTGAGGTGTTGGGAGCCAGTCCCTAAGGAGCCAATTTTAATCTTTGCCATCTGCAAGTTAGACAACTTTGTAGAGCAGAGAGAGACGAGTAACATCTCTGAGATTCCACAGCCTCATTTGACTTGGCCAGCATGACAGGTTCCAGTAAGACGGACCCGGGACTGAGTCGGTTCAGCCTCCTCCATTCTGTTTCTGAATGTGAAGGAGTCCAGAGCAGGAGGCAGGGAGGGCAGGGAAGAACAGAGGGGAACTCAAATGTGACTTGCGGACAATTCCTTCTGAAATATCAGGTTTTCACATCCTGAGGTTTTTCATCTCATCACTTTGAGGCTTTCAAGTTTCCATCTCGGGCTCCTCCCTCGGGCAATGAGCAAATGCAGGAAGTTGTAAGAGTAGCATTCATTTTCCCTTTATTTTTCTGGATTTCTTACATTTCTGTCTCCAGGATCAGGAAAAAGAAAATCTTCTATACATCACCCCTATGTCCCATCTTTTTTTTTTTCTTGATGAGGTTTTTCCATTCCCATCTACCCTCTCTCTAAATAGATTCTTTCCACCTCTGTGCAGTTACATTTCCTTGGAAAACACAAACTGAATCAAGGGTGAAATTGCAAGGAAGACATGGAGCTGGGTATGGACAATGATTAAACTCCCATGTAATAACCAGAGAACCATGTAAGCCACAGGCAGGCTGCTGATACTGGGCGAACAAGGAGTTGATTAGTATGGTCCCAGGGTTACCAGCTAGGGAAAATGAGAAAAATGATTAACAACAAGAGACCATTGAGCAGTGTCATTCCCTGCTGGGTCCTGGCAGCCAAGAAGCCGAGGAATTTGCCCAGATTCTGCTTTCCTTTTCTTCCTATGTTTGCCCTGTTGCTTTTTGCTGGGACCAACGATGTCTGACTTTTGAAAACACCTTTATTTTGCATTTCTGTAACTTTAGGTGAGTTCAAGTCTTCTTTCCCTACCCGTGATGTCTCATGACTGTCTCTCACTCTGTAAACAGTTCCTGCTGATGAAGTCCCTGTTCAGCAGTAAGAATGTCCACCTGCAATATTCCCTATTTCCAACTGCTTCCAAAATGGAAGCTCAGGTCCTGATCTCGAGTTTGTGGTATCTCCAGCATTCTTTATTCCTATCACCAAGATTCCTTTGAGGACCCCAATCGGTACATGCCTTCTCACCTTAACCTCCTGTCATCTTCTGGGCCCCATTGCTGGGCTAACTGGGTTTATACAGGCTGCCAGAGCACTGTTAGAAGATGGCATATTCCTGACCCAAATTTATGTGATCCTTTGATAACATTTTAGTAATGCTATAAATGATGTATACATTAAGAAGTCACCAAACACTTCTGCAAAAAAATAAATACATATGATTTATCATTACCACAAATTAATGGATAAAACACATTAAACATGACTTTCTCAGGCAGGAGGAATCCTTCATAAACCTTTGCTCATTAGCATTCTGAGCACAATAATACAATCATAAGGAAAGAAACTGTAGCCCCCTTTGAACCATAACAAAGTAGCCTGTGTCCATCCAAAGTCTATAAATCAAGGCTTTGCAACAACTGCTTCTGCAGAACACATTTCTTTATCAGAATCTGCAGAAAAATGTATAGCCACGCACAAAAACCCTGCTTCATCCTATGTTGCAGGTTTCTGTCCTCTCTACACACAACACTCTCTATACTCAAACCAGTTGCCAAGCTCCCGGGTTCTTCCTCTAAAGGGGTCACAGGTCTGTTTCACTTGGTAAACACCGATGCAACTTTCAAGATCCAGAACAAGTGGCTGACCCACTGTGGAACTCTAATACCAACTCAAGACCAAATGCCCACAGCAATCACACAGCAGACTTCGTGAATGGAATGGCTGTAGTAGACTGGAATCCCTTTCACATTTTTTTTCTAGACCTCCCACATATATAAATATTTTCAGATTCATTTAAAAGTAGCCCCAAGCAAAGTCCAAAATTAAATAATATAGCAATAGAACCAACAGTGTAGATTCATTAAGGTGTAGAGGCAAAGTAGAACTAGAAAGGGATGATTCAGAGAACTGGAAACAGAATGGGGAAATGGAGGGTGAGTAGAGGTCTAGAAGCCAAAGAAGTAACAAATGAGAAACGGTTGATACTGTAAATGTTACAAAGATCTGGGATGTGGGTAGGGACCACAGCATGTTCACTGGTCAGAGACCTGGCTGCTTTCAAACTGCTCATAATCTTTGGCTTTGGGTCCCATGAACATTCAGCAGTAGACCAGGGTTTCTATCCTCAGTCTAAGGGTTCCGTGAACATGCAGCAGTAGACCAGGCTTTCTATCCTCAGTCTAATTGTGTCACAGAGCAGAGAGTGTTGATTTGTCCTCTAGAAGAGCCATATTCATCAGTTGCACTCAAAGCCATCTACTTATGAACAGTATTCTGCAGCCCTTCCTCTTTCCCTAACCTCTACGGACACCTTTATTCTCAGCACCTCCTTCCGCATTATCCGAATCATTTAATTTCTTACTTCCTTTTAGTCTGATTCCCTCTTGCCCTACTCCTCACTCCACTTTCCTCCCTCTTGCCATCCAAGGCTCTTGGAATCTGGAGCTGTGCACAGATGTTTGCATCCTGTGAGTCCTCGACTGTTTCTCAGGTGGTATCTGGGAGCAGGTGTTCTGATGTGAGCCTCCCTCCCTCTCTGCCTCTGCGGCTGTGCTTTCTATACAAACACCAGATTGCAATGATGCTTTTTTTTTTCTTTCCAGAGAGTACCCCATTCATGACCTCCAACTAGGCTGTGCTACCACATTCTTGGAGACAGGTGAAAGACAGCATGAAGCGTTTACAGGGCACGACTGGATTAGTTACTTTTGTCACTGCTGTAGAAGAATATCTGATAGGAACAATTTAGGGGAGCGAAGATTTCATTTCCATGCATAGCCAGTCTGTCGTGGTGTGAAAGGCATGGATGGGAGGGCATGGTCTATAGCAGATGATGTGCTAAGCAGATTCTAGTTCCACGGCACTGATAAAGAAGCAGAGAGCTCAAGGAGGAGCGGGATGAACTGTTTTTCCAAAGCAAACATTCCAGGTGAAGATCTCCAGATGTCATCCCGCTTCCTACAGGTTCCAGAACCTCCCCAAATAGTGCCACCAGCTGGGACAAAGAGTTCAAACATAGGTGCCCGATACACATGTTTATAATGTAAGGGTTAGGCCAAAGGCTTATAAGAAAGCACAATTTTATATTATGACTTTATCCCATACATTGATGCCTCTGTGTCTTCTTCCATTGTGTTTGTCTTTCTATATGAATATCTCTGTCCTCTACTTCTTCTCCTTGCCTTTTCTGGCAACACACACACACACACACACACACACACACATATATATATATATATATATATATATGTTTATATATCTTGCAAATAATTGATTTGATATATAATTGATAAATATTGATAATAATTTATACATATATATATCTTAAAATAATTGATTTGAAGAACCTTAGCAAACATCAGTAAGAATCAGGGTTACCTCCGGAATAGCCTAGCAGGGGCACAAGCTAACTGAGGCGCATGGCTTTATAGTCACTTATAGTGACTCCACCTCCCTCTTCCACTTCTCATTGCTGTTGATTTGTGAGTTTGTCTTGGCCCTGAGGACATGGAAGTAAACTTCTCTCTAGAAAAAGAGTCCTGTTTTCCTTCCTTTTAAAGTTTTCTTTGAGAATCCATGATCATGGCAAGGGCATTTTATTCCTGTCTTTGTTCTGTCCGTGATAAGTGAGCAGCACTTTGTCCTTCCTGCGATAGCAGGAATTATATTTATTTGATCCTTGTTAAAAATAACAGTCTTCTCGAAGCTGCCTATGATCTCTGCAGGTGTATTTGTTTGAATAGTTCTTGCTAAGAGCCTGGAGAATTAGGGAGAAATTCAAGAGTGAGAGGTAGTAGAGTCAGAGGAGCCCGAGGGGAGGGTGCTTGAATGACTTACTAATGGACCAGCTTAAAGCCCCAGACCTATCCAAACAAGGCAATTGGCTCCTGAAAAACAGAGCTCAGATCTGGCTATTTTGAGTGCTGTTGTGAAGAGTATTTTATAACCTATTTTTCTTACTTTACATAGCAGATCATCTGAAATGTGCATGTTTTGAATACGTGTACAGTGTGTGCTTATGTGTGCATCTCTACACGTGGAGGGTAGCCATGAACAGCAGGTATTGTCTTATGTCTATTTTCAGAAACAGTGTCTCTCATTGACTCTTGAGCTTGCTGTCTATGAGGCCCTGAGATCTTCCTGATTTGGCCCTTTAGTGCTAGGGTTACAGACATGTGCCTCTGTGCCCAGCTTTTACACGGGTGCTAGAGATCAAAACTTAGATTCTCATGTTTGTGTGGAAGCACTTTATCCACTGAGCCATCTTCCTCATCCGATTTAATGCATCTTAATTTTTATTTTAGATGCCTAGGCGAGACATTTTCTCTCCTCAAAGACTGCAATGCATTTACTTATAAAGACTAAGACACAGAACAGAAATGACCTTTAGAATCAGGTACATATGAATCAAACTACTCTATTACTTCATTCAGCCATTCATTCATTCAAAAATATTTATTGAGGATGTTCACTCTTCCAGTCATAACACCAAGAATGAAAGAGACAACTCGGGCGAATTTTCAGTGTCAACCTAGATAATTTATTAACTTCTCTCCTCCTCAGTTTCTCATCTATAAAATATGAATGCCATTACTTACCCTGCAGAGTGTCATGAAGATTGAACTAAAGAAACCATTTACAGCCCGTATTAGCTTTTGTATTGAGGATTATAATTAACCCTTTTCACAGCTTATTTGATTTTTTTTAACCGAGTTCCACCTGTTTACAATGATTCAAGATAAAGTTAGTCTTATCAAGTTCTCTCTAGGAGCATTTTTCTCACCCTGATGGGTAAGTTTCTCCTTCAAGCTCATGAAGATGTAGCCTAAAGAAATCAACGGAAGGTATACAACTGGATTTTCTCCACAGAAAAGTTATAGACACCTTGGCTGGAATGCCACACCTAACACAGTCTTACATCTTAGATGTGACAATATATAACCTGGGTTTTCTTTTGTTCATTTATTTTGCTTCTGTTTCTTCCACCTGTGATGTGGTAAAAGTAATAATTTCCTGGCCTAGTTTGTAGTGACTACTAAAGGCAATTATTAAATACAATAAATGATTGCATGTTTTAATGCTTTAATTATTTGATTTTTCAGCTGCATTTTTATGTGACATATGAGAATAACTGGGAAATACTTTCCTGGCTCTAAGTCTTACAAATTGTCTCATTTTATTTCCCTTTGCAAATCTGCATGCCCAGACTTCTCTTTGGATCTCTATTAATGATGGTGCTAGGAGCTGGCAAGAGGAAGAAGGTAAGATTACTAAAGTTTAGATTTACAAACTAGATATATTTGAAAGTAAAAGTTCATATTAGGATTTTCCTTTGATGTTCTTAAGTTTGGGGCAGGGGTAATAGTAATGTGTTCAAACCTAGGTTCAAATTGTTCTTGAAATAGAACTATGGGCATTTGAAGTAAATTCACAAGGCATCTTCAGAATGCAGGGTGATAAGGAAGACCATGCTCCAGTACCTAACTCAGTCCCCATGCCTACATTTTCCACCTCATAAATGATAACCAAAAAGTTAACCTTCTCCTGAGTAATTTATCCCAGATGACCTCTCTCATCCTAGTCTGTTTATAGTTAAAATATGTTCTGAGGAATGCATTCTTTGATAATTCTGTCATTTTGTGCACAACATAGCATCCAGTAGCTGATGGCTACTAGGAACATGATGAGCAAAACAACAAGCGATTAAAGATTAAATCAAGCACAACAGAAAATGCTGCACCAAAGAGACTCAACAGACAGGACATCTGTGAGGCTGCTGGAAGCATGACATATTGTTGTTGTATAGCAAATTTCTTCAGAAATAATTAGAATAGACTCTAAAGTAATAACAAGCAGTCTAGTAACTACATCAACCAGCAATGTAGTTGCTTATTGACATTATTAAGTGTTACTTACTGTCCATCATTGTATGAGCCTGGCTTTTATAAGAACATCAGTGGAGTTAGTCTGTTTACACCCACATCGTCAGCAGTATCTGAGAATTTCATCATGATACGATGATTGACAGCAACATTACTAGGTGGCAAGAATTTCTCAGGGTCATTGCAATGGCATGGGAACACCATCTAATATGTGGTCCTTCCGTGACTGGAATGCTGCCCGGTGTACCACTACACCAATCAACTAATAACTCAAAACTCCCATATCAAAGCAAACCTTGCCCTTATCCTTCTAACTCTACTAGACCAACACCACTTCTCACATCACAGGCAACACAATCAGTACTTACCCACCAAATCTGGTCCAGATTGGAGTCTGGATCTCCAGAGGTGGTCATCAAGTACTGTTTTACCAGAGCCACACGGGCCCCTCCTCCGAGCTCCTGTAATTTCCAAGGCAGGATTCTGTTAGTATTCTTACCACAGAGCATTCTAATTGTTTGTTTACCACTCTCTCCAATGGAATGTGAGCTGTTCACAGATTGCAAATGTCTTATTCATACGGATATAAAAGTAAAGTATACACTTAATACTTCTTGAACAAATAAACGCAGAGCTTTGTCCCCTTTGGGGCACCACCTTAGCATGTCACACAAAGTACAAGGCACTGGCAAGGCTCTCATTCCCTCATTCTCAGTTTTAATTAGTTGCTAGGCTGTGTTTGTTTCCTTCCTTCATAGCTCCCCAAGATTGTGGATAATGCTTTTCTAATTGCCATTTTGTATCCGTTTTCCTTCCTTTCTCCACTCTCCCCCTCAACTTCAACCACAGAGAGCTGATGTGTGGCAAAAAAGATGAATTTCTCAGATGTGAACACAGAAAAAGCCAAACAAACCTCTGCTTTCACCCAGACCAATGGTACAAAAGCACTCACATGCAAAGAGAGAAGAAACATTAATTTCTATGGGTAGCCATTATAATTACCAGACTGGGCAGCAGCTCTTAAAATTACTGTAAGACCTTGAATTCCCGAAGATTGACCAGGGACACCATGGAGCTTTCCTTATATCTTATCTAAAGAGAAAGTACCCAACTCAGAGAGCGGACTTGAAGAGACCAAAGAAGGCCGATGTTTTTTGTGTGTGCTCTACAAACCCTTCCTGCTCAGTAGAACATTCATCTTATTTGAATGAAACTAAGAACTAATCTGCAGACCAACAAATAGTATACTTACAAAACTTCTATGATTGGCTGAAATCTAATTAATAGATATACTATTCATTATTATGATTATTATAATATGTGTCGTGCCAATGTTTGAATCCAGGGCCTACACACTCTGCCACATAATTGCTATTTTGATCAGATGGTTTTCTATGAAACCAATATTTCTTCTTTCCTATGTTTTAAGCAGTGAGTGAAGCTTTGCAAAGCCCGTAGGTATCAGGCACTGTACTCTCAAGGACCAAACAAAGAAGCTTTGTCAACACTAGCTGAAATGCATGGACAATTGAAGTCTCCCTATGTGATCACTCTGATCAATCTCCTTCCACCAGTCCTAATCATCTATAATATAAAACCCAAATTTATGAGTGAGTAAGTAAGACATTGACATCCTGACCCTAGTCCTATCTCCTGCCTCCACAACCACTGTGATCCACTTGCAATACATGTAAACACAAACACAAGGGCATTATAACATCCTCTGATTTGCAAAACTTATTAAATTGTCTGGAATGACTTCATTTATTTGTTATTGAGTGAGTGAGTGAGTGAGTGAGTGAGTGAGTGAGAGAGTGAGTAATCGATCCCAGGAGGTTCTTACCCAGTATGTAAGGCTATCCCTGGAACTAACTATGTAGGTCAAGCTGATTTTAAACTCATAGCAATCCTCCTGTCTTAGCCTCTGGAGTACTGAGATTACAGATGAGAATCAGCCAGCCCAGCCTCTCAAACCTTCTTGAATGCCCCTTCCCAAGTCTTGCCCTATTTTCCTGTCCTTTCTTTCACAACTTTTCCCACATGCTAACATCAAGATATGTGTCTCAAGTCTGCTCTTAATGTCTACACTGGGAATTTCTTGAAGACATGAGTTTAATACATTTTGTTCAAACTTGTTTCTCAAGCCTTTAAAGTAAAACCTAATACATATTTTACACTAAAAAATCCTTTATGGAATGAATAAATTAAAAATGAAATTACCTATGGTAGTAATATAAAGTTAAGTGATCTTTAGGCAGTAAAGTATATAGGCATTAAAAAGAAGGAAACTGGGTCAAATCAGGAGACTCTAAAAGAAGAGGAAACCCAAATGTATAATTGTAGGAACCACTTTTAAACCCAGAGAACAAAAGGAAACATAAAGCAAATATTATTCTAGGTTGAAGAAGATGAATATTAACTCTGGAAACTATGAATAGGTCCTTCTGACATCAATCTCTAGAAAAGTTCCATAATATATCACTGAATCAATAACAAACAATTTAAAAGAACCTATAGAGAAAGCATTAATTACCAGAAGACAGCACCTTTATCCCAAAGAGGAAGAAAAAAAAGATGTCTAAAATTATTTTTCATTTTTTCTTTCTTAAATTCACTAGTGTGAGGACAGTAAGATGGCTCAGAGGGAAAGGGCGCTGCTTGCCAAGCATCATGACCTCATTCAGTCCCCAGAAATCACATACAGTTGAGAGGGGGCATCACTTCCCACAAGCTGGCATCTGACTTTGCTGTGTGTATGATGTCATGTATGTGTGCACATAAACAGGTAAGACACAACTTAAAAAATAAATTGCTAAAACATGAATATGACTTTTGGTGTGGGAGAATTATCTGTATTCTGTCAATCATATTTTAATAAAACGCTGATTGGCCAGGCAGGCAGTATAGGCAGGAAAGCCAGACAGGAAGTAGGGGTGGAGCAAAGAGACTGGGAGTATTCTGGAAGCAGAAGCTCTCTCTCAGGCACTCCTGCGCAGACCACCGAAGAGACAGCATGTAACCTGCCCAGCTGAAAAAGGTATGGAGCCATTATGGCTAACATAGATCAGAATAATGGGTTAATATAAGTTATAAGAGTTAACAAGAAGCCTGACCCTATGGGCCAATCAGTTTATAACCTTATGGAGTCTTGTGTGTGATTTTCTTTGTTGCTTGCCGGCTGTTGGGGTACTAGGCGGGACAGAAACCCCAACAAGCCGGCCTTCGTGTTACATATGGCGCCCAGACGTGGATAACTGAATCCACAGAAAGCCTGAGAAAGCTTGGAAAAGAATAGAGTAAAGCATGGCTTCTTGGTAGCAGCAATTTCTCAGGTTTACTTTGCTTGCTAGAGGCAAGCAAGCGCTCTCTTCTGAGAGAGGCTTCCTGACTCAACTTTAGCTGCAAAACCTTGCAGCTCTTTAAAGAGGTCCTGCCACAAAACACTTAAATGTTGTTGATGACAAGCTGAACGCATTCTTTTCAGTTTTCAGCTGTAACAGGAGAAAAGCTGTGCTGTTTTAAAATGCCGGCTATCTGGGCTGTCCTGCCAGAGCAAACTCTGACTCTTTCAGGCAGGCAGTCCTACTGAGTGTGGTCTGTGAGCAGAATGCTGCAGCTTGCTTGCTGGCAAGGACTTTGAAACGCCATAGAGTTGTGGCAGTGAACACAGCTCTGGCTGGTACCTCAGCCTTGAGGCTGAAATGCTAAGGAATGAGCTGGATCTAGCTGTCAAAGCCACGGCTCTCCATATTGCTTAGTAAATTAATGGCTCATGTGGTCAGAAAAAGAAAAATATACAGTAAAGAGAGATTCAAAGAGGAAGAAAACCTCTAAATGGTTTACAGTGTGTATATGCAGGCTAAAAGTTAAAGTTCTTAAAGTTAAAAGGAAAGAAAGAGAGTAGTTGGGTGTGGTGGTACACACCTTTAATCCCAATGCCTGGGAGGCAGAGGCATATTGACCTCTGTGACTTCAAGGGGTAGAGGTAGATTGACCTCTGTGACCTCAAGGTGTGGTAGTACACGCCTTTAATCCCAATGCCTGGGAGGCAGAGACAGATCTCTGTGAGTTCAAGGTGTGGTAGCATACACCTTTAATCCCAGCACTGGGGAGGCAGAGACAGGAGGATCTCTGTGAGTTCAAAGACAGCCTAGTCTACAGTGTTATTCCAGGACAAAGATATACAAAGATCCTGTCTCAAAAAGTAAAAGTAAAAATAAAAGAAATAGAGGTTAAAATAAAGCCACATAAAGATGGAAAATGCACAGAGAATCTTCATACTGTATGCTTTTATGCTCTCTTTAAATTGTTTGATTGCTGAGGAAGGAGCAACAACTGCTAAAAGACTTTTGTTTATAAATGCTGCTGAACTAACCCAAGATAGGAATTTTGAAAATACCTTGGCTTCAAAACTGAAGTCAAAAGGTATGTTACTTTGGAGAAGAGATTTTGCTTTTGTTTCCACAGAAAACGAGAGACTCTGGATTTATTCAGAGTTAAGAATAATCACCTTTGACCAAGGGAGGCCACCTGAAAAATCTCCGATAGGAACAGATGGCCCAGATGACAGAGGTCTACATCCAGAACTGATCCAAGACTGCTGCCTGAGATGATCGAGACTCACAGGATACTCCAGTCATGACTTGATTATAACTCTAAATTTTCTTTAGGTCCCCTTAAGACTATCAGCGCCCCCAACCAGCAGGAAGTAGCCTGAAATACTATGCCCACATTCCCAACAAATGGATTATGGGTATTTTCCTTTGTTTAAAAAAAAAAGGGAAATGGTGCGGGAGAATTATCTGTATTCTGTCAATCATATTTTAATAAAACGCTGATTGGCCAGGCAGGCAGTATAGGCAGGAAAGCCAGACAGGAAGTAGGGGTGGAGCAAAGAGACTGGGAGTATTCTGGAAGCAGAAGCTCTCTCTCAGCCATTCCTGCGCAGACCACCAAAGAGGCAACATGTAAGCTGTCACACTGAGAAAGGTATTGAGCCCATGTGGCTAACATAGATAAGGATAATGGGGTAATATATGTTATAAGAGTTAACAAGAAGCCTGACCCAATGGACCAATCAGTTTATAACCTTATGGAGTCCTGTGTGTGATTTTCTTTGTTGCTTGCCGGCTGTTGGGGTACTGGGCTGGACAGAAACCCCAACAAGTCAGCCCTCATGTTACAGACTTTAATACTATCCTTTATATTTTATGATTTATTTTCATACTTTGCATAAAAACATAGGTTTACTAAGCCATATTTCAAGGCATCAAATGGAACAAAGGAAACAGTGAATGAGAGAATCAGAATTCAGTGTCTAAATAAAGATCTTGGTGAAACAAACAAAGCAACAAATAAAAATATGTGATCACACACTATAGATAAGGCATAGCTTAGCTACAACAGATAACATGATGTCGTGGGTTTTCATAATATACTTGTATAAAGTATATTACATAATGCTTTATATTTTATAATTACTCCTGCTCTGTTTTTTTTTCCTGTTGTGATAAGCACCATAACCAAAAGTAACTTGGCAGAAAAATGGCTTTATTTGGCTTTTAGGCTACAGTCCATTATCTAAAGAAGTCAAAACCTTGAGGCAAGAACTGGAAGCAGGGACCACAGAGGAATATTGCTTATTGGCTTACATCTCCTGGATTGGATTGCTCACCTAACTTTCTGTCTTTTTTTTTGTTCTTCCAAGACAGGAACTCTCTGTGTAACAGCCCTAGTTGTCCTGGAACTAGCTTTTGTAGACCAGACTAGCCTCAGACTCACAGAGATTCGCCTACCTCTGGTTCCCTCCCGAGTGCTAGGATTACAGGCATACACCACCACTGCCCAGTTTTTTTCTTAAACAGCTCAGAAATACCTGTTTAGGAGTGACACTGCTCACAGTGAGCTGCACTTTTTTGCATCAATTAACCATCAGGAAAATGGCTTACAGAAATGCCTACAGTGGAGGGTCCCTCTTCCCAGGTGTGGCAAATTGACACCCAAGATTAGCCATCACAATTCCCAAATAGACCAAATACACCCAAGTGACATCAGCAGTGGCACAGAACTAAAAGAAACTACGAATCCCTTTCTTAGCTGTGACTTGAGTATTGGAACTGGTGGGCCATTTACTTTTAAATAAGTTTAAGAAAATCTATTATTCTCAAAGAGGAGCACTTGAATGAGTGAGAAGAAACCGTGTCTACGGAACAAGATATGTTTAAGAAGGAACATGTTAGAGAAAAAGCATCAGCAAAGCCAAGATAGTAAGAATCTTCGCAAACAGAAATGGAATGAAATTTGCTTGGGATACCTTCAGAAGACAGAATTGAAACCTGAATAAAAATTCTAAGTCAAATTCAATGCATTCAAAAAATTCTTTGACAACAGAGCTATTCACAATTGGAACAGGCTGTTTCATAAGTAAGCAGGCTCTCCAAGCTACTGGTGTTCACATGAGGTGGACTAGCATAGGATTCATTAACATTCTAATCTGCATATTCTGCAATAGGAGTTCTGAAAGGGGGATCCTCTGTGGAGAGGGAGAAATAAATGAAAATGATGGTGGGATCAGTCACTTAAATAGAATTGGATTTAAGAGGAGACATTTCACATGTCATTCTTCTGAGCTTAAGTGTGTGATGATAGCCTAGTAGAAGGGGTGAGGTAGCAATTGGCTACATTATCTAATTCCAAGAGGAAAGGTCTGAGCTAGATATAAGTTTGGGTGTATCCATAGCAGAGGTCAGTACCGTCCAATCTGAACACAGAACGTTGTTTATAACTACTGATTTTATTTACCTTATTTACCTTCAAAATAGTTAAAATATTCTCATTTAGCATGCAACCAATGCAAAATTGTTTAAATAATTTCATTTCTTTGTTGTTGTTTATATAAGTATTTAAAATCTTCTATGTTGGAGGGGACTGCTTGTTCGTCCCAGCCACCCAGAACTGAAATAATCACACAGAAACTATATTAATTAAATCACTGCTTGGCCCATTAGCTCTAGCTTCTTATTGGCTAACTCTTACATATCAATTTAAACCATCTCCATTAATCTGTGTATCGCCACATGGCAGTGGTATACCGGGTAAAGTTCTGGCATCTGTCTCAGGTGGATCTACATGGCTTCTCTCTTTCTCTGCCCTTCTTTCTCCCAGCATTTAGTTCAGTCTTCCCTGCCTACCTCTGCTCTGCCCTGCCATAGGCTCAAGCCAGCTTTCTTTATTAGTCAATCATATTCACAGCATACACAGGGAAATCCCACATCACTTTCCATTTTCTGTTTAAATAAAAAGGAAGGTTTTAACTTTAACATGGCAAAATTACATAAAACAAAATAGTTATCAAACAAAAAAATGCGTTACAATATTTATATCTACTTTATCTTTTGTCATAACTAAGGAAAACTATAATTATAAATATAAATTCTTCAGCTCCATCAAAGACTCCAGAAGGATATAATATTACCTAAGCAAACAATAAGTTCATTGTAAGCAACTTCCAAAATTCTAGAATTGACAGAGATATCTCGCTGCCTGGACAGTCATCCAAAGTTCTTCTCTTGGGGTATCCATCTTCAGCCCACAGGCCTATTGTACTCAGCAGACTTTTCCATGAAGCAGGAAATTTCAAAGACAGGTCTGCCTATATTGGCAGTTTGTCAGTCACTTTCTTCTGTGTCCTGTGAATTGTCTGGCACATTTTTTTTATGCAGCAGGAACCCTAAAGGATCATCTCACCTTTAGGCAAGTTCAGCAATCATTTCTCTGTGGCTCTTGCATGTCCAGTTAAGCAGTCCAGGCAAGAGCAGTTTCTTGCCCAAATGGCTAGCAAACTCTATAAGGAGCCTCTTCGATGCCCTTCATCCTCTTGAAGTAGATTTGTGCTGCCAAAAGCAGATGTGTCTCATTGTCATGAAACATCCTAAGTTCTTAAACATTTTAAATGCCATATTCTGAAGGTCTCTGGAAGATTTGAAGAATACCTATCTAACTGAAATATAACTCTGTATATCTAGAAAACCTAACAAGATAACAAGCTTTACTATTATAGATGATTTTCTATTAACATACATTTTTAATTACACATTACTTTTTTAAATGAACTGCACAATTCCAATACCTTAATCAAGAGCAGAAATATATATACACAGTATAACAAAATTGACCTTAAAATTGTATTAATAAGCCAAAATGCATACCAATGCAAATCTTTATAGTATATCTCCATTTAAATATAAACAAACATTTATAAACAACACTTGGGAATATGGGCATAGTTTTCTCCATACTGCTTCCTGCTTTTTGTTGGGTGAAGTAATTTTCTGAAGGGTGTTCAAATCATCCTTTCAGGGTGTCTTGGTCCATCAAACCATATTATTCTGAAAGCAATCCATGGGTTCTCATCCTCTGTGGAGACAAAAGAAGAATCTCTTTTCCAAAGCAACATATCCTTAGACTCAAATTCTGAAGCCAAGATACTTTTAGAATATACATGCTCATTTAGCTTAGCAGCCCAAATGATGAAATGTCTCTCTGTACTTGGCTCCTTCACAGTCAAAAAGTTCAAAGAAATCACAATAATATACATAATCCAGACTTTGAATTTTCCATCTTTATGCGGCTTGTTTTTCTTTACTCATTTTAATGTATGATTGTCTGTACTCTGCGTCTTTAAAGACTTTGTTGTAATTTTTTACAAACCATTTATTTCCTTTTATAACTTTCTATACTCTTTTTCTTTTCTCTCCCAAGCCTGTGTACATTTATCCAACACTGTGACTCATTTAGAAGTCTTTTATGTCTGAATCTGTCCTCTTGTGTATCTGTAATTCTTTACTGTTTAGGAGTACTTCTTAAAATGCTATGTGCTTCTTAAAAACTTAAGCTGCACCATTGCTAGGAAAAATATGGTACTTCCTGCTTGCAATGCCCAGCCCAACAATGCGGAGCTGCTCGCCGCCTATAAGAGTCATACACAGTGCCCCATCTCTAGGCACACAGCTGGCCCATGTTGCCACCATGCAAGCTGTAGAACATTGCTCACAAACCCTATTCAAATGCTCAGTCTCCTGAAAGAGCCAGAGGTCCTGCTGGCAGCACAGCCCAGAAAGCCGGCATTTCAAAATGGTGTGGCTTTTTTTCTGATACTGCTGAATCAGGAAGACCTCTCTTAAAGGTGCTGTGGTATGCCACCAGCAAAATGTTGACTACCAAGAAGCCATGCTTAACTCTGTTCTTTTGTGTCTAGAATTCTTTTTTAAGCTTTCTCAGGTTTTTTATGTGGATGTAGTTATCCACATTGGCATGTCAATTTGTTGGAGGGAGCTGCTTGTTCATCTTGGCTGCCCAGAACCTAAATAATCACACAGAAACTGTATTAAATAAAACATGGTTTAGCCCATTAGCTCTAGCTTCTTATTGACTAACTCTTACATATTAATTTAGCCCATCTCCACTAATATGTCTATTGTCTCGTGGCAGTGGATTACTGGGCAAAGTTCTGGCATCTGTCTCCAATGGGGCTGCATGACTTTTCTCTTCCTCTGTCCTTCTTTCTCAAAGTATTCAGTTCAGTCTTCCCTGCCTACCTCTACTCCACCCTGCCATAGGCTCAAGCCAGCTTTCTTTATTAAACAATCACATTCACAGCATACAGAGGAAAATCCCACATCACGTCTATGCATATTCTACTTAGAGCATCTCAATTTAGATACCTGCCTTCTTATTCCATGAACTTAACAGACACCTTTGGACAATGGGTACCATGACATACAACTCAGACATGGAATATCATCTTTTTTTTTTTTTTTTGCTTTTTTTCAAAGCAGAGTTTCTCTGTAACTTTGGAGCCTGTTCTGGAACTAGCTCTTGTAGACCAGACTGGCCTCAAGCTCACAGAGAGCTACCTGTCTCTGCCTCCCTAGTACTGGTATTAAAGGCATGTTGCACCACTGCTCAGTTTATCAAATTCCTTAAAGCAGATAATTAATTTTAAAAGTGATTTAAAATTTCATACTGAAAATATCTAACAAAATAAACTAGGATTAGCCAAGAGAAAATCCTTGAAAACTGTATGAAGGAGAGAGCAAAGAGAATAGAGTAAAAATGTGTATAGTCAATTTATGCTAAACTCTAATACAAGTTGAGGATTTAGCAATATACCACTAAGGCTAAAGAGATGGCTCACTGGTTTAGAGAGCTCTTGTTGTTCTCACAAAGAACCTAGATTCAATTCCCAGTACCCACAGTGACTCACAATCATCTACAATTTCAGTTCCAGGGGATTTGATTCCATCTTCTGGCCTTTGTGGGTAGAAGGCAAACATGTAGAGAACATACATACATGTGAGCAAAACACTCATACAAGCAAAACAAATAGAATCAATATTTAAAAAAATGCATTGGACTTAGCGATGTAGGAAGCCTGGAAGCAATGTTCAGGATATGTGGCACTCAACCATACTCGGGAAAGTAGATGCTTTAACTCCACTCTTCTTAGTTGGAGGAGTAATGTGCCAAGGCAGGGTAGTTCTTTGCCCCAGTCTGCTATAAACCTCGGAACTCTTTGATGCAACCAATTAATAGGAAAGAGAATAAAAGGCAAGCTGAGGGTTAGCCTCTCCCAGGAGACTCTTGTGCAAGGCATAAAGAAAGCAACCAGTCTGCTTCCTTTTAGTGCGCGTGTATGCAGGATCTTCTATTAAAAGATTCAAGCTTTCTTCTTATTCAAAGCATAAAATAAGTAGTTTCCTTCTTTTAACATGACTTTGTAGACAGATTTTGGTAGGAATAAAGTGGGAATAGTCTTCATGCGTGGAGCTGCCAATACTGAGTCTTTAAAACCAATGTAGCAGAACAAGCAAATAAAGGGGGCAAATGGGACCCACTGAGAGAAAAGCTATGTGTATATCAGTCCTGGTTTAGATTTAGATTCATCTAGTTAAAATGAATGGTGTGGATCACATATCAGGCATAATTATTTAAATAATATAGGCAGATCTTATTGCACTCCGAGCAAAGTTGCATTGTCTTACTCCACTACTTAAGGGGCTATCTCTAAGAAGCTTTCTCACTGCTGATGCAGCTGCATTCAGCAGCTGGAGACCCCACACAACACGGCTATATCCCCTGAAAATAAAGTTGAACCAAAAGAATGAGACCTTCAGGGATAACATTTCTTGAGCCCAGACGCAGATATAATCACCAAATCCTAGACATCATATTCAGGATGATTGATTCACATGAAGACTATATAATGATTCTTTTATAAGGTTTATTTGACTTCAGAAAACCCATGGCGAGTGTGTGTTCATTCATTTCTGTGTTTTTTTTTTGCAAAAGTAGACCTTTCTAGACAACTGTCATCCCATCCTTTCCAGCTCCACATGGTCTGTTCCTAGCTCCATTGTTTCAGTATTCCCAGTTTTCCTTGTTACTTTCTGACTCCATGACACCCTTGAATCTCTGTTCTCATGGAGACTTTTTCCCCCTGCCAGCTCATTCTGAGGATTCATGATGACTGCAGTTGCCATAGGAATGATTCATCTATCATAAAGGTGGCTGCATGAGATCACAAATACTCCAAGGAGAGCCAGGAGGGAGAGAAGCAATATTCAAAACAAGAGATAGATCGGCACTGAAAGTAGATGACAGCTTAATGAGATGGGGAAATAAAGCCTGTACGTTTTCTGTAATTCTCATGCGTGTGTGCACATCTCTGAGAGACCCAAGTGCAGATCCACTGTCAAATGTGTCTCCCTTGCCCACTGGAGACTTTATCATAAAAATAGAATGTAGTTTATAGGCTATAAAGAAGCAGCCACATTTTCAACAGCCAGTTGGTGAAAATGAAAGCCAGGATTGCCTGGGGTGATCTTGGACACCACACCATAGGCATCCACTGCCGGCTGCTTGTGAGTGATTATTTACCTGTCGTTTATAAGAAAGGGCTGGAGACAACTCTGAAAAGATTTAGCTCTCTACCTGGATGGCTTAATATTTTAGCCTCCATTTTTATTCCTGAAATGGAACATTTTCATTATAATGTAATCCTTCTGTCAATACTCCAAAAGTCATGATCATCTTAGTACTTTATCTCCTTAATGGCACTTAAGAAGAATGTAAACCCGAATTCCAAATTCTGGTTAAAGTTCATCTACCCACTGAATAGTCTGTGACTGTGACTTGTAAACTGAGTCTTACTCCAGGCATCGATAATTGTCCTAACAATTATCAACCATAATCCAGATACTGGCAAAATCCTTTTGAATGGGACATAAGCAACATCTATACCTCTTAAGATTCCCAAAACCAAACTGAGGCATGATGACACCACAGTTCACTCTAAGGAACCAGAGACCTCACTGGGCTTCCTAACAGAACATATTGAGGGAGGGGCTACTTACAGAAGTGTGGGCATTCCTGCCTCAACAGGCCATACCTGAAAAACCCTTACCCAATAGGCATGAGAGCTTCCCACTAACTGCATAGAGTACCTACCCCCTACTTCCCCTACTCTTCTTTGAACTGTGTACACATGTCACTAAGGCAAGTTACATACTACAGGTGATATAGAGAGGCAAGAAACTCAGATGAGGACCTTATGACATCCCCCTCCACTCCTTTGGAAAGGCGTATGAACAGTGAACAAGACCAGATGGAATTCTCCTTTTGCAAGGTGACATAGCTGAACACGCAGTGTCTCGGCTCAAATGACAGTCTAACACGACATCAGGTCACAGATAGCCCTGTGAATGTGACTAGAGATTGACCATTCTGTGTACCAGAGTCCTGCATCTCACAATCCAACTTTTATAGTCAACACAGGGAAGGAGACGCGTATGGGCAATATGGACCAGCCACAAGGCAACATACATGTCTTTGTAAAGGTAGGTCAGAATAATTTTAATCATGAAATAAGATGCACAGTTTCCAAGCAACAGGATGCCAATCAGCCATTTGTAATTCAAGGATTCATTCTCTTTGTTATGAAGATGCTGGATAAGCAGGGACGGTAGAAATACTTCTTAGCATGAGTATAAAACAAAGTACGGTCTAAGGATGTGGAAATCAAGCCTGCAGAGGACAAACCCATGAAGCGATACTTTTACACCTCTGAGCTCTTTGAAGCAGAGATCTATCCCTCTGCTTCCATGACTGCTAACTCAGCCATGCTGTGGTTGGCTTCTTGACTCTGCACCAATTACTAGTGTGAGTGGATCCAATTGCAAATCAGAGAGCATGTTTTTGGGTCATTCACATTACTTGATCTGTGGTCCAAACATTGGCAGTAGAACGCAAATCAGAATAGTCACAGTAAGCCTTCTAATGCTACTTCATCTAGTATATTACAGGGTCTTAAAAACACTGTCACAGTTAAGCCAGACAATGGTTAGGTTGCTAAGACATTATCCTGTGGTTCCTTCCCCTTCTGTTTTAGCACCTGCAAATTTATTACATAAGATATTATTTTGTACTCAATCTAATTACCTAGAACTATTTGTAGTCATTTGAAATACACTCCATGTTGATTAAAATAATTAGTGTAGGGCTACTAAATATTTACCTAAGATATGAATCCAGGGGGAATTTGATAAATTTAATTAGCAAGAACTAATTATTGTTATGATAGGAGTTAGGGTTTAATAAATATAATTACCGAGCACAAATGATGGTTTCTTAATTAATAGATACTAGTTGCAAACATAAGAGCCATTATCATATTTTCATGCAGGACATGCTATTCAGCACACCTTCCAGATGTCAACGGTAGCAGTCATGGCGACTTACAATAAAAGGAGCTTGCATTTGTACAGTGCTTATGCTGTCGAGCAGATTTCTAAGAGGCCAGACTATTAATTCATTTAATCCTTATACCACTCTACTGTGGTTCCTAGTTTACATGGCAAAGGAAGGAAAGTCTAGTAATGAAGCTGCTGGGCGATTGGTAAAGAAAAGTCCCCAGACTATCTTGATACAAAATATACAGCTTTAATAAACAGAAGTAAGACTTACAACAGCTTACACCAGAATCCAACCGATCTGTCCGGACGCAGGAGCCAGTCGAAAAGAGAGCTAGTGGAGCGCGTTTGCTAGGTTTATAGGCAGGCTTTTGCCTGAGGGCGGCACGCCCCGAAAACAGAATATGATTGGCTGACCTCCCCTATCATAGTAACTTGATCAAAATTATACACAGGAAGTGACACAGCATGGAAATGATCCCAAGAAATTCGGCCCCTAAATCCATATTCTGAACCACTCTCTACAGAGCCTAGAATAAACAGCCACCACCTCAAACGAAAGAGAATAAAAGTTCAAAAGGTCAGTAAACAAAACCCTATTCCATACTTATCATCGGTGGGTAATAAGCGTTTGGTAAGTATGTGTGATTTCCCAAATCAATTGTATGATAGATAGTTGAAATCGATTCTAGAACGATTGAACCATTCATGTTATCTACATAAGGCCAGGGCACTCTACTGAACTCGTGCTTTCTGAAGCTTGGTCTCTTTTCTTTTCTTTCTTTTTTTTTAAGGAAGAAGAGCTTGCCTGGCTTTTGTTATGAATGTCTTTCCCCAGATCCTAGCTTATGTCCCTTCTCATTGCTGTTCCCATAAAAAGAATTTTAAGTCTTTCAGTTGTGCCTTTGGGACACGGATAGTGCTAGAATTTCATTTACGAAGAAAATGGGCAATTGTCATCAATAATAGGAGACTGCGCTAAAGGTAGGTTGCAAGAACACAGATTGCCTCACGCCCAGAGCTTTCTATTCAAATTGGATTCTGGAAGATCTGGATTGGTGCCAAAGAGCAAAGCAAGCTTAGAGACCACCTCCCTCAGGCCTGTCCTTGTTTAGGAGAAATTGTATTTCTCCCCTTGGTCAATCCTGAGACACAATTTAATCTTAGAGGAACAACACAGAAGGGGAGAAAAGAGAGAGAGAGAAAGAAAGAAAGAAAATGAGAAAAACCAATAAATAGTAAAAACAGGAAGCAGGAAAAGATAGGCCTGGATGTGCAATCCTTTTTTTGTGCCTGTTAAATGAACTCTGGTGGGGATGAGGAGAGAGAATTATCCTATTTATATATTGAAAGGAATTTTAAATATGCATAGGCAGGGAGTGAGGATCTGAAGAGATTGAAATGCAAAACACAGCATGGTCCATGCCTATTCCTTTCCACCTCTCAGCACCATTAGCAAGCTCCTTGCACCAATGTCTGGACGGCTCCTTCTAAAACTCAGAGCCATCCTTCCACTAACTCAGCATTTCTGTTTTAGAAAAGCAATTTTATTTTTAAAAAGGAGCGGGCCTTCACTTGCCAAACACTTGGTAAATGAATTCACCTAGGAACCCACAGTTCACATTTGCCCAAGGACGCACACAAGTCCAGCAGATCTGTCGGCACACGAAGCCCCACTCCCTTTAGCTTGGCATCCTAACCTCTTCACGCTGGGACTCCAGACAGGCAGTTAAGATTCATAACATGCAGGGACATCTCATACCATTATTCAGGGAGACGAGCACAGAGATGAGGTAGCATCAGGAAGTCATTCTCATTCAACAGAATACAATCACTCAACAACACTTAAGAGATTAAAAAAATCCATATTTCCTCATTAATATACGTTATCCCCATTTAAAAAGAAACCCTCAGCTCAACAAAATTATAACTTCTCTGTCAAGCTCCTAGCTTGCTGTCCCCACCAAGCACACCTCACTACCTATAGAAGAACAAGAACTACTGTTTTCAATGGCTTCATCACAGTGTAAATGTTAGTCTATCAGTTGACCTGCTCCCAAACCCAAGACCAACAAATACTGTGTCTTCAGATAATGCCCTGGAATATCATGAGCTGGGGAGTTCACTCAGGCCAAAAAGTACTTATTTACTGAGCCTGAGGACCTGAGTTAATCCTCAGAATCCACACAAAAAATGTAAGTGTGACAGCTCACATTGATAGTCTCAATGCTGGGGAGGCTGACCAAGAAAATCCCTAGGGCTAAAAAGAGATCCTGTCTGGAAGGTGGATGGCGTTCCTTAGGGTGACATCCAGGGTTGTCCCCCTGGCCTGCAAATGTGTACTTACACACACAATGGATACACAGAGGCGCACACACACTAGAACATGAACACAAAAACACACACACACTCGTGTGCACATATTATGTCTTTAAGAAAAAAACTTTAAAAATCTAGGAATAAGAAGAAACTACTAGATGCTAAGAATTTGTAACTCATTTCACTTTTTTCTTCAACCTCAATCTCTCTGCTTTTCCCTGCCTCTCACAAGCATACCAAGAGTTTGCGTCTCCAAATGAGATCTGCTAGAATAGAGGGTTTGTGCACCAACCTGAGTATTGCTTTAAGAAAGTTGCCGTTATCTGATTATTTAGAGGGTAGGCCATCTTTAAAATTAATGAGTCTAGATTTTTATAAGCTTTCATTTAAGAATTAAAGTGTATGGAAGAAAGAAAAAGAAGAGTAGGAATGGCTAATAAGAGCATGCACAGGGCTTCAAGTCTAATTGTTGCACCTTAACTCTTTTAAACAGGAAGAGGTCTTGGGAAATCTAGCTACTTGCACCCTCCTTCAACCCAGGAAGAAGCACTTTTCCCAAAGAGGCGTAATCATTCCTCTGTCCATTTAACACCTTCCTATCAGCACTATCAACTTTTTAGACATCTTTTATGCCTCCCATCTGATGTTTCAATCTCTGCAATTTAGAGAGAAAGAAATCAGGAAGATCCAATAGGACAGATGACTAATTCTGCAATGGATATGTGGGCTTTGAGATTATATCCAAGTGGGTTACAGTAGTTACAGCCATGGTGAGTCATCTGACCTCGGCACCACGAACTCAGGTCTATTGAGGACTAGTCTCATAGAGGCCTGAATTGAACTTTTTCTTCTAGATGCGACATTTCCCTTTAATGGACCTGGTCATTAGGAACTTAAGATTAAGTGCAAAACTGCTAGAAGTCCTGAAGATGGACTGTGCACTAAAAGTCCTTAGTGTGGTGGACAACCCAAGGTAACAACTGCCAGCCAAAGGGAGAGGAAGAGATTAGTTCAAGGATCCATATGGACTGTTTTCTGTAGAACCAAATTTATGTTATGAGAACAACATGAATGGTCATGGCTGCAATTTTGTATTCAAAACTCAGTGTAGTGATTACATTTCCATTAACTCTCTGGCAACCAAAGACCAGTGGTGAGGCAGGGGTGGAAGAAGTTTTAATGTGTGACAACTCCACATTTTTTATAATTTTCTTTTATTGAAAATATTCTTTGCATCTTGAAAACACAGATATCTACCAAATCAAGAATAAAAGTCCACAAAGCTAATATATAACTTGCTCTCCATCCCCATGACTGCATTGAGACAGAGCTGAAGAGACGACTCAGTGAGGAAGCATGTTCTCTCATGGAACAAGGCTTGCCAGAACCATCATCATACAGGATTGCTTCTCCAGTAGCTGCAGAGTAGCAACAAAGAAGTAGACAAAGTTTTGTTGAAAGATGACATATGTATCTTCAGCTCCAACGTTTCAAGTTATGGAGACACTGTGAGACCTCTCAGACACTTGCCCTTAATGGCCTTTAGAACACAGCTAATTTTTTTCTCAGGGATTTTCCTTACTCTGGCTTCCAATGCTTCTTTCCTTCTTTGGGATAAACTAGGGTGCTTCTCTCCCAGTGACTGACAGTATATGGACATGCACACATGAATACCACAGAGGCCATCATTCATCTTTCCTTGTGTTATGTCCAGGTACAATATCCTGGCAGACATCACCCTTAATGTGACATACAGCACCCACAGCCGTAGCTCAGGGCCTTATCTTTCTCGGGAAAATATGTAATTTCTTTGCCTGTCATACATTCTTCCTCCAACCACCTGCACATAGAGAAAGCAGGATTTATGAGGCACATCTTTCATTATAATTCCAGCACTAATAATGCTTCAGTCTCATCAGTGGCTTTGTATCAACATCACCAGTTCTAATCTGTTGTCTACTGTCCTTCCATGGCTCGACCCTCCCTCGATCATCATTCACACCCGCTTGTGAAAAACAAAACATGGACTGAATATTTGTAACCCCTACAATTTGTGTTTGAAGTCCCATCCTTCCTTTGTGCTTTGGATTTAGACCTTTCGGAGGGGATGAAGTCACAAGGTGAGAGTGTCATAAATTCTATGTCCTTTGAACTTTCAAGCCCTCTTCACATCATGTGAAGGACCATGGTGAAGACAACAGTATGGATTCAGGAGAGGACTCTCCTGGGACCCAACCATGCTGCTAAGCTTGATCTTGGGCTTCCAGATTCCAGAATAGTGAGCAGTGCCTTTCTGTTGTTCATAATCTGTAGTGTCCATACTAACTCACGATAGCCATCTGGACTGCCTTCATCTCTTTTTCTGTCGCTGTGATAAAATAGTCCAACGAAATAAGTCAAAGGGGAAAGGGTTTACTGTAGCACACAGTTCAAACTCGACCCCTTCACGGTAAAGAAGTCAAGCTGACACGTTGCAACCACACCAGAAAGCAGAAAGCAATGAACATAAGTATGCCATTGCTCGTCTCCCTTTTCCCACTGATACAAACCAGGATGCTTTGGCTAGGGAAGGATGCTACCCACAGAAAATGGATCTTTCCCCATCCGTTACCCTAGGCAACATCATTCCACGTGGGCAAGCTAGTTGCCATTCCACAGGGTAAGCTAATCTAGACAACCCCCATTGAGATGCCCTTCCCCAGGTGATTCCATACCCTGCCAAGTTGACAATTAAAATTCACCATCACGTTCCAAGACAATTAAGAGAATATCATAAGGCAATAAGAAGAATGTTCATAAATAAAGAATGCTTCCAAAGTACATAAAGAAGAAGCTGTGCACACATCTCATGGACGTCATAGGAAGGAAGGATGGGCCCAGCCGGCACAGTGCATGAGATCATGTGATCCTTGAGGTTCCTTTTGATTGGAGGATGGGTGATTTCTTAACAACTTTTGTGTCTGGAAGCACAGGGTACCAGAGAGCCTTCACATTTCTCCTGCATAATTTCCACTGTCCTCTGGACACACAGGCACCTGTACGCTGTCACATGACAAAATCAAGTTCAATCTGCCTTCTGCGAATTGGAAGCCTTCCCCTTGTCTTCTGTGCACAACCAGCCATTTGAGGCCCATCTCAAATTCCGGTTACCTTTTCCATGAAGCCTTAGAATTCACTGAGTCCCACCGTTATACAGGTGAAATGGAATGAGGCAAAGACTACTGGGTACCTGGTGCGGAATGTAACCATAGCAGTATCTTTCCCCCGCAGAGCCTCGCAGATGCTTGCTCTCACACAAGACACAGTGAGCATCTATCTTCCCACGTAAGACACCAGGACGTCGTGGCTGCCATTTGTTTCTCCTCCGCGTGATGTTTATTCCCTCTCTTAACAAATACTCATTACTCCTCACTGGGGCTGTGACAGAGAACACGACAATCCTGCTGCCAGCCCTTATGGAGAGCATAGCCCGCCGCGCATGCACAATGAGTAAACAAACAATCGCACATCACAGCGCGAGGCCCAGCTACAAGCTCGGAATGAATACTCAGCACACACTCAAGGAGACAGCTGACCTAGACCCGGGCAGGACCGCCAGGAGAAGCAGTGTCCGGGCTGAGATAAGAGGAGGACGCTACAAGCAGCCATTTCTAAAAGATCTAAAAGTTGAACGGGAAGGCGGGGGAGAAGTGGAGGAAATGTCTCACTTTGGGGCAAAAGATCACTGTTTATCGTTCTTTGCATTCCAAATTTATACACACACACACCCACACACATGCTCACAAACAGACATTTTCGCACTTCACACCCTAGCTCTCTTCATGCTTTGTCCTTGTTCGGCCTATAAGCATCAAGGTGTGAAGAATGAACCTCTTATTCTACCTTTTGGATGAATCATCTGTGTCTGAAGATTTTTTGTTCCAGTGCTGATAGGAATCTAAGTCATTAACCTTACAAGCACCCTTTTAATTTTTTTTTTCCCCTTAGAAGGTAAAGGGGAATAAACCTTTGCTCAGAGCAAGCGCTGAGGAGAGAATAAGGTCACGTGATCAGCACTCCATAAACATGTCCTGCCTTTGTTCCTGAGCCAAACCTCTTAGACAGAGGATACAATAAATTCTGTGAAATGTGTCTGGAAACATCTGCTATTGTCACGACAAAACCAACCTTCTGATGAGCAGGGACAGGAACGTACTCCAGGGACTTGGGAGTGGCAGTGGTAGAGGGGGAAGGGATGCTAGGTGTGGGGACCAGGTATAAAACTGAAGAAGAGGTGAGGTGTGGTCCTGAAAGGTTCAAAGAGGCTCATGTAGGAGAACTTGACTTCTCCATTAATCCTCAAGCATTTTCTGCACAGGGAATGGACTGCTAACGTATCTCGGATGTTGTGTGTCTGTTTTGCCAGTTACCGACAAAACTCATTAGCACCTGAGGTGGCCTAGAGGCTATAGCTATTTTCAGGAGCCTCATCTCAGCTTCCACAGCTCCCTTCCATTCGCCAGTGGAGATCTCCATGAACCCTCCCCTGAAAGGTACCCACAATCCCTCACTGCAGACACTCTTGAGTATGCATTGCCCATGCAAAAATCACTGCGTTTGAGGCTCAGCTCTGCACGGTGCACCACCCTCACTGCAAAGAGTGGTTTTATAGTGAAAGGGAATAGTTAAGGAACTGCTACTGTATTGAAAAAAAAAAGAAAATACACACATATATCCACATACAAACATATTTGCACATATACATATTATAATGACAGGCAAGGTCCTTGGGGAATAAGATCAACTTTGTACTTTCTGGATCCATGAAGATGAAAAGTGAAACACTTCATTGAAAATTATTATTTTTGGCAAGAAAGCCTGGACAAAAACTAAAAGTGTCAGGTTCAATGACAGATCCTGCTTCTAGGCAGTAGGCAGGGAGTAATATAATGACACACCCACTACCATCCTGGGGCCTTCGGCAGTTTATTCATGAGTGAATGCAAATCCACACACACAGGCACTCCCACACTCAAACACACCTCTCCCTCCATTCTGCCCCCGACACACAAGCACCAAGAAACAAAAATGTATAATAGAGTAGTTCTCCAATTCTTCATGTTGGCAATAGCTAAAACCACTGTGGCCATTTCAGTAAACATCCCTCCATATCTGGGACCTTGACTCACCAGTGTCCTCCCTGGCAAGCACTGACTTCCTTCTGTGTATGTAAAGTTAAGGTCAGTACAAATAGGTCAATGCTAGAGGGATGAAGACTGGGTAGGAAGCAGGACTCTAGCACATAGCCCCACCCAAGACTGGACTGAGCAATGTGAAGCCAAGCACACAAGTCAGACTCTTGTCACTATAAATGACAAGAGACGCGAGCTTGTTTTGGCTCATGCTATCAGTTCCTCATAGTCTAGTTCCATTGCTTTGAGTTCGGGGTAATTAAAGCACATCACTGCAAAGGGAAAGTCCACCAGAGATTGCTCACAACACATTGCCTAAGAAGCAGTAAGAGAAGATGCTTCTGACAAAGTCTGTCTTTCCAGAACACATACCCACTGACCACCTGTCTCCAACTAGGCCCAGCCCTCAAGAATGCTATATTATGATTCATCAAAGGATAAGGATCTAGTCACCTGTCAAGATCACTGCTATCTAGGGACTAAATCTTCAACACTTGAACTTCTTAAGAGATTCAACCCAGAAAACAGGACATCTCTCGAACACAGGTCATGCCAGGAGAACGACAAAGAGTATTTACAAAAAAAAATTGTTTTCTGAACAACCAACCTAGAATCAACAAATTAGCATTTCTTTCTCAGGGTAGTAGCTGGGAACTGGATCTCAGAAGCACTCTTGGCAAAACTCACTTCACTCTGATGGGCAAGATTCATTGTCTTGGACCAGCATGCCCTCCAGAGTGCATCACATGCACCCAGATCTCTTCCCTGTCACTGCTTACGATGGTCCACCTCTGAGGTAACACTGCATGGACAGGGCACCCAGCTGGCACCAATTAAAGCACATTGGCTGGTTGTCAGATGGTTCACTGGACACGTCTCACGTCTACCCAACAATAAAGGCTAGCTGCTATACCAGCTGGCCAGGCCATGCCATCTGGACTCTGTCCAGAAGGACTTCAAGGAGTCCTGAGGAGAGGCCACACATGGATTGCTGATAGTGTCTTGCTCTCTTGCAGCTTCCGACTGTGGAACATCTCTTTACATACTGGTGTGTTTTCAAGCTTCATGCCTATCTGCTGAAGTGTCTGAGCCATATAGAAAAACACGAGGATATTCTAAGCCTCACGTCAAAAATATCTCTGACTACATGAATAGGTTCATAAATTGCTTTTATAATGATAAACAGTCCTGGAAGTTCTTTATACCAGCTCGTCCCCAGTAAATGACCAATGCCCCCTCATCAGTCTTGGTTGCCTACCTGGATCTGTGTGTACCTCTATCTGGGAAAGAGAAGAAGCCAGGGTAGGTCAATCCTGAGGATGACTGAACTTTATCACCCTGTATTACAATTGCCATTGCCCAAAAGCTCCCTGTCAAAGCACCATTCAGTGTGGTTTTGCCTCTTTAGAAAGACATCTGACATTAAGGCTGGCTTTTCTGACTTCCTGACTAGGAACGGACCCACATTCAGGAGGAGCAGTCTTTATAGAATGAGAGCAAATAGAGATAAAATTGTCATGGTACCCATTGCAGAGAAAGGCCATGGACTCTGAGGACAGGAAGTGTGTGCCCTGAGCTGCTGTCCTGGGATTCTAGAGGCTTAGTTGCCTCCTTCTGGACATCCTAGATCCCAGTTGAAGAAATCTCTTCAGGAACAGACCTTAGACTGTTCCCATCTCCACCACTACAGCCCACTGAAAGATTCAGAAACAATTGTGGGGTCTTCTAAGGCTCATCAATCAGGGCCAACTTCGTCTACCAGCCAGGGAGCTCATCAACATAGAGATTTATGAAAATGAGAACAGAGCGAAAGAAGAAACCATATTAGCCCCCCTCCAATGTACTTGTTCGGTCTTTATTTTGTTATTTTCACAGTGCTTTCCACCAGGTCTTGATTTTGTGGTTTGGTTTTGCAACTCTGGAAGTTTTATGAGCAGAAAGACTATGATTTGTTTTCCTCACATTTTCAGCATCAAAATACAAATTCGTGTTCAAAATCTGGTTTTGTACTGAAGGAATGGGCCGTCTTTATCTAATCACGATGGCCCTCACTCCCTCCGTGTACACCTTCAGAATATCTGAGATGTCGTGTTTTATAAAAACAGAAATTTATTACTTGATCTAGAGGCTTGGAAGTTCAGGATAAATATGTCAGCAAATTCAGTGCCCCCTGGGGATCCATGATTTATAGATGACATCTTCTATATTCGCACTCTCGTATGGTTGGAGTGCAAAGGGACTCACATTGTAATGTCTTTAAGACATGATATTGTCACTTTCCAAAGGTTCCATCTCTTAACGCCATTAGGGTGTCAAGATGAGAATTAGAGGAAGGGAGAGGACACATTATTCTGCAGTTAGCATCAAAGTTGTTAAATGAAAAGACTGGCTATCTCCATGACAAGCTAGGCTGAGTCCCCACAGCCTTGACAATGAAGTCAATTATGACATCTTGAGGCTTTAACGGGCACACAACCCACGAGGACCTAAAGGACTGCATTCTATTTGCCTCTGACCCCTGGAGAGGTGGTGCACAGTAGGTACTCATTAGATGTTTGCTGTGCAAATGTCGGAACAGATGTGTAGACAGCTATTCCAGGTGGGAGGGACCGAGCGAGAAAGGCTCACAGGAAGGTTTATGGGGCAAACAGACAAGGAGTGGATGTTTGCTCATTGCTATTATCAGGGACTCCAGGTAATTCAAGGTCATAGCAGCGACAGACACTCGTAATTTAGTCTAGGCAGAAAGCTGCTTTACAGTACCAGGCTCTCCAGCCAGAAAGGGCCTTTGTTGCTGCACTCGAGGCATTAAGCTGCAAAGCCATTGTGGTTTTCTCGGCGGCTTTATCAAAGAAGAGTCTCCATTTCTTCATCTCTATCGCTGGGGCTTTCCCTGCCGGGACTACTAGGCGGAAGGAAGCAGAATCTTGCCTCTGACAGGGAGATTCGGGGGCATGTGTATAAACCAACCCCGCACAAGGAAAAAATACTACCACAATTGTAGGTCGCGGATCCTTGATACCCTCAGCTCTTCTTCTACTCGCCTCTCCGTATGGGATTTCTAGGACAGATTCCGTGCTTTCTAACAATAATATAAACCAGAGGCATCTGCCTTCATCCCGCCCAGCTGAAAGGCCTTTTAAGCTCCCCCACTGTTTATTTTGGTTTATTACTGAAAGGCTAAAACCATTTTAAAAAAAAAAAAATCATTGTTGTGGGTATTTTCCAGTTGAGATGAAATATTTAACAAGGGTAAGGTAGGGAGGAGGAAGTTTGCTGAAAATACCATTTTTTAAAGGTCAAGAAATGCATAAACCCATTACTTTAATATTGTTTGTTCTCGCAGGACACAAAATGTTCCCAGCTTTGCCTACTCTGTTCTCGAGCACACAAAGGCACACAGGTATCAGATTCTTCTCCCAAACCCAGCTAGGATCCTTTTTCAACCTTGCTTAGAATCTTCCCTGGTTCCACACAGCCCAGATAATAAGTTACAGTACCCTCAGCCCAGGAGGAAAATCCTGCCGTAAACTGGCTCGACCTTCTTGCACGGCTATGCTGCCCACAGGGACTCACACCCGCTTCCAGATCAGTCTGCTACCAAGATGTATTCTTGCAGAAAATTCCAATGTATAGTTTTATCTCTCTGTGCCATATCATCACAGCAGTCTCTCAGTCGGAAATAAGCTCCTATCTCTCTGTTCCCGTCCATGATGACACATCAAAATCTTACCCACGCTCTCTGAGGCAGTGTGATCCCACCTCCTCCCAGATACCTCCCCACTCGTCCTAAACAGAACTTTCTTAGGGACAGGTGGCCACACTGTACGTCTGTTTCTGACTGTCCACCCCCTCAAAAAAGAAAAGAAACAGCAACAACAACAACAAAAAACCCTTGTAAATTTCTTGAAGGGAGGGGCTAAGGACCGTAGAACTTTAAGTCCCCTACAAAACCCAATAACTCCACATAGGATATACTGAATAAATATTTTTCTAATGATGAAATTAATAAATATACAAAGAATCGTTTCCACTCTGCAGCATTGGCTCTCCTATTTGTGAGGAAATTAAAACTTTAGAACATGCCAAAGCACTCTGCATAATGGATGCATCTTCTGATTGGATTGTAATTAAAATAAGATTTTTTTTCCCCCTGTAATAACATAGTTACCTCCACTGGCAGAAGGGAGATGGCAGATGTAATGGATAGTTGATGAACAGTTTGGATGCTGCCATAATGTATATCCCATTATGTGTCCTATTTTCGTAAAAGAGCTTTGGAGGGGAATTACAAGAGCCCACTGTCCTCTGTCCCCACCCCAAGTGTATGGGGCTGGACTGTACAGTATGAGACTGCAAGGAGTGAGTGCTGAAAGTGGTGGGGCACTCCAGAGCATGAAGGCATGCAAGAGAAAAGGTGTGAAAGCTTATCAGGAGCCCACAGAAGCCAGGGCCTGGATCAGGAGAAGTCCACAGAGATCCACAGGCGTATTTTCTCTTTACGTATTCTGAGACAGCCTCCTTGACTACAGCAAACACTGGTTCTATGTGGATATCAAGCACTAGAAACAGGATGTGTAATAAACACAATAAAATATGCACTGTGGATTAAAGATACAGTACAGAAAAATAATATTAGTTGTTTCATTAATGATTTGCATATTTGCTCTATGATAGTAAACCTTAGGTATGTTAATGACTGGGGAGACATCTCAGTCTAATTAGCAAAGTAATCCCCCTGTTAGCATGAGGACCTGGGTTGACTTTTCAGAACTTATGTGAAAAAGCTGGGCATGGTGACATAGACTTGTAATCACAGCACTGGAGGGGTGGGGACAGGATGATTCCTAGGGCTTTCTGGTAAACCAAATAGGCAAGTTCTCTGTCAGTGAGAAACTATAGCAAATGTAAACAAGGTGTGAATAGCTCCTGAGGAACGCTATTTGACATTGAACTCTAATCTCCATATACATATAGACACCTTAACATGCACACAGATGCACCTGCATACACACAAACATACATGCACACATATACACCAAAAAATGTATCATACATATCAGGTTAAATATTCATTTCAGGAGCTGGAAGATGGCTCAGTGGATCAAGACGTGCGTGCTGTGTGAGCATGGGGAGCTGAGCCCAGATCCCCAGTACCCACAGAAAAAGTTAGAGTGTGAGGGCCTGTAACCTCAGGGCTTGGCCCTGGAGAAAGGCAGATCTTGAATGATCACTAGTCTGTCAGTCTAGACTAACTGACTGACTTCCAGGTTCAGTGAGATTTCTAGTCTCAAATTAAAAGGGGGTGGGAGTTGAGGGTGATAAAGAAAAATGCCCAAAGTCAACATCTGTCCTCCATATATATATGCACACATGAGTACACCCACACACCCATGTGCATTTTCTGTACACCATATACTTTGTGTGTGTGTGTGTGTGTGTATTATTTTATTTTTATGGCTATTAAATTTCTTTTTAAATTGCACTTGGCATTATCATTTGCCACTATTTCTGGTCGAGAATACGTCTCCTAGACTGAGAAAGATGTCTGTCTTCTCACTCCCAAGAAGAACAGAAAACATCATTCTTAGCACAGGTCAGAGCCAGCTAGCCTCGCGGTGACATGAGAACAGGTTCCTAGGCAGATGTCTATAGTCATTTTCCAAGACGTGAGAAGTCTGCTGCTGTCTAAGTAAAATAATGGACACTGGGACTAGACTGAGGACCTCAGGATCATGTATTCCTAAGTCTCATGAAGATGGAACACAAAGTGTTAATCATGTTTGACTATAGAGACGATGTTTAGTAGAAGGGGATCTCTTAAACAAGAGTAGTAGTATTGCCAGTTACATATTTTTTTTTTCTGTTACCAGGGACTCTCTTGCATTAATGGTTTACTCAGTTCAACATCTCTAAATGTATTGATAAATACAGTTTAACTGCTTATTAGTTCAGGCTATCATTTGTTGTAAGTAACAGACCTAATTTCTTACCCAAGAAAGGTTGAAAATCAATGTATAATCTAAATAGGCTTAACTTAAAACATTATCCTCTTTTCTGCCACCAGTAAATTGAGATTTTTTTTTCCACAGAAATTAACCACTGACAGTACACCTTGCTACACGGAGATCAGGGTAGTAGGATGAAATATAGGGTACAAAGTCATTTGACTAAAGCTGGTATCACCAGGCCTTTTTAAAATATTCTTATTGTAATTACTTGATGCCTTAGCTTTAATTATGCCCATCATAATCTTTACTCCTATAAAAAACCGAAAATTGGTGTATTGGTAATCTATTGCCAAGTAACAATTTAGCAGCTTAAAACAATCCAGAGTGCCTCTGAGTCAGGGTGTCACCATCTGGATTCTTTCAACTCATTTTTCAGCAGTCAAGATAGGTCCTACATAAGCTCTCAAGCTAACTCACAAAATAGGTTCAGGTGTCTATACATGCATGCCTGGATACTTGCACATAACTATTTACAGTACAAAGACAAATTCTTGCAAAAACTTGCCACCTTTTCCATGATCTATATAGTGATTCATTTTATATTTGTATCCATGCACAACTTCCCGACTTAACTGTCTGTCCTTCACACATATTCTTCTAGGCTTTTCGTCATGGAACACATTTGCTTCCTGAAAGGCCAAGGCAGCAGCCTGAGTTGAACAAGCCTCCTTGCATCCCATGTGAGTCCGACCAACAAGTGGCTTGTAATGCAATTCTTTGTGAGTTTTCACTTGCAATCGTTCTAACGGATTAAAGACCAAGGAGGGAGCAGCCCCTGACACAGAGGAATGCCAATGGTTTCTGGAAACCAGGCCATCAATCTCTAGATAAACAGGTGTGTCCACTTTTTGCCAACCAATTCATTCCACCCTAGAGACCTCATGAAAAGCAACTGGCTGAATGGGAAGTTGGAGCATTTGTAATAACAAGGAAAGTCTTGGTGAACAAGGGATGTTTCATTTTCCCTGCATACTTTTCTGTTTGTTGGTGCTCATCCAATTCAGCCCTGCCCGACCCCATACTGCTGTCAACAACCAAAGAAACATGGAAGAGGAGGGGGGATGTAAACGGTGTGAGGCAGCAGCAATCAATGGTGGCGGTGGAGCTGGGGTCAGGCATCTGCAAGTTAGCACAGCACAGGCAGGTGCCGCAAAAGCCAGCTTTGTGGAGGTCCGCACATAAGAGAACCATGTATCCAAGTCTACATCCCACTGTGCACTATACTCCCCAATCAAGACTGAATTCCAGCTGACGTTTTCCTCCCTGGCCAATGACAATAATACTGCTACTCTCAAGGCAGTTTAATTAAAAAAAAATTTTAGATTTTGGCTATCGACAAAGCTTCTCAATTATTTCCCTGCCTGATGGTCAATCTGAATCTCTTGAACCCACTTTTCATGATCAAAGCAGGGAAGACCTTTGTGCTTAGAAATCTAGTTTCTAAAAAATTTTCCTTGGCTTCTCAAAAAATTCATCTTTTGTTTGTTTACTTGTGATGCTGGGGACTGAACTTTATGTCTACTATACGAGTGTTGTACCTTGGAATCACATCCACAGACTCACTTTCTTTAGTGTTGAATTAGCAAGATTCCATCTTTCTCCTATATGCAAAATGAGACGTTCCCATGTGGGCTCCAGAAAACAAAAGTACCTACCTAAGATAAAAACTCTATGAAAAATGAAGGAAAGGGATTTGATTGAAGGTTTGGAGGGCCTGTCGATGAATTAATGACATCATCCTCTCTGTTATCACTAAATTTAAACAGTTCATTGCTTACAGTTTTGTAGCTGCATTTCTAATGCTGAAAATGATGGTTTAATTAAAGTTTAATTCATCTCTTAGATTTATTCAGACCTAATAAAAACATCATGTGTGTATTTATGTACATACATGTGTAATTATTGTATGCTCTATTCCATTTCCCCAGCATGCCCTCTGTTCCTTCGTCTAGAGTAGAGATATTGCATAGCAATTTACTCACCTCTGATTCTTAGAGCTCACCCATTACCAGATCCTCTGATTTCAATCAAAGTATTTCTCCAGCATTCCCCCCCCCCTTATGAATTCTTTTAGGTATTACTATGTCCATTAGTCTTCTAGAGCTGCTGTGATGCTTTCGTTTTTGTGTTGACTTGATTGGGCCCTGGGGTGTCCATGTATTTGGCAAGCCATTACTCTGTGTATGTCTATGTGAATGTTTTTGGGTGAGGTTAACATCTAAATTGGTAGATTGATCAAAGCAGGTTGCGTTCCCCAGCAGAAAGACTAGCTGTCCCAAGAGTCAGAGGAAATTCCTTTTCTGACCTGACTATTAAGCAATGAGATCAGTCTTTGAACTTGAAGTTAAACATTGGGTGCTATTGGTTATCAAGAGTACCATTATCTGGATTGGGATATAACAATGGTTTAAAATAAATTGAAACACGCTGTCTTACAGAATAGCAACTTATGCTTTGCAACAGCATATACAACAAACTGGTCAGAGCCAACTTCTGTAGTCTAAGAATAGCTGGTTAGATGTGGCACCACTGTGGCAATGTAAAGACTTTCTACCTGAACAGGGATATCAAACATTTTGTGTAGGCTGTTTTATGGTACCACTATGTCACTACTCCCATAACCTAAAATAAAATAAAAAACATAGGTCTCAGTGAAGCCAATGCACTGATGAGATTGTGTGCATATGGCTATGTTGGGTAGGTGCTATGTTTGGGGGCTGTCCATTAGCTGAAATCTACACATTGAAGCTTCCAGCAATACTTCAACACCTAAAGTTAAATTAGGCAGTTAAATGTCATCCGTCAATTTCTCCTTCCCTGTCAAAACCTTAAGCCACAATATCAGTGTTGTTAATTATCTGAACAAGCTGCTCACATGGAAAATGATACCATCACAAAGGAGACCAACAATGCCTGCCTGAGAATATCCATCTTCAATTTTTTATGAGGTTAAAGTAGGCAAGTGGAGGTTCACAAAACAGAAACAGGATTTTTTCTGAGTCTTAATAAATTAACCAACCTAAACGGAGCAAGCGTTGCAAAGGATTCTCTGGAGAGAAAATACATACAGAGATTTCAAGATGTGTTGCTTGTTGGCTTAGCACTGCTCTTGTAAAGTTCAAGGGAGAACTAATGAAGTTGTGTTAGGAAGAAAAGCTTCCCAAGCCGTCAGCACAGGGACCATAACTACCATTGTCAGAGAAAGTATGCAGGCATGATACAGTAATTTCTGGATGGATGGCCAAACCACACCACGCCGCGTGTTCTAACAGGTGAGCCAATTGTTATCCTAACGATTACTGATGAAATGTTGTCTACTCCAGGTGATGTCTATGGGAACCGAAAGAAGAAAACCTCTCCAGAAAGCTCCCCATGTTCCAAATGACAGCAGAGGCTGTGAATTTTCTAGCCCGTAGCTCAGCTATGGGGCCATTGTATTGAACATTCTGTTCTGAATGCATCCAACCTTGAATTTGAAATGATGGATCTCCTTGGATTTTAAACCCCCGACACTATTCCATTAATAAATATTCATTTTCCTTTTCTCCCTCCAGTAGCATTTTCTCATCAATCATGGCTGAAGTCACAGCTGTGAAAGCCCTTTATCCATTAATGTTCATCTCTAGATGAGGCTGTGGATCCTTCCCAAATTATGAAATTACTGAAGACTGGGTGTGAATCTTTTGTTCAATGTGTTTTTTAATTCTCTGTTGAGTCTGTGTTTATTCCCAGAATAAAAACCTCTCCCACCCCCACCCCTCCACCCTTCCTCTTCGGGTACATGGATAAATCATTCCATTGGATTCTGCTGTCTTGTAAAAATAAAAACGATCCCCAAATGTTCAAGAATTACTCAGGGACTATTCAGTGTTCGATATGTCAAAGCAGCCAAGACAGTCAGTCAGGGAGAAGATTAGAATCAATGAAGAAAAATCCATCCCTGCACAAGTTGTCCTGTTGCCGGCGCAGTTGGGGAAAGGCCTGCTCGTGCGACATTCTCATTACTGAGAGAAAAAGTCTTCAAGCATGAGAACAGTGATGAGGCCACAGTCTCTGCTGCCTGAGTTCTTAGGACAAATCCACAGTTTATTTTGTCAAAATAGATACTCCTATGGAGTAGCTGGAGGCGGAGCGGTTTTTAGATCCCCTTTACTTCTGACTTGTCTCCAGACAGGAATGCAGTTACCTGAGCCACAGCAGGGAGTTCTGCAATAGCCCCCAAAGATGGAATGCTGAGATTTCTAGTCAGCCCCCGCTGATCCACCAACATCAGAGGTTCTCACTCTGAAGGGACATTCAGTTCCATTCTCGTTTTCTTCTCATCCTTCTAACCACTACTGTCTGTCATCGGCTCAACTCCTGTGCAACTTCTACCCAGCCTACAACTGAGCTACTTTAAAAGGCAAAGACCAGCCCGAGTCTCAAGTGCAAAAGGCAGGCAAGGCATTAGTACTGTGATAGAGTATGATTACAGAAATGAGCACAACTAACATGTTACTGACCAGTACACCACAAGCATCCTCTGTGGGCAATGGCTCAGGGTCAATCTGTATATTTGCAAAAGGCATCCTCTGAGTGGGGCAGCTACAGAGGGAGATGAGAGAAAGGACTTGGAGGTAAAGAGGTCAGGGTAGGTGTACTCATAAGAAAGGAATGGAGAAAATGTGTGTCCTCATTACAACTGCAACTCTCAACCCTGGCACTGACCTCTGTTGTCTTGAAAGAATCTTTAAGCATTTGATGGAGAAACATTTCAGAGTAGTAGAGAATTAATTATTCCCTTCTCTGGGTGTAAGTCAAAACCTGGTGACTTCTTGAACCCACAGTTCAATCACAAACTCCAAAGTCTTTACAGCCAAGTGAATAATTAAGAGCTAAGTCAAGCTAAAGCCCTCATCCAGAGAAGAGAAGCCTGAGACGTATGGACAACACACTGGCCCAATGCAGTGCACTCATGTGGTCATATGACCAGGGCTGGAAGTCATACGATCAAGTCCCTAAGTTTCCACTCTCAAAATTTTCTACACGTACTTTCTCTGACAATCATCATTACAGCCTCTGTGCTGGCAACTTGGAAATTATTAGGAAGCTTTTCTTCCTAACATGACTTCATTAGGTCTCCCTTGAGAACACGTTATATGTGGATGTGGAAATAGATAGCAACATGGACTCCATGCTCTTGGAGACTGAATGAATTCAACATACAGCTCCCAACAGCCTAGGAAGCAGTTCCCAGAACGACTACGGAGACCAGAACAGGAAACCCTATGACAAGTTGTTAAATGTCTACAAATGTGTTTTAGGAAATGCCACCAGTAACAATTGTAGCTTCGAGTTTCTTGCAACTTTACTGTGTTTTCTTCATCTGTAACATAAAATAGACACAACTTCTTTTGTAAGAATGCTAGATCAAATTCATGATTAATTAGAGGCATAAAGAACTTCATAAATATCATTATTGTATTTAACATTATTATTTTCAACAAACCTGTTGTTACAATCGTGTGTAAATCAAGACTAAATGTTTGAAGTATTTTTAAGCTTAAAAGATGGCAAGAGGCATCTGAATAAAATAAAGCAACACAGTGAGAGAGCTCAAAGCAATCCACAGTTCTAACTTGATGAGCACAAATCCCCAGCACCAGATGCCCAAAGTGACAGGCTTCTGACTCACTTCCAGTTCTTCACATCATGGCCAAGAAGAACAGGCTTGCAGCACCTCCTCAGCCAACAATGAAGTTCAGGAATGAGGAAAACATAGGCTTAAAGTAGGAACCCCAAACGAAGCAAACTGTGTGAACATTTTCTAAGAAAATGAGGTTAGATATACCAGATACCTGGTATATCAGAGCTCTATAAAAAGCCAACTGGTATACCACTCTGATGCCTCATAAGACCCTAGAATTTGTTTTTCTAGGGTTTTTCATTGCACTATGGGAATGACACTGACATCCTATATATAACAACACTACGGGTCGTGATTTGTTGGAGAAGAAAGGAATAAGAAAAGCCTCTGAAAATGAACATAGGAGTGGTTGGTCATAGTTTCAATACCTGAGGTCCTATACCAACTAAATTCACCAAAGGAGACAATCTAGGATGTAACATGAAGGCCGACTTGTTGGGTTTTCTGTCCTGCCTAGGTACCCCACAGCTGGCAAGTCCCAAAGAAAATCACACAGAGATCTCCATAAGTTATAAAACTGATTGTCCCATTAGCTCAGGCTACTTATTAGCTCTTATACCTTATATTAACCCATTGTTCTTATCTATGCTAGCCACATGGCTCAATACCTTTCTCAGCTGGGCAGGTTACATCTTGCTTCTCAGTGGTCTGGGCAGGAATGGGGGAATGGGCTTCCTCCTTCCTAGCATTCTCATCACCCCACCTCTACTTCCTGTCTGGTTGACCCACCTATACTTCCTGACTGGCCAATCAGCATTTATTCAAAATAAACAGATTGACAGAATACAGACAATTCTTCCGCACCACTAGACCTAAGATTTGCTCCTTAATTTCCATGACCAGTACTAGCCAAAGAAGGTAACAATCCTTTGCTTATAGAGATGACTTCAAATAGAAATTGGTGCAACGAAAAAAAAATTACTCTTCTGTATGCAGGTATTTTGCTATTATTATGGTTATGGGTTTTGTTTTACTTTGTAGTAGTACTAGGCTTAGCACATACTAGGCAACTGCTCTACTGCTGAGTTGCTTGACTACTCTATGCATTTGTTAAGACAAAACAGTAAACTAAACTAATAAAATTATCAATAGCAGCAGATAAGTAAAAGATATATTAAAAAGATAATAACCAGAGACAAATGTAATTATTTTGAGAGGGAGTGATGGAGAGTGTGAAAGGGTTAGAGGGGAAGGACCCAGAAGGGGTTGAGGGTTAAAAGGAAAGGAGGGAAATTATACGATCACATTTTAACTAAAAATTAAAAATAAAGACAATATATAGCAAGCCAAGAGCCAACATCAACCTAAATGGAAAGAACTTCACAGTGATCCCACTAAAATCAGGAACAAGACGAGGATGTCTACTCTCTCCATATCTACTCAATATAGTTCTTGAGGTCCTAGCTAGAGCAATAAGAAAACAAAAGGAGATCAAGGGAATACAAACTGGAAAAGAGAAAGTCAAACTCTCACTATTTGCTGATGATATGAGAGTTTACATAAGCAACCAAATAAATTCTACCAAGGAACTTCCATAAACTCATAAACACTTTCAGTAATATAGCAGGATACAAGATTAACTCAAAAAATTAGTAGCCCTCATTTAACAGATGATAAATGGGCTGAGCAAGAAATCAGAGAAACATCACCCTTCACAATGCCCACAAATAGCATAAACTATCTCAGAGTAACTCTAACCAAATGAATGGAAGACCGGTATGACAAGAAAGAAGTTGAAGAGGACACCAGAAAATAGAAAGATATCCCATGTTCTTGGGAAAGCAACCTATAGATTCAATGCAATGCCCATCAAAATCCCAGAAAAAATCTTCACAGACCTCAAAAGAACAGTACTCAATTTCATATGGAAAAGAAATAAACCCAGGATAGTCCAAACAATGCTGTACAACAAAAGAATTTCTAGAGACATCACAATCCCTGACTTCAAACTCTACTACAGAGCTACATTACTGAAAACAGCCTGGTATTGGCATAAAAACAGACAGGAGGACCAATAGAACCAAATCAAAGACCCAGATAATAATCTACACACTTATGAACACCTGGTTTTTAACAAAGAAGCAAAAAATATAAAACAGAAAAATAAAGCATATTCAACAAATGGTGCTGGCATAATTGGATATCAACACATAGAAGAATTAAATTAGACCTATATCTATCACCATGCACAAAACTCAAGTCCAAATCGATCAAAGACCTCAACATAAAGCCAACCACACTGAACCTCATATAAAGTGGGAAGTACACTTGAACACATTGGCACAGAAGACCACTTCCTAAATATAACCCCAGTAGCACAGACACCAAGAGAGACAATAAATGGGACCTCCTGAAACTGAGAAGCTTCTGTAAAGCAAACAACACAGTCAACAAGACAAAATGACAGCCTACAGAATGGGAAAAGATCTTCACCAACCCCACATTGGACAAAGGACTGATCTCTAAAATATACAAAGAACTCAGGAAATTGGTCATCTAAAGAACAAATAATCCAATTTTTAAAAGATGGGATACTGACCTAAACAGAAAACTCTCAGCAGAGGAATATAAAATGGCTGGAAGATGCTTAAGAAAATATTCAACATCCTTAGTCATCAGAGAAATGCAAATCAAAAGAACTCTGAGATTCCATCTTACACCTGTAAGAATGGCCAAGATCAAAAACACTGATAACAGCTTATGCTGGAGAGGTTGTGGAGTAAAGGGAACACAACTGCATTGCTGGTGATAGTGCAAAAACTGGCACATACCCTTTGGATCTCAGTGTGGCAATTTGTCAGAAAAATAGGAAACAACCTTCCTCAAGATCCAACAATACCACTTTTGGGTTTATATCCAAAGGACGCTCAATTGTATCACAAGGACATGTGCTCAACTATGTTCATAGCAGCATTGTTTGTCATAGCCAGAACCTGGAAACACCTGAAATGCCCCTTGACCAAAGAATGGATAAGGAAAATGTGGTACATTCACACAATGGAGTACTACACAGCAGAAAAAAATGACATCTTGAAATTTGCAGGCAAATGGATGGAGCTAGAAAATGTCATTTTGAGTGAGTTAACCCAGACCCAGAAAGACAAATATCATATGTACTCACTCATAAGTGGCTTTTAGCCATAAAGCAAAGAAAACCAGCCTACAAATCATAGCCCCAGAGAACCTAGACAACAATGAGGACCCTAAGAGAGACATACATGGATCTAATCTACATGGGAAGTAGAAAAAGACAAGATCTTCTCAGTAAATTAGGAGACAGTAGAAGGGAAGGGGAGCAGAAGAGAGGAGAGCAGAAGGGAGGGGAACAGAGAAAAATATATAGCTCAATAAAAACAAAAAAATTAAAAAATGAGTAAAGTTGCTGTGAGACAATGGTCTGTATCCTGTCAATTATATTATAAATAAATGCTGATTGGCCAGTAACCAGGCAGAAAGTAGAGGCAGGGAAACCAGGCAGGAAGTAGAGGCTTGGCAATGAAAACAGGAGAATTCTGGGAAGAGGACCCAGTCCGCAGTCGTGATCCAGAATTAACAAGATGTGACTGCCTTGATGAATAAGGTACTGAGCCACGTGGCTTACATAGACAAACATACTGGACTAATAAAAGTTGTAAGAGAGAATAAGAAGTCTGAGCTAATGGGCCAATCAGTTTATAATTTGTGTGATTTCTTTTGGACTTAATGACTGTAGGAACTGGGCAGAACAGAAAACTCAATCAACATAAAGTTGAAAAAATAAAAATAAAAGAATAGTAATATGTTAATATGTTTCTAGTTCATTCTCTTATAATTTATTTATATCTGAATAAATTTTTCCCCAATATTTACAAAGTTGCAGCTTTATTCTTACCCATGGAATAACTGCTTCCTCTGAACTGAAACATGTTCTCCTAGAATGAAGATTCCAAGACTAAGGAAGTTCACAAATCTTTTTTATTTCTAAATAATTATTTATTGTTTTTATTGAGCTATGCATTTTTCTCCACTCTCCTCCTTTCCTCCCCTCTCCTTTTCTACTCTCTCTCGTGATCCCATGCTCCCAATTTACTCAGGAGATCTTGCCTTTTTCACCTTCCTATGTAGATCCATATATGTCTCTCTTAAGGTCCTCTTTATTGTGTAGTTTCTCTAGGGTTGTGACTTGTAGACTAGTTTTTCTTTGCTTTATGTCTAAAAGCCACTTGTGAATGAATACATATTATATTTGTCTTTCTGGGTCTGGGTTACCTCATTCAATATATTTTTTTTAGAACCATCCATTTGCCTACAAATTTCAAGATGTCATTATTTTTTACTGCTGTGTAGTACTCTATTGTGCAAATTTACCAGATTTTCTTTTTCCATTCTTTGGTTGAGGGCCATCTAGGTTGTTTTCAGGCTTCAGCTATTAGAAATAATAATGCTAAAAACATAGTTGAGCACATGTCCTTGTGGTATGTTTGAGCATCCTTGGGGTATATACGCAACAGAGGTATTGCTGGGTCTAATTTTTCTAATTTTTCCTAATTTTCCTAATTTTCTAAGAAATCGCCTACCGATTTCCAAAGTGGCTGTGCCAGTTTGCATTCCCACCAGCAATGGAGGAGCATTCCCCACATCCTCTCCAGCATAAGCTGTCATCGGTGTTTTTGATCTTGGCATTTTGACAGGTTTAAGATGGAATCTTAGAGTTGTTCTGATTTGCATTTCTCTGCTGGCTAAGGATATTGGAAAGCTCACAGATCTTAACAAGCTCGGGAACATTGTAACTGAGAAGATCTCACTCAGGATTTGTACAAGCAGCATTTTCTAGGTTCTTCTAGGGAGTTTCCTCCAAGTCACACAGGGCACTCTGTGGACAGAGGTTTCCTGAGTTGTCACCTGTGCTAGGTGGCTGTGTCTGTAATACAAGTGACCATGACTCACTCACGTTCTCTAAAGAACCCTAATAGACTCACAGGTGGAGTTGGATGGGATCACTACTTCGGTAACTCATATGTGGTGTAAAGACTTCTGTTCACATTGCCCCAGGAAGAGTCAATACCATATTCCACTGATTTGTGCTGCTTTTTCTGTCTTATTATCCAAGTTTAAACAAATATGTGAACTTTAAATCCATATTGCAGGAGTCACTACTATTAAATTTACAGAAGAAGTTGAGCAGAATACATCTTTATCTCAGATTGGAAAGATATGTACCTTATAGTTAAAAGGGTTTAATTAAAGAAAACTAAAAATAAATAAAACACAAGGAAAACATATTCAACAGAAAAAAAAATTCCTGTCTTTCAAATGTCACTGTGTACAAAGGTAGTAATGGAAGCAGCTGGAATGAAGACATTAATGAAGATTTATTTTCTAGATATACGAAGAATTTCTGTAAACAGCCAGCGAGAGATAACACAACTAATTCAATATAGGTAACAGATAAGCATAGGTAACTCAGTGAGATCTAATGAGCTAATAATAAGTCGTGCTCAGTCAACGGTGACAATATGAGAAGCAAAGTTTGAAAGTAGGTAGAAGAAATTCTTGGTACTGAAGTATCCTGGAGAGATTCCACCAAAATCAATGCAAATGAAACATATACATCACCCATCACCTTGCTGCCACCTTACCTCAGAAGTGTACATTGTAAAGAAGCCTTTTCTTGGGTCCACAAAGAAGTTTCTATAAAGATGTCTTTGTCTATCTGATGCTCAATCACAGTTGCCAACTGGATGAACTCTAGAATCATGTAGGAGATGGGTCTCTTGGTAGGTTTGGGAGGGAGTATCTTCTAAGGTTAAATGGAGTGGGAAGACATACTCATGTTGTAGGAGGCAGCTAGTTTGTTCCTGGCTGCTCAGCCCCAAAATAATTACACCGAAACCATATTATTTGCAATACAGTTTAGCCAATAGCTTGAGCATATTTCTCGTATCTTAAATTAGCCCATCTCCATTAAGCTGTGTATTGCCACAAGGCTGTGGCTTACCAGGTAAAGTTCTGGCGCCTGTCTCTGGCAGAACTACATGGTTTCTCACTGACTCCATCTTCTTTCTCTCAGCATTCAGTTTAGTTTTCACACCTACCTCTATTCTTCTCCATGCAGGCCCAAGGCAGTCCTTTATTAACCAATGATATTCACATTATAAAGAGGGCAATCCCACATCATACCTACCCAAATACTGTTCCGTGGGCTAGGATTTTTGAACTAGATAAAAGTAAATCACATGGTGACCACGGGAAAGGGCTGAAGAGGTAGAGGGATGAAGGGAGGGGAAAAAAGAAAATGTATACCTCAATAAAAATCAAATTTAAAAAAGTGAACCATGTGAGTTTATTGTGAAGTAATATGACCGGATACCTCAGGCTTCTCCCATTGTGATTTCCCTGCCATGATGGAGCATAAATTTCAAAGTGTAAACCAAAATAAAGTCTTCCTTCCTTAAGCTGTTTCCACTGGGGTAATTTAACACATCGATATAAAGGCAACTAAGAGAGCCCCAATTATTTGGGACTAACGGAGGATGGCAACAACCTAGATACCTAGAGATACATGAAATAGAAGTCGACTAAGAAACACTCTGTCATGACCACCGTTCACCCCTGAATTTTGTATAGAAAAATGTGCGACCATGAAGTAAAAACAGAAAGAGATTTCAGTAAATTACTATATTCATATTAATTAAAACATACATAACAACCTTCAATGATACAGAGATAACTAATGCATTTGGAAATTACACAAGGCAGACAGGGTGCTTCTGCAAGAAAGGGAATGAGATATCTGAAAAGGAAGTAATAAATTTAGAATGAAATGAAACAAAAGGGGCACCTTGCATAGAATAATGATAATATTATACTATTCATTCTTGTACAAACTTACTCAGCTGGAAAATAAATTGCTGAGTGTCCACAGGCACTGTCTATGTGCACTGGGATTATAACGGTGCATGGATGGACAAGGTTCTGCTCTGATCAGGTCACTCTGATGGCCTGAGGAAAAGAACTGGACATGGTGAGAGAATCAGTGGGACCCAGGTGATTCTTAATGAAATTGAGATGATGATACTGTCCGTGACATTGCATCTGAAGTTGATCATGTTAGTTTATTAAACACAAATTAATATAAATATAGGTCTGTGTTCGCGCACACACAGACACACACGTGAATGAGTTTAGGCCAAGAAGATTGTAGAGCTTGGTAAGTTTCACTTGGAGGACATTTTGAACTATCAAACTATAAGCCATTCCTGTGAGAAGACTTCCTATTGCATGTAACCCAGCATGGATTTTTCGAGCCCTGTTCTGTTCACCAGATGTACACAGTGGTCACATAAGCTGCAGAAAGGAAATATAATACTCTTCTGATTAGCTGCTTTTCCCTAGTGTTACTGCTCATTGAGTTTCTGCCCTGGAGCCCAAACACAGCCCAGGATTGCACTGCTGTGCTGGATTCTGCTTCCTGTGAATGATCTACCTGCCTCTGATCCCAGCGGTCAAAGGAAAGAATAGATTCTTTCTAAATAAGAGAGAGTACCAGTCAATGCAGACATTCCTGGACTCTAAAGCAATAAAAAAAAGAAAGAAAGAAAAAAAAAACTTTTGGGAGATCTGCCTAGGCAATATGTATTTGCGACGTGAAATGGCTCTGCAGCATCAGAAAATGGTGTGTGTGTGTGTGTGTGTGTGTGTGTGTGTGTGTGTGTGTGTGTGTGTTGCGTGTGTGTGTGTGTTTGCGCAAACAATGGGGTTGACAGTTTGGGATGAGGCAGATGAGAATAAGAGATATTACACTCTCCCCCAGAAACCACAGAACCTCCACGATCCTTCCCAGATATTTAATTTCTGAGGGAAGATGCTAATATTTTTTGTGGATTCCTCACTGTTTCAAGGTTCTTCACTTCCTCCTATACATTTTTTCCTTATTTTCCTAAACCAGACACAATAAAAACCAGGCTAGGGATACTGGGTGAAGCTAGAAGTGAGCAGAGATTACCAGGAGAAAGATACTCTTTCTCAAGACAAACAGCATCACTCAAGTCCCAGAGATCCTGGGTCTATATCGTCAACTTTCTTTCCCCAGTGTTGGCAAGGGTGTAGAAAAGTGAACAATGTCACAAATTTGGCAATACATTTCAAAAATTTGATACATGTCCACAATCTCTGACCAGTAATTGCTCTTATGGGAATTTATACACAGAAAATTATCAGAAATACAGGCAAAGATTGACATTTAGAAATATTTAATGCAACATTTTGCATGTAGCCAACACGTCATCTCAGGACTCCCATCCTTTGAAAATTATATTAAGCACCTGGTGGTGGTGGCACACTCCTTTAATCCTAGCACTCGGGACACAGAGGCAGGCAGATCTCTGTGAGTTCGAGCCTGGTCTACAAGAGCTAGTTCCAGGACAGGCTCCAAAAAGCTAAGAGAAACCCTGTCTCAGAAAACCAAAAAAATAAAAAAAATAAAAGAAAGGAAAGAAAAGAAAAGAAAAGAAAAGAAAAGAAAAATTATATTAAGTCATTTCAAGATCATCTCAAGTCTTGAAAAAGTACAATGTATCCTTCCAAATTTCCAGTGGTTCTCGGTGCTTCATTATTAAATTCTCAAATCTACCTAGATCCAAACTCAGCACAAACAGAAGAGATCAATAAATGCTGCCCCTTTCCCCCAAAACGAACACTTTGAACTTAGTACTTTAGTCCTTAGAAAGGAATCAAGACAATGAAGACAACATATGCAACAAAATGCAAATCGATTTTAAAATGCAAAGACCCTTAACAAATCAGTCAACCAGACTCCCCATTAAGTCTATTTCTTGTGGCCCAGCTCCTTCTCACTTCTTTCTAATCTCCTCTTCCCCACTCACTAAGCTCATTCTAATCCTACATTAAATCCAGCACATTAAAAAGAGCATTTAACTCTTCATTTCACCATACACAGGTACATCACAAGCTCACAGCTACACCAAAGCCTTACTGAATGCATCTCCTACATATCTGCAGTTAAGAAGAGTTCTTTCCTATTAAGAATGCACTCAGAGTAAACTTCCCATTCTACCATAGGGCTATCGGGTATCTGTAGCAGCTATTAGGCTGCTGCACTGTAATCTCCCTTGAGTCTATGTAGTTGTACTTTTTACTCTACTCATTCATGCCCCTTAGGGCCAGGGTAATCGATACTCCTATGCACGCCTATATGCGGAATATATTGGTGTGTGGTTTTCCCTGTAATTATAAAATATGTTTTTGTCTCCATCCCCATGTGTGATGACCCTTGCTGGCAACATGATAGTATTAAGACCAATCCAAAATGAATCGTTGAATCCTGCTTAATCAGTGCTTGTCTAGGAAGGGTTCTGGGAGAAGGGCACTCAGGGAATTGTAACCTAGTGGAAAACAAGGTGTTGCTATTCGTTCAGAGAAACCACCCTTTCCTGGCTCCATAAAGCTGAGTGAGCCTCCTTAAAAATTTGGTTTGTATCTTCTCCAGCATAAGTTATCATCAATGGTGTTTTATTTTTGTTTTGTTTTTTATTGATTTTATTGGAGTTATACATTTTTTTTCTGCTCCCCTCCATGCCTCTCCCTTCCCCTTCAACCTTCTCCCATGGTCTCCATGTTCCAAATTTACTCGGGAGATCTTGTCTTTTTCTACTTCCCATGTAGATTAGAGCCATGTGTGTCTCTCAATGACATCTTGAAATTCGCATGCAAATGAATGACACTAAAAGAAAAACATTCTGAGTGAGGTAACCCAGACCGAGAAAGACGAACATGGTATGTACTTACTCGTAAGTGGATATTAGATTTTTAAAGTAATGAATAACCAGCCTATATAGCCTATAACCCCAGAGAAGCTAGGTTCCCAAAGTCCAGTCGAAGAGAGGGTGGAGAGATAGTATGAGCAAAGGGTCAAGATCATGATGGAGATACCCACTGAAACAGCTTGCCTGAATTAATGGGAGCTCACTGACTCTGGACTGACAGCCGGCGAACCAGCATAGGACCACATTAGACCCTCTGAATGTGGGTGACAGTTGTATGACTGGGTCATCCTGTGGGGCCACTGGCAGTGTGGCCAGGATTTATCTCTACTCCTTGAACAGGCTTTTTGGAACCCATTCTCTTTGCCTAGATATAGTATGGAGGGCCTTGATTCTATCTCAAAATGAAATGTCAGACTTACCCTCTCTGAGGAGTGGATGGTAGGTTGGATGGGGGGAAAGTGGGGGAAGCAGGAGGAGAGAAGGAAGTGGGAAGTGAGATTGCTATGTAAAATTTCAATTAAATAATAATAATAAGAAAACCACATGATCAAAAAATTGAGTTTGACAGTCAATTGGTGTGCTCTTCTCTGAGGAGAATCATCTCTCCCACTCCCAGCTTTGCTCAGTTGTGTATAATTCTTTATATAAGGTTGAAGCCTCACGGGCTTTTCCTTGTCTAGTTTAACATGAACATGGGTGGTGTCCCTGTTCAGTTCACATTTGAGCAGTCAAGTTGGTGAGATTTCATGGGTGTATTTCCTGATGTAATGAGGAGATACAATCTCACAGCAAACTCCCTGATCCTCTGACTCACGTACTCTTTCTGCCCTTCTTCCAAAATGATCCTGGAGCTTTAGGTGAGGGATTAGTTTCTAGCTGTATCCCATGGGACTAGATTCCACAACTTGGTGTTTTAATTGGTTGTGCTCTTCTATAATGGTCTACCTGCTGCAAAGGGGAGTTTCCTTGAGGAAGGATGAGTAAAACACTTATGTGTGGGTAAAGGACAAATAGGGAGGGGTATAAAGAAAGCTTTTAGGGGAGGAAAGGAAAGGGGAAAACATTGTATTTATAATCTCAAAACTAATTTACTTTTTTAAAAAATGAGTTTGAGAAGTAGGTTTTGCTTGAAGCCAATTTAGGCCCTCCTATTTCCTCCTTTGCTCTACTGGGAAGACAAAAGTTGCCTCCTAGTGATGTCATATGGATCTCATCAGGAGAGACCAGAGAAAAGAGAAAAAATTATATAGTTACAATGAGATGGTATTATTTTAGTTTACCAATTCTATCAAATATCATAGAACACAGAGTGACACGGACAAGCTCCTTCCTAAGTAACAGCTCTCCCCAGAGCTACTAACTCAGATTAATAGAAACTACCAGAACAACAGTCAATGTTTTAATCTCTGAGCAGTCCTAGTGGCAAATTCCTCTTTCTTGGGACACTTCTGATGAAGAGAAAGAAACTAAGATTTCCCCCCACCAAAGTAAATGTCTGGCCTTTTATGAGCTAAGGATTTGCTGGCAATGGAAGACAATATTAACAATGTTTATTATTCTTCCTGTCACATTCTGGCTGACAGACATGTGGCTTTCTTTGGCCAGTGAATCATGAGCTTCTAAGTGTATGACAGCTGTTCTGGTTAGAAGATTATAGGAGCCAGCACTTGTATCACCAGGCTGTAGCCTGAACACTGTCAAAGTCATCAGCCATGTTCTAGAAAGTGGCTGTTCTATCATCCTGAGTATTAGACAGAGAAAGTGTCAATAGTACAGAGTCCTAGCCGATTCCATAGAGTATGCATGTGTGGGTATATGCACATGTGCGCGCGCGCACACACACACCCACACACCCACACACACACACACACACACACACACACTTGCTAAGGCACATAGAATAAAAATTACATAATGAAGCAAGTGAGATTCTCAAGATGCTTGCTACTGAAGCATAACCTAACCAATCCTCAAAGCCCCAGGGCTTCTTTTGGGAATGTATTCATCATTATACCATTGAAGCCTGAAACAAAAAAAGTCTGGTCCAATGGATGTGCTGAATAAACTAATGAATGTTTTAAATCAAAAATGTCATTTTCTTCACTGGGAGGCAACACAGAGTGAAGGAAGATTAGACTTTGGAGTTACGGAGAGTCACTTTAAATCCCATTTTGCCACTTAGAAGCTGTGACACCTTAGGCAGTTCAACTTTCTAAGTCTTCGTTTTCTCATTTAAAGAAACATTTTGTCTGAAATGCCTTTCTTTAAAGGGTTTTTGAGCATGTTAAATGAGGCGACACATAAAAAGAACCTGGTTTGTTGCCAGGCATCATATATTAAATTGATTATTAATGATACCCATTTCTTACTTTATTCAAGAAAATGTCAAACAATACATAGTACAAGTAGAAAAAAACAGCAACTATGCTATTGATAATCCAGCAAGAGAATCAATAGTGCCCAGCAATTGATTATACATGCAGGATTGAGGAAGAAGGGGAAAGAAAAAATAATGATCATATTTACAAAGAAAATATATGAGCACTTCGTTTTGTTTTAGATAAAGGGCACATAGCAGATTGTATGCGGCTTGACTTGGCTTCTGGGCAAGGGCATGGAATTACAAATTCAATTATAAGTATCTTAGGTTCCTGTAGACTATAGGTCTGAGTTGCTGAGTTGATGAATGGATATACAGGTGCAGGTCTGGAATTCAGGAAAGATATATGACTGGGAATAAAAGTCTTTGTTGATCAAATGAATGATTAACTGGATGGCTGAATGGGAGCCAATTGAGAGAAGCTAACACTCAAAGAGGTCTTTGGAAATCACATCTAACATTTAATGTGGCCGTTTTTGTGTGCCGGTGATCAGCTAGAAGAGACTAAAGATGATTGGGATGCCCTATTCAGAGGGGAAAACACTATTTTGGAACTTTGAATGTGGATTAGAGCAAACCATGCTTATTTAGCCAAATATGGTCCCTGGAAATAAGCCATTTTAGGAGGGTAAAGAATTACCGTCATTAAGCAACATTTTTAGGATGCCAATTATTTTAGCACTACGTCTTGGTTTCATATGTTTTAGTCAGATGTGTCTCCATTAGTACTAGTTATTAGCCACAGATGGAGATGGTGGTTACATGAAGATGAAGTGACTTCTCAAAATGATCAATTGAGCAATTTTTATTGTTTTACAACATCAGCTCTTGGAAAGGCATTTCTCTGGTCCTACTGCAGGATGCTAAATTCAAATCAGGCATGAGTCTCACCTCATAAGGAGGTCACCATTTCAGACTGGCAATGATGCATAACATGATTGATTCTTAAGGACTAAGGGAGAGGGCCAGGTTAGTTGGAGCAGGGGCAATTGTCTCTAACCCAAAAAGTCAGTAGTTTATTTTGGGGGGGGGAGGTTGTGACTTTTTAACCTGACGTTTTATACTGATGCCTCCAGTACACATAAAGTGATGCGAAGAAGGAATTGAAGGGGCAGAGGCATAGACATTGGAAAGGGATAGAGATATTTGCAAAAGAGCAAAAACACCTGTTTAATTATAGCTGGGCATTTATAAAGGGGTGCGCAACAGAACAGAAAATGTATAGTCAGGCTTTTTGACTGTTAGGTTCAGGAATGTGATCTTTACTCTCTGATAGATAATAGGACTCCGTTGAAAGAACTTGAGCAGAGGAGACATCAAATCTTACAGGGAATTTCAAAGGAATGATATTTAGAGGCTTTCCTGGGGATAGGGTTTTTTTCTCATCTTAAAGTCAGAGAAATGGTATTTACTGCACAAGGGTGGTTTTAAATGAGATAACCTATATAATGCTGTGGTTGGTAATAGCCTGCCTTCCCATCTTATTTCCTGAAAGTGAGCTGATAATATCCACCTGTTCCTCATTAAGACCCCACGGGCAGCAACTGCAACAACACGGAGATATTAACAAGGGCGGGTGCTATAAAGGCAGCTGGGGACCCACGAGCAGGGATTTAGCAGATAAAGCAAAGGCAAGCAATAAAAAAGAGAAAGGTGGGGGAAAGAACTGTTCGCCAAGGGCTGTTGAAAAGAAATAAATCGGAAACCTGTTATGCATGTATCTAGGGCACTGATTTTAACCTAAGAAGGGGAGACCACCACAGAGCGAGCTCCACTGGGTTTAGAGCACCCAGGAAATAGAACCCGCAGGCTGTGAGAGGGGACAGTGAGCACAGGCCAGCTATGTTGGCTGGCAGAAGGGATTCAGAGCTTTTTAGAACATTTTTCTTACCACGTTGAGATTATGACACCATCTCAGCGTCTATGAGTAGACAGACACATGGAAAGTTCCAATAGGTAAAACTGCAGGGATGGGAGCAAGAACCCCCAAGCAAACAATAAAGGCAACACTATAGAGCAGTGGCTACTGAAAATGGGCCTCAACTACTGCACATATTCGGTCTTTACCTGCACAGTTCTAGTAAGATAACCTCAGAATTGGGTTGTACTACCAATTTGGTACTTACCTGGCTACTGACATATCATGGAGTCATCAGAAATCATAATTTATTCACTGCTGGGGGGAAAGTACAGGAGAGACAATGCTTGATACTTGCTCTCCAAGCTGGTCAGGGTCTCAAGAGGAAATTATGAAGCCCTTGGGACTCCATAAAATAGGCAGATGGGTAGTGATGTACAGAGATGCTCAGAAGGTCATGTCTCATTTAGCTGCTGTAATCAGACTGTGGCCTGGAAGAGGGAACACAAGAGTTAAAGCCTAAAGAATAAGCAACAGGGAAACAAGAGAGAAATAAATGGTCATGCAAAATATTGCATAAACAGTTATAAAGTGATGGTGAAGATTACTCAAAGACACCATAACTCTGCTTTTTCCATGGAGTGCTTGCATGAGCATACATCCATGACCTGGAAAACATCGAAGAGTGGGTTAGGACACTTCTCTATTTTGAAAAATTTGGTAAGAGTAACAATCTCCACTTGTGGAGGATGTGTGAGGTCACGTTGTCTTCTAAGCAGGCACAAATTAATAATCCTTCACTCTCAAGATCCTGAGCAAAGAACTACTGCCCTTTGCTCCTAAAGAGAGAATGCACAGTCCATAGAATGGGAGTATTATTGAAAGAGTCAATCAATAATTACTTAATGGGGTAGATAAGCTTTTTAAATATTAAGCTGGTGGTCTCATATATGCCCTGAATAGTGGGTTTAGCAACTGGTTATCACTATACATATCTGATGAGTGACTCAATGAAATATTGGAAACATCAAAAATAAACTGGATAGAGACATGATCAAAAAGCACACTACGTTAGGAACTATCCAAGCTTTAATCCCTCAGACAAAAGACTTGCTGAAGACATGCACAGCGGTAGTTTGAGGAACAGGCATGGCTGTACTCTTCTCAGTAGCAAAGCTGGGGTTTCCAGTTGTCCTCTGAGAGCCCCGCAGCACAGATAATTCCACTCCCCTTGACACCAGCTATGTACACATAGAGCCTACCTTGTCACAATGTCATAGATATAAGCATGGCTGTAAAGCTAAATGAGTTCCTGCCCTAGTTTGGTTTCCACTGCTGTGATAAACATGGTAACTCATACACATTTGGCAGGAAGTCGGGGTTTACTTGGCTTACACTTCCACGCCACAGTCCATCATGGAAGGACTCAGTCCAGGAACTCAAGCAGGAACCTGGAGTCAGGAAATGTAGCAATACCATAAAGGGATGCTGCTCCTTGCTTGCTTCCTCTGGCTTGTTTAACTACTTTTCTTCTACAACTCAGGCCCAGCGTCCCAGGGATGGCACCACAAACAGTGGGCCTGGCTATCCTATATCAATTAGTAATTAAGAAAATATGCCACAAATATGCCTAAAGGGCAATCCAATGAAAGTAATTTCTCAGTTAAGGTTCCCTCTTTCTAGGTGACTCCAGTTATGTCAAATTAACAAAAACCTTATTATCACAGCTAGCTACTAATTTCTAGAGAGATCAAAATTGGACCCTTTCATAGATGAGATAAAATGATACTGAGTCAGGGTAGTGGATCTGACCATTGTTAAACTTCAGTTGCAATAACTGCAGAGTTCAATGATGTAGATTGTGTGTCCCCCATGGGTAAAGTCATAAATACCAGGGCAAGGAACAAAAGTAGTGTTATCCTTATTGTCCCTTGGCCCAGCTCAAGTGCAATCTTAAGACCTGTCTTACCATATCAGTAACTCACCAGGTCCTCCTTGGTACTATTTATGGGCAAGATGTCATGAATGGACACAGCCATGTTTATTCCAAGCACACCAATATTTTAAAAACTAGAGCAATGTATGTCCTTAACCGAATATAAGTCTCTTGGCTTGGCAAACATCTGAATATATATATATACTTTCTGTGTGTGGCTTTTTCTTTCACATTGGTATTGACTATTGGTGTCTTGACCCAGGGCAGCTGTGTTTACCCGCCATGAAACCCTCATGAAATGAGATCTAGTCACGTTATCACATGAAAGAGGAGGAGGTCAGGTCTTAAGTCTCCGAGGGAAAACAGATAATTCACAAGGTCTTTATGACTTCTATGCTTCCCTTGGGGATATAAGAAATAAAAGCAAACAATTGGAGTGGGACTCTTGGACAATGTAACTGACACAGGAATCTAGTGGAGCAGCTTTTCATGAGTTATGCAAGCTGTAAGTGAGTATATTCAGTGCTATAGCTGCCTCTAAGTTGCCCAGGGGAAGGGCTTCCCAGATACATTTGTATCACCCATGTTCCTATAAGCATTTTCAATAAACTAACTAGACTTGGACAAAATTCTTTCTTGGTCTTTATGTTCCCATTCTATACTGGGAAGATTGACATTTCTGCACATCTCCAGATGAAAAGCCATTCAACACATTCAAGTCCTAAAGACATCTGGGTGACTTTTCACAACCCAAATGTCTACACCTACCAGAGCTTCAACTCTGAAAGCTAGGGTAGAGTTTTTAATCTCACCACCAAAATGTTGCTGACTTCTACCCATTATCTACAATGTCACTGCCTAATGGCCCAGAGAGTGGCCTTCAACTCAAGCATCAGGCCACTGGCATGGACCAGCAGAAGTTGGTGAAGCTTTTCATTTTGTTAAGTTACTGGAAGTGCTAGCTTGCAGGAAGACATCCACCCTCCCCAACATCTAACATGCAGGGTGCTCACACTGCCTTCTGCCCGTGACTTGGGTTTGTGTGAGAAACCCATTTAGTTTGCAAATCTCACCCCTCAGTCCTGGGTTTCCGAACAGGAGCAGATCTTCTACTTGTGGGAGCTTGCATCCTGTCTATAAAATCAGCGCACCTCCATACTAGGAATCAGCAAAAAGAAATACTCTCATCCTAGTGGAGAAAGATATTAGATATTAGGGCCCATTAGATATTCATCTCTGTCTTGGCCCCAGGCAGAGCAGGAGGGGAGCAGAGTGCCAACTGCTATTGAGGTCGATGACAAGACATGGTGGCCGTGACCAGGCGATGACTGGTAAAGTCGGGGATGGCAGGAAGGCTGGGAGGTGGGCTAGATGCCTGGAGCGCTCCGGCGCAATTTCCTCTACCTCCTCGCTGTCACTCACAGCTATTTATATAGCAGCAATGTCATGCCACATCAGCTGCACCTGTGCCCCGTGCGATGACTCTCAGTCTCAGATAAATACCATCGACGGACTTCAGGATGATGGGCACAATGGAACGCCCTGGTGATTGATCTGTTTGTTTCCATCCTGGGCCTGAGGGTCTATTAAATAAACACTGGTATTTTGAAGGAAAAGCAGGAGAAATGACTACAGGGTGAACTTTTTTCATTTCTCGTTTGGCTTGGAAGGTAGTGGTTGCTGTTTACTTTTGAGATCTTTTTTCTTAAGTGAGAATGATTTTTTTTCTTCAGACAAATAGATCTGGACAAGAACAAGAGGGTCTTATTTGCCAGCTCCAATCCTTGGCAGAATAGACTCCACGGCTTGCAGGATGCCAAGGATTAGCCGATTTCCCTGCTCTATTGCAATGTTCTGCCCTAAAGCCAGATCAGACACCAGAAGCAGAGGCTCATGTGACCTTCTCAGGGACCACGCCCTCTGGACGCATGCTCCAGTCCACTTGATGTCTAGAGAGTAGGGTCCATCATACTCTTTCACCCATTTCACATTGACCCCAGTGAGGGACTGAGGGAATCCTTAAGCTTCATGATGAAACCTGATTACTTAATTTTAGAGGCTAGTGGTGGTTTACAAAATGTGTTTGTAATTTGTAATATTTGTTGTTGTTCTGGCTTGGTTATTTATTCTGTCCTTTTCCATTAAACCAATCGGAAACTACTGTGGGGAAAGTGTGCTGTGTGAGCGTCCATTCCACTGTGCCTCTCACTCAGTTCGTTAGTTTTGTCTTATTTATTTTTATTTTAATTCATCTTTTAAATTTCATTTTGCATTCCATCCACAGTTCTCCCCCCTAACCACTCTTCCCACTCCTTCAATCCCCTCTTCCCAATGGGTAAAGGCTCCCATGGGAAGTCCATAAAGTCTAGCACATTAAGTTAGGGCATGAACAAGTCCCTTCCCCTTTCTTAAGGCTGAACATGGCATCCCAACATAGGGAACAGACGCCAATAAGCTGGCTCATACATCAGATATAGATCCTGGTCCTACTGCCAGGTGCCTCACTGGGCCACTCAGTAAGGACAGTGCTCACAGTTTGTAATGAGACAAAAAGGACTGTAAACACATACATGCTTGTATAGCAACTGGACACTTCCACACAATCCAAGGAAGTAATATATAGATTTATCTTTTTGAATGGGATATGAGCAAGTCTTCAAAGTTTCAAGCTTAAATAGTATTCTTTAAAAATTGTTTACTTTTGAGATTATAATATATAATTACATCATTTCTCTCTTCCCTTCCACCCTTCTAAACACTCCCATATACTTCTCCTTTCTCTCTTTAAAATTCCTGGCCTCTTTTGTCATTAAAATTGATGTTGCATGAGTATGTATATGTTTAGATACATATATTCCTAAATATAACCTATTCCGGATATAATGTTACTTGTATGCATGTTTTCAGGATTGACCATTAGGTATCCGATAATTAATTGGTCTGCTCTTCTCTGGGAAAGACTATTTTTCCTGCTCTCACCATTTCTTCGTTGCCTGCAGTCTTTGTGTAGGGTGGAGGCCTTGTGATCTTTCTCTCTCCACTTTGTCATGTCTAGTGTTGTTCTCTGTCCTTGTTCATCTCATTTTTAGGAACTGGTGTTGGTGAGACTTTATAAATGTATTTTCAGTGAGACACGGTCTCACAGAAAGCTCTCTGATAGCCTGGCCCTGCAATCTTTCTGCCTTCCTCTTTCAATATGATCCTTGAGTCTTAGATGCAGGAGTTGAATCGTTGATGTATCAGTTGGGGCTGGGTACCACGTAATCACTGTTCTCTGCATTTAGAGTGGTTGCTGTGTTTTGTCATTATCTCTGTTTATTTCAAGGAGACACTTCTTTGATGAGTGGTGAGACCTATGCTTATCTGTGTGTATAAAGATAACTATTTAGAATACAGTTAAGGTTTATGTTGTTTTAATAGTGTGGTGGTTAAAGGTTCTTCTCCAACATCTGTGACCTCACTAGCCCTGGGTAGTTAGATAGGTTTCCAGTACCAGGCTCAATTTCCCTTTGAGTAGTCTTTCATTCCAATTCCAATTATATGGCCAGCGTATGCACGCCACTACTACATCCTTATGTGGTAGGTTGCATTGCCTCAAACTATACTCTAATCATGTGAAATGGTATGTATATATCCCCCACCAATGAGAAAGAAAAAAAATAATTAGGTAGGTAATTGATTTCCTGATACACTGATAGAACAATTTGTCACAGATAGTGTGAGAAGTAGCATTACATAGTTATCAAATTTGTAAATTATCTCCATCTTGTCCAACTTAGTACATTAAACGTAAGCTCCAAGAGGAGGAGGACTGCTTTAGATTTATCAAGGCTCTGTCCCCAAAAGCTAATAGATGACTGAATCTATGTAAGAGTAAATGAATGGAAAATGCGTGTTTTGCCTCCATCGTTCAGGAGGACACTATAGTGGGTGCTAGTGTGAAGATGGGGCTCACTAGTCAGCTCTCACTCACTATCCCATGTCGAGCCAAGGAGGCAGAAGATTTAAAAATGGAGCTCTAAACTTACAAGGCATGCCCCTGGAGAAATATGACTCATCAATAAAATTTATTTTATTAGGAACTTTTCAGAATCACAGACACTCCAAAGGCAAGGTATGAACTAATGTTTATTATTAGACTTATTGTGTTTAAGTTATCAAAATCCAATAAACACACCACAGTTATGTATATTTCAGAGCATAAATATGACTAATGCTTCAGGATCTATGACATTATGTAATATCACAAAAGTCATACATCGTTATCTTAGAGGACATGGGAGAAGTAGACCTCATTCACCATACCATAATATTTTGATTTAAAATATTCACCTTTGACAAGTGATAGAAAGAGAAAGCATTAAGACAGAGTCTACCCTGACTCATGTGGGAATGGACTGGTGCCCCAAAGCTCCAGATCTAAACAGCAAACCCTTCTGTGCTAGGACATAGCAACTATTTCATTATGCTCAAGAGTCAGGAATTCTCCGAAAAGCTTGTCTGTCCCACAATAGCTGGCATCTCAACTAGGAAATTCAAGTAACTGGAATCAACTCTATACTCTCGTGTTTGATACTGGGTCCAAGATGACTGGAAGTAAGATTGAACTAGTAGAATTGTCTCACTATATTATATGCTTTAGGACATCCTTGGCCAGGGCAGTTTCAGGATAGTTGACTTCTATGACATTTAAGATTTTGAAGGATGAATCATCCTGTGAACAAGAAGGAATCTACGTAGCTTTCACGACCAAATCTCAGAAGATGCTTTGGGTCAGTGTAACACTCTGTTGGGAAAAGTAAGCACAAGCACACCCAGACTCAAGGGAGGTGGTGCCATGTGTGGACGGGCATGCTGGAGAATATGCAACTGTGCTGTGCACACCCTCCATTGCGGATAACTTCTGGAGCTTTGGAGAAGAGCTACCAGAGATGCTAAAGATTCTACAATGAAGTTGACACGTTCACAGCTCAAAGAACTACCTTTGGGATGCTAGCTATGCCCCTGTGTACAATTACTGTCACCTTAGGATGAGAGAGCTAGAAGGAACATCAGAAGGTATCCCACCCAAGTTCACACTAAAACCCCTTCCCTCTATCCAGTTGTTAAAAGGGAAAATCAAGCTTTAAAATACTTTTTTGGCTTTTCTGGGATGAAATTGGTCTTTCTTATAAGTTTATCAGTCCTAATTTTTTGTGTAGACAAAATACCTTCTCCAAATATATACATTTAAACACTCCAAGAACATAAAGTCATCAATAAATAAGAGATGTGAAAGTTTGTAGTGAAACTGTGATGAGTAATGGCCTATTCAAATGATTCAAAGTTCCTACACATGTACCAACAACTAATCAAAGTAAAGACTTTTCAAGGATTCAATCCTGTAGATTCTGTGTAACCCTATGCTCAAAGTCACAAATGTACATTACTTGTCCCATGCAAGTCACTGAGAAGAAGTAAAATCGTTTGTAAGACATTGCCACTCAAAATGCACAACATGAATCTTATGGTGACTGAGGAATATACCACAAATTTAGTCTATACACTTGAAAAATGCAAGGTCATGAAACATAGTATCTTCACTTCTAAGAGATCCAGAAAAGCAAGAAAATACTAAATTGTTAAATAACTCTCTCTTCTCTCCTCTCTCTCTCTCTCTCTCTCTCTCTCTCTCTCTCTCTCTCACACACACACACACACACACACACACACACACACACACCACAAGCACTGGAAAATTTCATAAATAGACTGAATAACAACAGAATAAGTGGGATAAATACAGGGAATTGGCAAATTTAAAAAATGGGCTTACCATTGTTGCCAGACTGTTCTTGCAATTTTTCTAGAAGTTTTCTATAAGCCTAAAATTGTATCAGAAGAAGTTTCATAACCAGCAGCAACACTAGAATAATTTCTTTGTATGTTTCTGGTAATTGTCTCTATAACTACTATACTTCTTCCTCTCTCTCTCTCTCCTTCTCTCTCTCTCTCTGTTTCTCTCTCTCCCCCTGTTCTCTTCATTTCAGATAAGATATATATTAGAAAAATTATAGCTATCAAGCATAGACAAGTCTGATGAAGCCATGAAGGAAAAGAGATTTTAGATCTCAAACACAAAAGAAGTTTCTTGCTCTTAGATTTTCAGGGGAAGTAATTAAATTATTGTCTCTTAACTCACCAAATGGCAACTGCTTAGAGAAAAAAAAATCAGTGTCTTGAGCTGTGCTTTCCTGGGATTTTATCTGATTTCTAGGAAGATCTTGGTGTTCTGAAATGGTGTCAACTATAATATAATATGATATAATATGACAAAGTACAAATGATTCTTACTTATAGATCTTTTAGAGTGAGTCTTAGGTTACAGTTTAAATTGGAATATCAAATGTATCCAAAGCCTAGAAGCTTCAGCAAGATAGATTTTCATTTCACTGCTCGGGGTGGACATCTCTGACACCATTAGCATGGAGCTTCCATCTCTAACTCTGAATGAGCAGCTTCAGCAGAGTTTTCTAGCTTGAGGAAAGAAGCAAAGAATCCAAGGCATAGAGATTCATGATACAACCTAAATATGGAAGTGCTGATGTCTCATTTCCATGATTATCATATTCTACAGGTAGTTCCATAGAGAAACTGAACACTGCACCTCTATCTGGGTGGATACAAGCTCTGGTCCCCGCTGAAAATCGAGGTAAATACAGTGTTCTGTTTTCCCGAATAGAATGAAAAAAATAATAGTAAGTAATTAGGACCACCACTCTGAGAATAGAGATTTGATAGCTACAGTTTGACAAAGAAGACTCACAGTCATGTTCCCAAAGCAGGTAGGAGAAAGTTTTAGGCGTGGAGAGTGGAGAGAGCCCCGATTTGTATGCAATGAGCAGACAAAGTTCGAAGTGAATATATGTATTACTGACATTGGCATGGTCACATCAAAGACCACAAAGCATCAAGTCCGTGGGAATTGGCAACATTTTCCTCTAGTCCATGTGTGCATGTTGACACTATGTACAAAAGCTAGCTAACATAGCCACTTTCTCCCTGATGGCTACAGCCCGGATCTCCCACAGAGACTGGCTAACCCACGTCCTTGTGTGAAACATAACACATGTACCAAGTTTCTGTGTTATCCCATGGTTGTGACCTCCATCAGAGTATGAACAAGCCATCCAGGTCCAGCTTCTCTGTATATGTGCCATTTTCTCAGTGTCTGTCATTCCTTCACTTCAATATCAGCACCAGTCAGGTGTCCAGGATCAAAATACTTAGGACATCATACTTGTGAGAAGTTGGGATTCTAAAGCAGGCACTGTCCTGCATTGTGATTATGATTATTTCAGAAAACTTTTAAGTAACTCGGAGTTTTAGAAACCTAAAGATCATTATTCTGGAAGTATAAAACCCATAAAGATGTTCTATGTAGTTAAGAGTTGATTGCCTCAGTCAAATTATTTGCATTTTCCTAACAAAATAAAATGCTTTTATATAAGCATAACTGCCCTCACCTATGCACTTAGTCACAAGGACACATACATGTGCACTTAAAAACATGGTACACAGTAACAGTCATGTCAAATGGTACATGAGGCTGCCCCAAGATGGACCCCCACTCTTCTCTTGACTCTTTTCTTCACTAATTAGAAGTGACGGGATTACTTACGGCATCAGCTTTCACTTCCTTCATAAGATTACTAAGTGATTTTGACAAAATAACAGGCAAATTACTCACCATTTCTTTTTAAGAGACTATGTCTTGACTCATCAATTTTATGAGTCACAAAATTGCTTTATGTATAACTGAAAAATAAATTATTTCAGAATAGTCAATCTAACATACATATATATTCTAGTTGATTAAAGCTTTATTTCTTTTCTAAGAGTTTTACTTCAAAACTACATTTGGAATGTCACTTTTTCTTTCTTCTTTTCTAGTATCTCAGTAGAAAAATGACAAACTTGTATACAGATTGTAGCAGTCTCTATTTTTTGCTCAGTTTCACTGTTTCAGTAGGAAGGATAAGAGGAGCTAAGGTGCATACTACCTGCTTTAATGGGACAGTCAGTTCCATTTAGACCACATTGTGGTGATGTTCAGACATTAAAATGTGTCAGGCATATGTCACCATCACAGACATCAACCAAAAGATAAACACTTGGGCATCACAAAGCCACACAGACTACAAAGTGCCACAAAGTGGCCTTCAAAGCCTCAGTTCACATGTACCTTGATCAGAGGGAAGTTTACAATTAAAAGTACCCACATTACATTATCCGAGATCCCCAAATAGATAACCTACTGATGCAACTCAAGGTCTAGAGGAAAAATATCAAGCTCAAAAGCAACAGATTTTTACAAAGTCAGAGGTGAAATTAATGAAGTATATCTGAAAGAACAATACAAGAAGTGATCAATTAAGAGAGAAGTTGGCTCTTTCAAAACATTAAAAGTTGACAAGTGCTCAACAAGAGAGCACTAGAAATTCCAAACTAGCCAAGAGCAAAAAAGCAAAAGGAAATGTTATAACAGACACCACTGAAATCTTCAGAATAATTAATTGCTGTTTCGTAAACTTGCATTGACCCCATAAATTGAAAGAAATACGATGAATGAATAAATATCTAAATATATCTGACCCACCAAAATTAAACTTTGGGCTTGAAGAACTTTAAAACAAACTAATAACAAATAATACTGACATAGTAATAAAAAGTCTCCTCATGTCAGATTTTGTGGCACATGCCTGTAATCCCAGCATTTGATTACTAGAGGCAAGAGAATCAGATGGTCAAGACCATTTTGGTACATATGCAATCAAAGGTCAACAATGGCTACATGACACTCTTTCTCAACACAAACCAAGCTAAAACAAAATAAATACAAAATCAAAAATTCTCCCAACAAAGATAAAGCCAAAACCAGGTGGATTCATTGCTGAATTTTATCACATTTTTAAAGAACAACAAAACTAGTGCCCAACAAACTACTCTGTAAACTATGAAGAAAAGTAATACTTTCAAACTCATTCATGAAGCCAGTATTGCTCTAATACCCAAACCAGATGAATATAAGCAAAAAAGTAACCATTAAACAGTTTCTGAAATAAATACAGACATACAAATTCTCATAAAAGTTGCACTGTTGAATGTTCATCCTTAAATGGGACACCAATATTACCCACTACAAGGCTCAGAGAACATGGTGAAAGACAGGGCAGAAAGAATGTAAAAACTAGACAGTGAGGAAAAGGACCATAAAATGCTATCTTAAGAGCACGGTACTCTATGGCTGGATTTCTCAGTGTGATGGTTTAAATAGGAATGACTCCCATAGACAGATATTTGAATGCTTGGTCACCAGGCAGTGGTACTATTAGGAGGCATGGCCTTGTTGGAGTAGGTGTAGCCCTGTTGGAGGAAGCGTATGACTGGGGTAGGTTTTGAGAGTCTAGAAGTTCAAGTCAGGCCCAGTGTCTCTCTCTTCCTGCTGCTTGCCAATCTTGATGTACAACTCTCAGTTCCATGTCGGCTTGCATGCCACTATGCTTCCTGCAATGAAGACAATGGACTAAATCTCTGAACTGTAAGCTAGCCCCAGGTAAATGCTTTTGTTTTTAAGAATTGCCATGGTCATGATATCTCTTCACCACAATAAAAACCCTAACCAAGACACAAACTGAGAGCAGTTACAGTTGCCTGTGGACTTACACAAGACTGAATTTGTAAGCATTCTATAGATGAAAGAAGGGATGCCACCCAGCCCCACTAAGTGAAACTAATAACAGGGAAGGGCTACTCAGAGAAAGTAAGTCACTGAGTTTAGGGATGCAACCACTAGTGAATTATTCGTATTCTAGGGGATAGCTTCATGCCCATACCCACTGAAATGGTCCTGTTAAACCCCATGAATATGACAGGAAAAACAAAACTGCATTAAAGTGGTTTGGGTTTTTGGACATTGAAGGTTGGTAGAGATAGAGGTAGATAAAAGAGAACAAAATTATGGTATTTTGGACATGCATGAGATCATCAAAGAATAAAATACATCTTTAAAGAACATTCTGTAAACTTGAACTGTGCCCTCAACTTTGGAAAAAAGTATCCTCAACAATATATCTTGTTAAGTTGGCATCGTCCATAAATTAGCAGTCATATTAGTCTAGAAATGTTAAGCTTAATTTTTCCCATTTGTTCAAGGGTGAAGCACTGTATTAAATATTTATAGTCCTATGTACATGGGTTTTACTACAGAAGTTAATGTTCTTTCCTTTAAAAAAATAAAAAATATACATGAGAAAATTATGATGTGGGATTCCCCTCTGTATGCTATGAATATATTTTATTACCATTGGTCAATAAAGAAACTGCTTTGGCCTATGGCAGGGCAGAATATATCCAGGCTAGAACAACATAGATGGAGAGTAGGTGAAGTCAACGAGATGTAACTGCCAAAGGAGAAGGACACGCCAAAGTCTTAGGCACCTTACCTATAGGCCAAAGCCTTGTGACAATACACAGATTGATAGAAATGGGTTAAGGGTTAATTTAAGATGTAAGAGATAGCTAGGAATATTTTAGAGTCATTGGCCAAACAGTATTGTAATTGCTATAGTTTCTGTGTGATTATTCAGGTTTGGCCGGCCAGGAAATGAACAAGAAGTCTCCTGCTACAAAAGTATGCAATGTAACATGAAGAAGGTTCAGGTCATAAAGCATCTGTTGAATAACATGAAGATGTGATTTTGCATGTCTAGGATACATGTGAAAACCCGGACATGATGAAATATATTTGTAACCCTAACTATTTAGGGTTTGGATGAGACAGGCAGATCTCTAGGTCCTCTTAGCTAGTCAGTCTAGTCAATCAGTGAACTCTAAGGTCAGGGAGAAACACTGTCTCAAAAAATAGGGTAGGGAATAATTGAGAAAGACAAAATCAACCTTTAGCCCCCATAGGTGGGCACATTAACACACTCACATGCACACACACACACACACACACACACACACGTGTACACACATACACAAAAATTGCACACACCTACAGACAAATTATAATCAAGTTCATTTCATTACAAAGATACAAAGAAAGTTCAACATAACAGTAGATATAATAGAATACATAAATAAAACCAAGAACAAAAATTGCAATTGATCTCAATAGATACAGAAAACTCTTTGATGAAATTCATCCTTACTTCATAATAAAAAGCCCTCTAGAAATTAGGTACAGAAGGATCATATTCCAACATAATAATAGTTGTATATAAGAAACCTATAATTAATATTAGACTTGAAGAAAAAACATGAAAGTAAGAAATATCAATATTCAACATTCTTAACTAATAAAATTCTTAAAATTTTAGCCAAGGTGATGAGGCAAGAAACAGAAATAAAAGAAACACAAATGGGAAATGGAAAAGTAAAATTATTCATATTTGCCAATATGATTCTATTCATAATAGACCCTTAGGATGCCACACAAAGACTTAACCGACAAACAAATTCAGCAAACTAAGATAGAATAATTAGCATTAAAAACCAGTACATCTTTAATAAACTGATAATGAACCAACTGAAAAAGAAACAAAAAAATTCTATTCACAATGGCTTAAGAAAAGAATAAAATACTTAATATTAAACCTAACCAGAGATGTAAAGAACTCTTTCCAGTGGAAACTTGAAGATGCTAGGAGCCAGAAATACCTACTGTGTTCGCAGGTGGGCAATATTAACATCATTAAATGGCCATATTGCTAAAGACAAAAAGTAAATGAAAGCAATCCTGGTCAAAACCCAATAACAATCTTCACAGGACAAGAAAATACAATTCTAAAGTTCATATAGATACAAATGATCAACAATAGACCAAGAATCTTCAGTCTGGACTGGAGTAGAAGGAATCACAATACCTGATATCAGATCACATGAAAAGGCCACGGTGAAAAAAGCAGGATGGCTTAACAGGAAAACAACCAATGGAATAGAGTTGATGACGCAAAATTAAACTCACACACTGACACCCATAGGACTTTCAAAAATAATAATGGGCCTTTCAATGAAAGGCACTAACAAAAAGTTCTGGAGACCTAAAGGCTCAGTGGGTAGAGTATTTGTTACACAAATATGAGAAACAGTTTTTGTCTTCAGTACTCATGTCAGTTCTGGGCAGGCTTGGCAGCAGCCCATCCATAATGACACCACTTAGGAGGCAGATACAGGAAATGCTCAGAACTGGCTAGCTAGGTATCTGGACCTGTCAAACTGGCAAGCTATGTGTTCAAGTCAGAAATCTTGCTTCAATAAAGAAGTAGAAAGATACACACACACATACCTACACACATCCACACATACAGAACACACACACACATATATATTCACACACACAGATATAGCCACACAAATATATATGTGGCAACAAAAATAAGACCTTAAACTTTTAAACTACTGGAAAAAAATAACAAGATACAGATGAGGCAGGCAAGAATTTTCTGAATAAGATTCAGTGGCCCAAGAAATAAAATCAAGATTTGTTAAATGGGGTTGGATAAAATTTAAACATCTCTGTACATTAGGAGAAATAAAGGCCAGAGAGAGGAGAGGTATATAAAATGGGAGAGATCTATGTCATCTATTCAACCAATAGGGGATTAATGCATAAAGACCTCAAGTATTAGCTATATGGGTTGTGCTGTAGATATATCAACTGATACCCTAAGTTATCACCAGTTTTAGTAGTTTCAATTTACTGCAAAGAGAAGCTTCTCTGGTGAGGGGGTTAGAGCTGCACTTGTCTGTGGGTAGGAGGACAAATACTTAGAAGCCAGGAACTATTCAGATTTAGAGATGAGGCCTTAGTAGACTTTCCACTAAGGCCTAGGACTCTAGCCTTGGGTAGTTTGGTTAGGTTTACAGCACCAGGAATGAATTCCCTTTAGTTGAGTTGTTCTTAAGTCCGATTAGATGGCTGTTAGTTACCCAAAGATAAAAGTGCCACTCTCTCACCATTGAGGTTATCTTGAAAGGCTGGTCATTGCCATGGAACATCACAAAAGTGGGGGCAGAAGATTGGAAGGGTCAGAGGCATCCTGGGATGCCTGATGCAAGATAGCATCTTCTAGACATGCATTCGTTATATGCATTCATGAAAAAGTCACAATAAAATTCATCATTTTGTACATTTACTATACATTGAACAATATGAAATATAAAGAGTCAGTCTACAGTGGCTCACCATCAACCAGCTAGCCTCTTAAGTTTCTCTGGGCTTCAGATTTAAAGGAACTGGCTCTCTACCCTCATCAAGGTCTTATACATCCCTCCTTGTGTTACATTCTCTTTGTCATCCTTTCTAGTTAGAGGACTGAAAGGAGACAGTATGTAAATTTAAAAGTCAACACAGAGATGCAATATGCATTCAAAGACACAAATTATGGGATGCTAATAAACCCCATGAATTGACCATCTTACCACTGACTTTTTATGTAAATAATGTTACAACTTATTTTATGCCTTTACACTTACTGCTCAGTCTTTCAGAAAAGTCTATCAATCCTTAGTTCCTTCAATGTCAAATGTTACGGCTTCCTTCTACCTAATCATCGTGCTTGCCATCTGCATGATTTTACCAAAATCACACACAAGGCTTTTCAATAACTTTTCTCCAACCAGAGATTTCCTATGGAGGACAAAAGTTCACACTTTGCAGAGAACAACATCAAGTGTAGATAGCACATCATGCTGGCCAGCTAAAATTGAGATCAACAGTAGCACTGGGTGGGTATGCGTTCTTGCTCTGCCGCTACCTGTGACTAGGGAATGGAACAGTGTTTCTGAGCCACAGGTTCCTTATTGTTAATTTGGTGATAACAGTACCTTATTCATACATTAATTAATTAATACATGTAATTCACTAAGAACCATGCCCGACATAATTAAACATTAAGAAACATTATCTAGTCTCATCGTTAATGTTACTACTGTTAATATTATTTAAAATCTGGTATTAGAAGATCATTGGTGACCTTGTCCAAAATTATTTTAATATAACCACTGTGCCACTGTAACATGAATGGATGAATATATGGAAGATAAGAAAGTGGCAACATGGAATTTGGACAAGACAAAGAGAACAGATAAGATATAATTAAATAAGGCCAAAGGTCAAAGGAATCAATCCCTTCTTTCGCCATAAAATATTACACAAGAAAAACTCTTCCAAAGCTTTGCTAATTGTAATAAATTGATGTAAATTTGAACCAGCTTTAATACTTGGAAAAATATCAGTCATGATTGACTTTTTAAATGACATCGGAGTTTACAAAAAGGGCATCTCAGTTATTCTTAAAGTTGAGGATACAAAGCAGGGCTATTGCCTTGTCACGTGAGGAAATTAAATTTTGGTTGGACTCTTGTTCTAAGTCACGCCCCCATTCCAGGTAGATTTCACTCCCATGTGAATTTCTCACACACACACACACAAAAAAAAAAAAAAAACTCACAAGCATTCCCTACTATCCTCAAGAGCCTGGAAATTTCTACTGTTGTTGATCTTAAATCTATGGTTTTTCTATTGGAGAGACACTGCTGTAGTTTGGAGAGAATCTTCTTACCTAGATTTCGGAGGCAGAATTGGTTTATACTCATGATGTAACATGCATGATTCCACAATGGAATTCAGTATTGTCACTCTTCTTGATTGGCATAGGATCCCTAGACAAGGATATTTTCTCACCACCACCACCCCCACAACTCCTACTACCTTCCTTTTACCACAATCTTATTCCTTTTCCACTAGGCCACCTGCCTTGATACCTGAGTCTAGTACAAAGCCCTTCCTCTGCAATCCAGATTTGACAAATTGGGTGCCATTTGGGTCTCAGTCCTCATCACTGACTAAGTTAATTCTCTGAAAGTATGTCTCTTCTCTACATTGGCTTTTAAGATGAGCAAAAGTGATACCTGCTCCCAGTTTTCTGTCTTCCTGTAATGATAGGTCTTAAAGCCATTTCTGGGAATTTGTTCTCTCTCCCCTGGTCCCATCAGTGGTCTGCAAGAATTCTTGTAATTCAGCAATGGAAGTATCTTCAGTCTTTCTCATTACATCATTCTTTGTCCAACAGGAAGAAACAGGAAGCAAGACACAGGGTGGTAGTTCTTATCCATAAGGCCATTCTGGGTGCTGAACTAGCAAGCAAGTCATGAAGAGGAGAAATGGGTTGTCCTTAGTAAAGCCCCTATCTCCAAAGTGAGGTCTGAACATTTGCTCACCCAGGAGCACTGTGGAGTCTTTCCTGTTTCTTACCTTTCTCTCCATCCAGGTTAGAATCACTGTTTAAAAGCTCCCTTTGGATAGTTACAGCATTTTAAACATGCAGTTGCAAAAGGTCTGATTCTTTATGTCACTCAGCAGCTCCAGAGCTGTGGGTGATGGGACTGTAAAAGTTGAAGATTATGTTATATAATCCTCTAAATGTACTTTTCTTTATTAGGAGAGAGGATGTTGGGGAACAGAAGAAAAGCAATGTCAGTTTCCTACTGCAATTATAAAAGTGAACACAAATTTGGGGGTTCAAGATAAAAAACCTTTTTGAGTTCTGTTGGTCAGAAGTGTGGTGTGTATCTCTTGAGGCTAACCTCAAAGGCTATCTTAGCACCTTTCTTTAGGAAGAATCCTTTTTTTTTGCCTTTGTCAAATTATAAAGGGTGGCAGCCTCCATCCTCACAGCTATCAGTGAAGGGTGAGTCCTTGTCACAATGAGCTATCTCAAGCTCTGTCTTTGTCACTAATCCTTAAGTCACTTTCTCCTACTGTTCCAGCCCCTGCCATTTGCCTGGAGTAGTCTTTCTGTTTACACTAAATTCACCAGGTTATTCTCCCAATTTTAAGGGCACCTGCTAATTTAATTCCCCTTTACCATGTAACCTTGTGTTTTCACAGGTTTCAGGAATTGGGGTAAGGAACTCTTTAGGAGGCCGTTGTTCCTTCTTCTAGAGTATTGTTTTAGGCACTTTTCTGTTGCTAAGAAAAGGTGCCCTGAGAAAGCAGGTCTTGAATGGACAGTTTATTTGGACTCAAAGTTAAAATTTCTAGCCATCATTGTAGAGAAGTCAATATGGCAGGTGTCATAGGAGCCCACTTGTTGAATCCCAGTTGCTCAGTCCTCAAATCATCACACAGAAACTATATTATTTAAAATCACTACTTGGCCCATTAGCTCTGGTTTCTAGTTTCTTATTGGCTAACACTTATATCTTAATTTAACCCATTTCTCTTAATCTGTGTATCGCCACATGGTTGTAGCTTACCAGCTAAAGTTCTGGTATCTTCATCAGGACAACGTGGCTTCTCTCTGACTCTGCCTCCTTTCTCCCAGCATTCAGTTTAGTTTTCCTCAATTATCTAAGTTTAGTTTTCCCCACCTATCTAGGGGAATCCCACATCACCTTCCCTTTTCTGTTTAACTGAAAAGGAAGGCTTTATCTTTAACATAGTAAAATTACATATAACAAAACAGGTATCAAGCAAGAATTATAGTTACAATATTTATACCTACTTTTTCTTTTATCATAACTCAAGAAAACTATAATTATAAATTTTTTAACTTCATCAAAAACTCCAAAATGATATAATATTACCTAATAAACAGGAAGTGCATTGTAAGCAACTTCTAAAACTCTAGAAATGACAGAGACATCTCACTGCCTGTACAGTCACCCAAAGTTCTTTATACCATTGGGGCATCAGCATACAGACCCATAGTATCCAGCAGACTTTTCCATGAAGCAGGAAATTTCAAAGACAGTGCTGCCTATATTTGAAGCTTGTCAGTAATTGTCTTCTGTGTCCTGCAGAATGTCTAGCAGACTCGTGTTTCCTCATGAAACAGGAACCCCAAAGGATCTCTCACCTTTAGGCAAGTTCAGCAGTCATTTTACTGCGGGTTCTCTGTGTCCAGGTCATTAAGCAGTCCAGGCAGAGCAGTTTCTTTCCCAAATGACTGACAAACTCCATAAGGAGCCTCTTTGATGCCCATCTTCCTCCTGAAATAACTGATGCTGACAGGAGCAGACATGTCTCGTTGTCATGAAAAGTCTAAGTTATTAAAACATTTTAAATGTCATATTCTGAATGTCTCTGAAAGATTTGAAGAATACCAGTCTAACTGAAATATATCTCTACTTATCTAAAAAATCTAACTAACATGACTACAAGCTTGACTATTATAGATGAGTATTTATTAACCTATATTTCTTAATTATACATTATACTTTTAAATGAGCTCTACAAACGCAATACCTTAATCAAGAGCAGAAATACACATGTAACAAAATTGACCTTAAATTTGTATCAATAAACCAAGATTCATACCAATGCCAATCTCTATAGCTTATCTCCCTTTAAATGTAAAGAAACATTTACAAACGATATTTGGAAATATGAGAGTAGTTCTTCTCCAAACCTCTTTCTGCTGTTTATTGGGTAAAGTGATTTTTTGAGGGGTATTCAAGGTGATTTTTCAGGTGGTCTTGGTCCATCAAGCCACATTAGCCTGGAATCAATCTACAGGTTCTCATCCTCTGTGGAAACAAAAGAAGAACCTCTTTTCCAAAGCAATATAACCTTAGACCCAAATTTGAAGTCAAGATACCTTTACATGCTGGTTTAGAGGTCCATACAATGAAATGTCTCCCAGTACTTAGCTCAGTCAAAAAATTCAAAGAAAATACAATAATATACATAATCCAGACTCTCTTGTGTGTGCTCCATCTTGACATGGTTTATTTGTTTTAAATCTATTACTTTTTAATATTTATTTTATTATCTTTACTCCTTTAATATACAACTGTACTCTGCTTCTTTAAAGACTTTGTTTACTTTTTATAAACCATTTACTTCTTTTTATAACTCTCTATACTCTTTTTCTTCTCTCTCCAAAGCCTATGTACATTTATCCAACACTGTGATCCATTTAGAGGTCTTTTACATCTGCATCTGTCCTTATTGCTAACCTGTAAACATTTTCTAACCAGAAGAGCTTCTTAAAATGCTAAGCCCTTCTTATAAACTTAAGTGGCACCATTGCTAGGGGAAATATGGCACTGCCAGCTTGCCCCACCCAGTCCAACCTGGTGAAGCTGTTTACTGCCTCTGAGAGACATGCTAATAACCCCATTTTTAGACATATAGCCAGTCTATGTTGCCATTAAGCAAGTTGTAGCACTCTGTCCACAAATCCCATTTGAATGCTCCATAGCCGAACCTCCAGAAAGAGTCAAAGTTCATGCTAGCAGCATGGCCCAGAAAGCTGGCATTTCAAACCATGGCATTTTTTTCTGCTATTGCTGAATCAGAAAATCTTCTCTTAAAGGAGTCATGCCCCTGCTTACTTCTAGCAAACAGAGCCCACCCAAAAATATGCTGTTACCAAACCATGCTTAACTCTGCTCTTTTGTGTTGAAAATTCCTTTTTAAGCTTTCTCAGGTTTTACATGGATTTAGTCCATCATGTTGGCATGCCAATTTGTTGTAAGGAGGCTGTTAGTTTGTTTCCCAGCTGCCCAGCAGCTCAGACCTGAAATAACCACACAGAAACTGTATTAATTAAATCACTGCTTAGGCCATTAGCTCTCACTTCTTATTGTTTAACACTTACATTTTAATTTAACACATCTCTAATAATCTGTGTATCACTATGTTGCTGTGGCTTACCTAGTAAAGTTCCCAGCATCTGTCTCCAGCAGGGCTGCATGGCTTCTCTCTGACTCTGCTTCCTTTCTCCCAGCATTCAGTTTAGTTTTCCCTGCCTGAGTTCTGCCTTATCAACAGGCCAAGGCAGTTTCTTTATTCACCAGTGGTATTTGTTGTGGAAAGATTATAGCTAATACCTACCCACCTACTGGGGCATGACCTCATGGACTATTTAACTGGATGTAGAATCGCATCCATCCCCCTTTTTTGGCTTTTTTTTGGACCCCAGTTTTGTTGGTTTGGTTTGTTTGGATCTCATCTTTATTTATTCTTTTCGCAGAGAATCTTGATTTGTGAGTTTTATCTATTAATAAATACCTGTACTTTTTTTTTAGTTTTGAGCTACTTTAGGATATTTTTGGTAAGCATCCGATCTCTGCCCTCACTTGGTGCCCCACATTGGGAGCCAAACTGTTGTAGAGAGCAGGGCCCCTTGTTCTGTCCCGGCTGGCTGGCAAGCTTACATCCAAAATAATCTCACAAAAACTGTATTCATTTAAATACTGTCTGGCCCATTAGCTCTAACTTCTTATTGATGAATTCTTACATCTTAATTTAACCCATTTCTGTTAATCTGTGCATCACCACATGCCAGTGGCTTACCAAAAATGATTTAGCATGTCTGACTCTGGTGACTCCATGACAGCTCTCTCTCTCTCTGCTTTCTTCCTCCCAGAATTCAGTTCTGTCTTCTCTGCCTATCTAAGTTCTGCCCTATCAGGCCAAGCAGTTTCTTTATTGATTGTCTAATAAAAGCAACACATAAACCAAAAAAAGCCTCCTACACCAGGTATTCATAAAATACAGAGGGGAATTACTCATCAGGTAGGGGTTTGGGATAACAGAATACATTTCAGCTACAGTCAAGATAAAGAGTGTGATAAGTGTTTGAACTTATCTGACTTTACATTTTTATATAGTCCATGATAATAACCACAGTGGATGGACTTTCCCATTTTAATTAACCTAACCAAAAATAATCATTCACAGTAATACCCAGAGGCCCATCTCCCAGGTGATCCTGGACATCATCAAATGGACGAAGGAACTATAACTTCAAATATACTCTGGCCACAATTTAGTGGTCCTTCTCTGAATACTGATTCTGAAAAAAGTTCCAAAGAATCTGTGGTTTTAACCACCTGCATACCCGTCCATATGCATTTCCATTCCACCAAGCTTCTAGCCTCAAAGAACAGCAAGACTTGGGTCCCAGAGATATGAGAGAAGCCATGTGGACTATGAAGCAACTCTTTGTGGCATTCGATGAAGCATACCTCTTTGGACTCCTCTCCCCTTAGCAAACCACTGCTTAAAATGAATGTTCTCTATGTCTTTGGTAAATTATATTAACTCAGGATGCAGCATGTTAAAAACTGTCTGCCAGTTGGTTAATTTCTGATATATACTAGCACTGTGGCTTCTACCAGTTGAGCTGGATGATCAGATATGGCAGGTGTGGTTGTGCCCAAATCTATGTGTGCCAGTTGGATATGCTGTTGCAATTATGTAATTAAATTAAGTGTCACATAAACCAGTGAAAGATGAATATGAAAAGAGAGCCATTTTCTGTACGTGGAGTGGAATGTTTTGGAAAAGCTTGAAAAAGATGAGTCTCTTAAAACGAAAGAGGCAGGAAAATGAGATAGTAAAACAGCAACAACTGGTAAGAGATAAAATCACAAAATGCCTGGCATTTATCAGAAGAGCAGACATGGTTCCAGCAGTGGGTACCTAATGATTGTGAAGAATGTGTAGTGTAGTGAGAACAGGTAGAAGAAATAATACTTGGTTGTTGAGAGCCTCAGCATCAGTGACCTTAAGCTGTTTTACAGACTCGGAAACAGATGGGTTGGGCTTCACTGAGGTGAAGACCATTAAAGATATACCTGTGAAGTTGTTTGAAAATTGTGGTATATGAGGATTAACTCTACAAAGCAATACCTGTTGCTTTGGATCACCTAGCTCTTTCTGAATCACCCTCCAGTCCTCCTTGCCACTCCGCCTAGAATTTGCTGGGAATTCCAGTCTGTCTGAAATGTCTACTGTTTTGTGTGACCCCAAGCTGACAGGCAGGGCCATTGAGATAATGCTTCTGAAAAGTTCCTTCCAGAAACCCAGCTCTTGGCTTGGTAACCTTTCCCCATCTTGAGACTGTACTTAATTTGAAGAGTATATAAAAGTCTCTAGTGTCAAATCTTCTGAGCTGATCTTCCTTCATTCCATGAACTTGTCCATAGAAGAGAATAAATACTTTGTTTAGTTATAGCCTTAATGGCATCACAGGCCTTGTGCCCACATACCAAAAGAAGTCATTCTTGGGTATTAAATGCATGAAAATAGTGGAAGAATATAAGCAAAGAGCCCTTGCTGTGCATTTTTACCCATTATTCCCTATCTTTCCTTTCTATGAAATTTACATTGTGTAAGTATCAATTTCTTTCAAGGAAACATTCTCCCTTAGAGAGAGAGACAGAGGCTCGGGGGACTGTGGTAGTTTGAATAGGAATGGCCCCCACAGGATCCTATAATTAAATGTTTGGTCATTAGGGAATGGAACTACTTGAAAGGGATTAATTTTTATTGTACGCCATCTTATACCCTTATATAAATAATAAAGAGTATAGACTTTTTTCACTAAAATTTTTAAGATATGTTCATCTATATATGAAGGAATAGATAGAAAAAAGAAAGACTTCCACTTTCCACTTTTCCCCCATGAGCATGTATCTCTACTGAAATTAATATTTGAAAAATAAGTGAGTGATTGTGATGGTTTGAATAGGAATGACCCCCGTAGACTCATGTGTTTGAATGCTTGGGCCATAGAGAGTGGCACTATTGGGAGGTGTGGCCTTGTTGGCATAGTTGTGGCTTTTTTGGAGGAAGTGTGGGGGTCTTTGTGCTTTGAGGTCTCAGAAACTCAAGCCCAGGCTCAGTAGCTAACTGTCATTTCCTGCTGTCTGGGGATCTGAATGTGGAATTCTCAGCTCCCTTTCCAGCACCATGACTGCCTGCAGGCCGCCATGCTTCCCATCATGATGATAATGGACTAAACCTCTGAACTGTAAACCAGTCCCAATGAATTATTTTCCTTATAAGAGTTGTCATGGTCATGGTGTTTCTTCACAGGAATAGAAATCCTAACTAAAGCATTAATTATCCACTCATGAAGCAGAATATAATGAAGTTTTAACAATCACTGCTGTGGTATTAAAACTATCGCTAGCATGTAGCAACAACACCAGGAAGAATTCCTAGTCACATTCACATGCAAGGATAATTGATCTAATCACATTCAAACAGAATCAGAAATTCACAGATTTTTAAACTGCTTATGCTATCAGTTTGGTGTGTGTGTGAGGGGTGTGTATACTTCAATGTTCTAGATATGATTGAATTAAAATAGAAATTTTAAAATTATAGAAGACCTCCCATGCTTCTCTTCCCTTAGAGATAATATTCTAATGCAAAGAGTTACAAATTTTTCATGAATATGCAAATTTTCATGTACATTCATATACATTCATACATACATACAATTTTCTTAACCCAAAGTGGCATAATATAATTCATACAATTCCACAAAAATAATTGGAATGTTTCAAAAATATATACAACATTTTTACGCTTGAGACTTTTTAATTATTTCTATATCCTTCCACATTTATGATATGAACTACTTGAGTAAGGATAGTGTAAAATATTATCAAAACTATAAAGATTTTTAAATTTAAAATGAGTTCAAAGACAATTAGCTTAAAAAGCCCAAAAGGCTTTATTGAGTTAACAGTAAGTTTAAAATATGAAATTAATTTTAAACCATTGATTTTTTTTCTCAGAGTGAGACATTTAAATTGTTTTTTAATTCAGTGTTACAACTCAAGAAACTAAAAACTTAGTTCAATTTAGCATTTCTGTAGTGTTTGCAAATAGGTCTTAATATTTACAAAACCTAGACACCACAACAGGGCCAGCCCTCTGGAATGTTTGTTGTTTCTCAGAAAACACATCTCTGAAGTTTACAAACTGGCTTTGGGCCTTACTTGGGGTATAGGCGGGAGACAGAGAGCTCCCTCAAGTTCTGAATACTCCAAAAGTACCACGAAGAGTGATGGATCTTTGTCATTCATCCTTATTACATGTAAGTCAGTGATGGTTTTGAAGTTTCACACTAACACTTTGATCTAGAGCAGTGATTCTCAGCCTGTGGGTTGTGGCACCTTTAGGAGTCACACAATCTTTCCACAGGATCGCATATCAGAGGTCCCACATATCGGATGTTTACACTATGATTCATAACAGTAAAAAATTACAAATGTGAAGTAGCAATGAAAATAATTTTATGTTTGGGGGTCACCACAACATGAGGAACTGTACTAAAGGATCTCAGCATTAGGAAGGTTGAGAACTACTGGTCTAGAAGAATCTAGTCCTGGAAAAACTTCATTTACCTGCCCTAATTGCCACTGAACTTCGGAAATCAGAACCCTAGCAGCAGGGTCGGTACTTGTTATTTATTGTGCTTTCTCTTAGAGATTTTTTCTTTCCTAAGAACAGAAGAATGTCCTCTAGGTGCAATTGCCCCTCTAGGACATTGGACATTTCACCTCACCCAAATCCATAAGCAGCAAGAAGATCATTCCCTTAAATGGGGGTAAGATGAAGAGGCCTGCTGCACCTCGAGATTGGTGGGAACAATGGTGAATCTTTCTGTAAAAGGCATTGCACTGGAAAATGCATATTAGTGAATCAGACCTTCGTGTCCTAAGACTATGATTGTTTAGGTAATAACGATGATGCTGGAAAACTGATCTGCCCTGAATATGAATAAGGACTCTAACTAGAAAATGGGGTAATAAGTGAAATCTGTATGGTAATAGTTTTGCTTACATGCTGTTTTATCTCAGTTTTGAGGGCATTATCAATTAAATTCATATTTCAACAGTCACCCTTACTGGACTATCACACATCAGTCACAATATACACATCCTGTTCACATTGGGGTCAAGTATCAGAAAACTAAGATCAACCCTAAGCCTCAAAGCCTGCCAGTATTAAACTAGCCAATCCTGAACCTAGCTGACCTACATTGCTTTTGCCTTCCTGGAGAAGCCATAACAGATGCACTTACCTTCAACTCCTCTCCCTGCCTCTGTCTCATGGCTGACCCTGTGTTTGTCTCAGTGACCCCGACTGGCATACTCTCTCCGGGGAATTGTACATACCATAAAGATAAATCTCTTTCCAGTTTCCCTCTTGATCTGTGTCTAGCTTCACTGTATTTCACCCGCGGCAAAGTGGCTAAAACAGTCTACCCAGAATAGCTCAAAGATCAATGTAGTGATATTAAGATAACATTTAAGAATGCCCCTTAAACAAGCAGAAGAGATTACACACATGCAATTTGATCTGAGAGACCCTCTTCAGTGATGGGGAGTGGCCAGTCTCAGGTGGCCAGGGGCGCGGTGTTGGCGCGCTAGTCAGCGTGGAGTGCTCATCTTTGTGGACACATTGAATCTGCATTATTTTGTGCCTTATCAGAATCAGGTAGTTAAGACCAAAAGTTGTGAGTAGTGATAACATGTTTGCTTCCAGGTGAAGTCACTGAAACTGTGGAAGACATTCTAGCTCTTTCCTCATTTCGTAGTGAGCATGGACATCAAGTGTGGAAACTTTGCCACCAAGGATTCTAGCAGCCTGGACAATCCATTCTATCCTATGCATGCATGAGAGACCAGTTCTTTGGGTTGAACTGGCCTTTAGCAATTGTTTCTTGGCAAGTAAAAGACCTACAACCGTAATTTCAAGAAGCTGGAAACTGAGGCGTTTTCCCCATAGTACCCACATAACCTAATCCATACAAACATGCCAGAAAGAAAATACAGTACTAAAATGTCATGAAGTTTCTGTCTTAAAGATATAAACAGAAACATTATTCCATAGTTTTCCAACATATAAATACTGAAACCCAATATCCAAACACCACAGAAATTTTTTTTTCAAATTTACAATTTGAATTTACAAGTAAATTTCAAATTTACTTGTGGAAAGGACATGAAAAATGTCTTGAATTCTAGTACAGAATTTTCCCATACCAAACAAATCAATGCCATATTATTCAAGTCTAAACAAATGTTCAAGGTAAATCAGTGGGAGACTCACCACTGGCCCTTCCCCCAAAAATACTGATACTAAACTTGGTCTCCCCCACAACTAGAAACTATAAAAAATAGAAAATAACAAACACTGTCTTCATCAGTTCTGTACTTAGTTATGTTAGTGCTGTAACAAAGCACCATGACCAAGGCAGCTTCTCAAAGAAAGTAATTGGGAGCTTAAGGTTCCAGCTGGTTAGAGTCCATGACCATCAAGCAGGCAGGCATGGCCCTGGGACAGTAGCTGAAAGCGTAACATCTGATCCACAAGAATGAGGCAAAGAGACACGGCTAACTTGGAGAAGTGTGGGTCTTTGAGATTTGAAAGCTCATCTCTTTTGACACACCTCTTTTTCAATGGTTCCACCAACTGCACAGGCCAACCATTCAGATATACGAGCCTGTCTCGTTAAAACGACAATAAAACATGAAACGTAACAAGGATCTTAGTCTGATAACCATGCAGAGAAGAGAAGGAACAAACCGAGTGCTACAGCATCCCTTTTTTCTTCCTAAGTGCACTTGGAAATCCATACCTCAAGAAGGGAGAGTCAAATGAGAACATGAGTCTCATTAGCTTGAGAGAATGCTAATTGTTGGGAGCCTGAAATAGGAAAATTTGCAGGTTAAAGTGCCAAAAAAAAAAAAAAAGAGAGAAAGACGGACCAAAGAGAAGTTTTGGGGGTCATCACAGGGTCTCCTTGAATATGATGCTGAACATGAAGCTGTATATTCATTTTAAACAGAACTGTATCGCATGAAGACAAGCAAAAAACAACTCTACTCTGTCAGGCAAATGAATCTCGAGGCCTGCACAGGCAAGGGACACATTTGAATTCAAGAAGCTGATGCAAAAGACGTCCCTGAATATTCAGCACACTCAGTGGAGACTCATAAAAGACAGCAAATAAGAAACAAACCAAATTAGCCCCAGAGCAAAAGGTTATTCTGTGCATGCTTCCAAACAAACAAACCACGACAGAGGAAACGCTGTAACAGAAACATCAAAAGGATCAAGCTAATCCATAAATAATTTCATGGCTTGTCCAAACAAAATTTTAACATTCTTTAAAGTTAGAAACCAAGCCTTAACTTTCAGCAGCATAATCAAGTAAGATGCACTGAGGGTCTGGGCATGTAACTCAGTGGTAAAGTAATTGCCTAACACATTTAATGCTCTGGGTTAGAATCTTAGCAGCAGAAGTAAACAAATACTGTTTTGGATAAATAGATAGAAAGATAGATAGATAGATAGATAGATAGATAGATAGATAGATAGATAGATAGATAAACATAAAAAAATCAATTTCTAGAAGTGTGTCAAAAAATAGAATCTCTTGACAAAAACATTTAATCCTTTAAATATTACACATAAACATTTAATCCTAAAAATAAAATATGTATTTATGTAAATGTATATCTATCGAAGGAAGATTCAAAAGAAAAGCAAAAGCAATTCTAATTAGCAGATAGAATGTCTGAACAGACTGTCTAGCAGAGTGGACACTGAGTAATAGAAGGTAAGTAAACATGAAAATTTAAGGATTTCTAACTTGGTAAACAGAGTCATAGGGAGGAAAGATCCTCCACAAAGTAAATAAGTTAACAGACAGAACCATGGCGACCTACCTGGAATGGAAATCAGAAACAAATGACAGGAATGAGAAAATATTTGAAAATGTAATGGCCTCAAATTTGTCCAAATTTGATGAAAACTGACAGTCCCCTGAGCCAAGAAGCTCAATGAAAGCCAAACAATATAAATACAAATGAAACAGTGGCAAAACACACTGTCATTCAACTGGTATGAGCCAGTGATACAGAGAAAATATTTAAAAGCAAACTAAAAAGATAAATAACACATAAAAGAGCAAAGGTAAAAACAAACAGAGATTTCATGTCAAAATCAATGTAAACAAGACAAAAATGGAATAACATCTTCATGGTGCCTCAAAAAGTCTGCCTAGAAATATCTATTCTGTGAAAACATCAATACATACAAGTATGAAATAAAGGAATATTGAGAAAAGTAGATTCGGGGAGAGGCTGTAACTGAGAGCACTTTGCCATCAGAGATAGTTAAAGGAACTTGAAGCTCATTTAGACGTGAAGAAGCCCAACAGAAATGGTAAATATAAATAAATACAAAAGATTGTATCTCATTTCTCCAACTAACTTAAAAGATAAGATAACCTATACTGTACAGTACAAAATAAACAGAGACAATCTAATGGCAGACACATCCCAATAAAGAGTTCTAGCTTGCTTTCCATGGCTGGGATGAACACCATGACCAAAAGTAGCTTGGGGAGGAAAGCATTTATTTGACTTCTGCTTCTATGTTATGCTCCATCACTGAGGGAAGTCAGGGCAGGGACTCAAGCAGGAGCAGAGGCAAGAACAGAGGAACACAGCTTACTGGCTTGCTCTCCATGGCGTGATCAATCCCTACCTGCTAAGCCCTACCTGCACAGGGGTGGCGCTACTCACAGTGCAATGGGCCCTGTTATGTCAATCATGAATCAAGAAACTGTATCACAGACTTGCTTATAGGCCAAGCTGATGGAGTCAACTTCTCATTTGAGGTTTTCCCTTTCCAAGTGACTCTAGGTTATATCAAGTTGACAAAAACTAACCAGAACAAACAGGAAGTAAAAACTGAAACTATTTTTACTGCTTGTAGAGGTCTAGTAGTAGAATATAATCTAAAGGTAGATTGTGGAGTGCTACATTTGAATATTTTAAGTGCTACATAGTAGTTATCAAATGTCAGAACACATCAGAGTCTTAGAGAGGACCTCAACAGACAGGCTGATTGGTCACATCATCAGAGTGTTTAATTCAGTAAGTCTTGGAACAAACTTGTGAAGAGGCTGAATAAGCAACCCAAATAATGACTTTGATGGGTAATGCTGAAGGCCTTTAGACTCTTTGAGAATCATTGTTCTAGAGCAGCAGATTTCAATCTATGAATCTCAATCCTGTTAGGGGTCACATATCAGATATTTATTTACATTATGAATCATAACACTAGCAAAATTACAGTTGTGAAGTAACAATAAAAATAATTTTATGGTTGGGGGTCACCACAACATGAGGAACTGTATTAGAGAGTCATGGCATTAGGAAGATGGAGAACCACTGCTCTAGAGTTGCCTCTAACTACAAAGATAAAATCGAGCATCTTGTTTCTGGGTAGATGGTACAGTGGGTAAAAGTGCTTGCCTCTAGTAAAAATGGCAATCTTACCAAAAGTAATCTACAGATTCGATGCAATGCCCATCAAAATGCTATCAAAATACTTCACAAACCTCGAAAGAACTATACTCAACTTCATATGGAAAAGCAAAAAACCCAGGATAGTCAAAACAATCCTATACAGTAAAGGAACTTCTGGAGGCATCGCAATCCCTGACTACAAACGCTACTACAGAGCTACAGTACTGAAAACAGCCTGGTATTGGCAAAAGGACAGGAGGACCAATAAAACCAAATCAAAGATCCAGATATTAACCCGCACACCTATAAACATCTGATTTTTTAACAAAGTAGCAAAAAATATCAAATGAAAAAGTAAAGCATATTCAACAAATGGTGCTGGCATAACTGGATATCAACATGTAGAAGAATGAAAAGAGATCCATATCGATCACCATGCACAAAACTCAAGTCCAACTGGATCAAAGACCTCAATCTAAAGCCAGTCACACTGAATCTCATAGAAGAGAAAATGGGAAGTACACTTGAACATATTGGCACAGGGAACCTAAATATAACCCCAGCAGCACAGACACTGAGAGAAACAATTTTAAATGGGACCTCCTGAAACCGAAAAGCTTCTATAAAGCAAAGGATATGGTTGATAAGACAAAATGGAAGCCTACAAAACGGAAAAAGATCTTCAGCAACCCCACATAAGACAAAGGGCTGATCTCCAAAATAAACAAAGAACTCAAGAAATTGGTCATCAAAAGAACAAATAATCCAATAAAAATGGGGTACAGATCTAAAGAGAGAACTCTCAAGAGAGAAATCTAAAATGGCTGAAAGACACTTAAAGAAGTGTTCAACATCCTTAACTATCAGAAAAAAATGCAAATCAAAATAACTCTGAGATTCCATCTTACACCTGTAAGAATGGACAAGATCAAAAACGCTAATGACAACTTATGCTGGAGAGGTTGTGGGGTAAAGGGAACACTCCTGCATTGCTTGTGGGAGTACAAGCTGTACATCAGCTTTGGATAACAGTATGGCAATGTCTTAGAAAATTGGGAAACAACCTTTCTCAAGACCCAGCCATACCACTTTTGGGTATACACCCAAAGGATGCTCAATCATGCCACAAGGACATGTACTCAACTATGTTCATAGCAGCATCATTTGTCATAGGCAGAACCTGGAAACAACCTAAATGCCCCTCGATCAAAGAATGGATAAGGAAAATGTGGTCCATTTACACAATGGAGTACTACACAGCAAAAAAAAAAAAATGACATCTTGAAATTTGTAGGCAAACAAATGGATCTTGAAAATATATTAAGTGAGGTAACCTAGACCCAGAAAGACAAATATCATAAGTGGCTTTTAGACATAAAGCAAAGAAAACCAGCCTACAACTCACAATCTCAGAAACCTGGACAACAATGAGGACTCTAAGAGACAGACATACATGGATCTAATCCACATAGGAAATAGAAAAAGACAAGATCCCCTGAGTAAATTGGGAGCATGGGGATCAAGGGAGAGGGTAGAAGGGGATGGGAGAGGGAGGGAGGAGCAAATTTAGAAAGAAAAATATAAAGAAAAAAGAAAAAAAGGTGCTTGCCTCACAAACATTAAGACCTGACTTTAAAATCCTTGAACCCATGTGAAATCTGGACACATGACTTGAGCATCTCGGGGCTAAAGGAACTGCAGGAGGTATGATACCCTCAGAGACTAAGGGCAGCTAACCTGGCATTTGCAAGTAGAACAACAACAGAATGTCTTCCTCAAACAAAGTGAGAGAGAAATACACATTTGCGGCATGTCTCTGACCTCCACATGGGTGGCATGCCCATACTTGCACACACAGACAGACACACACAGACACACATACACACACGTGTGTGTCCGTACATGCACACACTCAGTACACACAAACCAAAAAGTAAAATAAAAACAAATATTAAAAACACGGCACGATTCCAAATTAAGGAAGAAGCGAATAGGGAGAAACAACCAAACAGCATGGAAAATATAGAAAAAGAGAAGATCGTCAGACATAATAAAGCATGAGAGACTCCTTTCTAAATACAAATAAATACTTAGATTAAGAAACAGACTTCCAGATCAGACAACAAAGTCAGGTTCAAGTTGACCTCTCAAAAAAAAATCCTCTTTAATTATAAATCCACATAAAGATTAAAAGTAAAATCATGGACAAGCATTCCCTGCACTTGCGTTAACCATCAGAAACCCTGGGTCACTCTGGATTATTCCCCGCTGTTAATACAGCTATGGCTCTCTGCCTTACTCTCTTCATGTAGGATGGGATCTGCCTGTCCTCATCCAATGCTGGCTACGGGCACTCACAGTCATGCCCAGACTTTTTACATGGATGTTGAGGTCCACATGCTCACACAAGCAAGTACTTTTACCCACTAAGTCATCTCCCCAGCCCCCACTCCTCTGAGTCTTAATTAAGTATAACGTTCAACAAACTCCAGTGTTTAAGATTTGCCTATCATTTAGGTTTATTCAACAATTGATTTACAGCTTCTAAGTTTATTGAAATCTGTCCCACTGTTGACAGGCAACAAGCAGATGGAGTTTAGGACTGGCAAATTCAAGCCCTCGAGCTCACAAACGGAGAGAATGGACTCTCCCTAAGAACAGACTGCATTGTTGTAGATAAAATGAACGGCTAACCTTTACACACCAGCATTTTACTGCTGGGAAGTTTCAAACACTGATGAAAGCAGTTGGCTGTCCATCTGGCAAAGGTATTTAAACTTAAACGCCGACTGCTATTTTGAAGTACTAATTTCTTTCTATAGATGTCCACTCCGTTCTCTATGCAAAGACATAAATAACAACAGAATCTCAGTCATCCTGCCATTGGAATCTCTGCAGCCTGAAAGTTACTACTGAATCTCTTTAACACTGAGACAGGTTGCAGTAAGTAATGTCAGCAATTTATGATGACTTCAGACTCTGGGAATGCCAGCTGTTAGGCTGTAAGATATATATGACTGCATTTAACAAGTTTTTCTTTTCGCACAGTGATCTTAGACTTTTAATAAAGTATTCTAATCAATAGTAAAATGCCTGACCAAAGCTATTAGCCTGAGCATTAGAAGGCTAAGAGGTAATCCTATCCCAATTATATCATAGCAGCTAAGATGGCATGGAAGCAATTAGCCTGGAAATATGGTTAAATTACTTAAGTGTTACCTTGAATAAGCCAGGAAGCCGACACACAAATTTCCAGTATTAAAATCACAGTGGACTGGCTTAACACGTCGATAGGTGGTTGGTAAGTCATTTGGGCTTTTTCATTTTGCTCTCCAGTACACAAGCTCCTGCCTATCTGCAGGCTTACAGGCCAGAAGCGTAACATCAAAGTGGTATAATTTTTTCGGCAGCTGCAAGGTTTCTGTGGCCAGAGGCCAAGTATAAGAACCAACAAGGCAGGTAAGGCACACTCCACACACACACACACACACACACACACACACACACACACACACACACACACAAGGGGTCCTCTTGACTTTGCTTCCAGTCTGTGCGAATACTTGAACTCACAGGTGTGGCTACCAGCTACAAAGAGCCAGAGGGTCACAAGCCCCTGCTTCTAAAAGGAATACAAGAGAATTACCCCAGATGCACTGGGCATTGTCCCACAAAGAGAGCTTGTTCTTTTTCAGTGTCGTTACAAAGCCACCGAGATTTCAAGGTTCATTTGTTATTTGTAGCATAGCCTACTGGATTTTGACTAATGCAAAGCTAATAAAAAGAGAGAGACAGAGACAGAGACAGAGAGAGAGGTCTTTCTTTTTGGGCTGTATTGTAGCAGACAATGCTTTTATAACTGCCATATCCTTGAGAGATTTTTGGGTATAAAGGAGAACATTGCTTGATATTCAACCAACAAGAGAGCTCAAATGTGTACGAGTAATTTCAGCCACTTTCAGAATTGAAGAATAATATAACCTTGCATTTGTGTGGTGCTTTCAGCTTTTTGTGTGTCATAATGCTTTCGGGTACACAGCTTTACAACAGCCCTAGAATATTTTTAAGTGTGTAAAATCGCAACTTTACAATTGAACCAAGCCCGTAGCAGCGGGATTTTAAGTGCAGTGTCCAGTAACCCAGCCAGTCAGCAACAGAGATAAAACAGACTGCCGCCTTTCGTCCTCTTCCAATCAAGAACGGCTCCAAGCTTCCAGGCTTGTTGCGGATTTTTACAAGCTCCGCTTTTAATAACCTTTTCTCCATTGCACTCCTGACTTATTACATTCCTGGCTCCCAGCACTCTTATTTATATGCAGTCTCGCTCCGGCTGCACATCCCCGTGTTTATGCTGCGTTTACTGTGTTGTCTCCTAACTAGAGTCCATTATCTGCTGAAACAAGAAGGATGTTCGCGAATAAAACACGTCTTGCCTGTGGCTGCCAGGCGAGTGGGAGCCCATCACAGGGGGCAAAGATGGATCTGTGCTGCCGGGGAGCAACCTGCGGTTTTCATGCGCGTATCGGCTTTGATGGAGAACCGACTCCAACCTGGGCAGATTCTAGAAGGCTGAGAGCAGAGCATACAACTTCACCCCGGGAATCCGCACAGGCAGCTCTGCGAAGCCTCCCCTTTGCAGGCACATTTCTGACCAGGAACCAGGTCATCTGCATTGAGAGCCTCTGAACAGGCTGTCTGTCGGGGAGGTTGCATTTGCAGTTACATCGGCTTAGACAGAAGAAAGACCTTATGAAAAAGGCCAGAAAACACTTCCCTAAACTGGTTCCTTAGGATAGTTGACTATTGCTAAAAGCTGGGTTCAAAACCTGTCCATCACTCACACCTGTATTCACCATCTGGCACATTTCAAATAAAAATGAGGGGTGGCCCTGCAGCACAGGGAGCCTGCGAAGAGAGCCTGAATACTGGGGAGTTGTGTGCCCCATCACATGTCACATAGAGATCCCCCCTCATCCCTTTGCCAGCTACTGTGGCAGCCCAATGTAAGTACACTATCGAATCTTTGGACTTTGAAGTCAAACACCAATATTTTCAAAATCTGAATTAGTATTTAATAGGTAGGTGGCCTGGGTCAAACCCTTCACCCAGGGTTTCAACCCCTTCCTGAGTTATTTTTTTCAGATGTATAATAGAGACGAATAACCACCTTTAATGACTGATTAAGCATTAGAAATTAAACAAAGAATGCATGCACATGTACATAATGCATGGTGTGGCAAAAGGCCTGGCTGGTGACTGGCTCTTCGTAGTAAAGGAATTTCCTATTCTTGCACTAATATGTCCCTCACTGTCCCTATAAAAGAAGTTGTATTGTACCTGTCTCTAAAACCAAGCAGGACTCTTTTTACATGAAAAAAGTCCAGCCCAGCCTAGTCGCCCAAACTTCAATATATACCCATTAAATTAAATTTCAGAAAACCGTTTCCAGAACCTTACATTCATAGGCAACTTCCTTGGTTTGCTTCAATGGTTTCTATATTCCTTGAAAAATTAAGCTTGGCTTACTCCTACCTAGGGCTTCTTGGTATTTTCACTGTAGCTATAAAGTGTTTATAAGCTTTTGTATATGAAAAAATTCATATTTGGTCAGGTATTCTCACATAGATATATAAGTACCAATACCATAGTGCAATATTTTTTTTAAATCAAGATGAAAACTGATGAGCCACATCTTTTATCTATAGACCATGCTCTTTAGAGTGGTTTTTCTAGAAAAAGTAGAAAAAAGGCATAGGAAGCATTAGACTTATGGCTGTGTGTGGAGGAGGGTGGTCCTTTAATACAGGCGAATATCAGTGTCGTGTCATCTAAATCTGTCAACGATTTTAAGATTGGAAGGGAACTTAGAGGTCATCGAGTCCTCCCCCCAGCCCAGGCAAAGTCTGCCAGCTCCTATCAGGGAACCTCAGAACAGCTCTGGCTCCACAGGGGCTGGCACCAGCCCCAGCCCACATTGCCAGTTCCTGGGGCAGCAGATGCCCACAGTTAAGGAAGCAGAGGGGAGGGTCTAATAGGCTGATGCAGGCAGTAGTGACCACTGCACACTAAGGATCCTGTCCAATCATCTCCATAAAAAAAAAATGAACAGCAATTTGTAGGGTGTGTGGAGGCAGATATATGCTTTGAGAAACATGGGCCCTTAGAGCACAAGCATGTTCGTATAAGCACGGGTCCACAGCTGAAGACTGAGATACAGCTGTACTCACAGGGACAGGCAGGAGGCAAAAAGCAAGATGTGGTTCACAGGCAACCTTTAATTCATGGAGGTTACAGAGTACCCTTTTTTTTTTTTAAGACCATCTGTTTCAGTTAATAACTCTACCGCATTTACTGCACAGTTCCTTTGTAGCAACGTGTCTGAAGGCGTGCATTTGTAGTGCCTCCTTGACATCCTTGGGAGATGAGGGGCGGGGTGCTGTAGCATTAAATCCTGCAGACTGAAGTCCTCAAAGCCTTGACCCAGTGCATACGGGAGTCTGTCCCTTTCACAGCTCACGCTCAGTCTCGCTCTCCACAAAGCTAAGCTTGGGCAATGGCTGGTCCTTGATCTGCCTGCCTAAAAACTTGTATTTACATTTTAAATCACTGTTGTGTCATAAGGGCAAGTTTTGATGACTGTGAAGTACTCAAATTCAGAATTCCTCCTCTGAACCGAACAGTACGTAGTTTACTTTTCAAACAGCATGATTTTTGAAGCTTTTATTCTACACCATCACTGTGTTAAGAAAGCTGTCAAGTTTTGGAATTTCGTGGAGAAATGTGAAGTGGCCTTTGTGAGCTCCAGAGGAAACCTCAGAGGCCTGACATTCTGAATGTGATGGCTCTATTTACATATATATTGTCCTTCGGGGGAGAGGCTGTGGGTTTGGATTTGGGATTACCATATATAGCAAGCTTTGGCTGGCCTGCGGAGCTGGGGGGGGGGGCTGCCCTCCTTATGTATCTGTGTGCATTCATTTACTTTTTCCTTTCCTTCTCCCTTCCCTCCCTCCCTCATTCATTCATTCACTCCAAAAGAAGATATTACTTTCTTTTCAATACCTAACGAGGTCATGTTCCAATCCTATCATTACAGAATACATCAGGAATCATGAACCACGGGTGACTCGGGTATATAAAGCCCAGATGCATAAATAGGAAATGTGGATTAACAATTTAGATCCCACCCCCACAAAACTTTGAGTCAAGTATAGAAACTGTATGTGTTCTTTGCCTGTTGTTCTTTGGACTTAAACTGTGAGGATCCAGCAGCCTTTTAAAGCCCTCTCAAGAAAAGCAAACTGCCTTTATTTGAATGTTAAATGTGAGCTGTGTTCTCTGCCTCCTGTCTCTTTGGCTTGAGTTTCTGGGGCTTGACTTCACCTTAAAATATTCCAGTCATATTTATACGGGGCAGTTGTGCTCATCCTTAGTTTGTGTGTGATGTCAATCATTTGGAGTGACAAGGAAAAAAGGAAGTCTTGCCCTCCATGAGGGCAAACATATATGAATCGTGACTACTGAAAATTGGGGCGGTGGGGAGATAAACAAGGGAAAGAAAGAAGGTTTCCAAGCGGAGGAAGGAGCATCTGTGTGGAATTGGGTGACAGGCACTTTCTCCCCCTGATGCTCTGGGATTGCCCCCTCACTAAGATAAAGATTTTCCTACCTAGGAGTTAAAACTTCAGGCTACACTCCCCAGTGATAATGTTGACAATAAATACATGTTGTTTTTCTTTGGTGAAGGATGATACCATGGCGACTATTTAGGTCCCCAGACTGGAATTTAGATCACTTGTTTTGAAAATAGTTGTGAAATAACGATGAAAACCCTGGCCCTCTGTGGGTGAGTATTGATAGGGGCAGGAGAGAGTCTAGGAGAGCAGTGGCAGAGCTGATGCTGGACTCCAGGAGACATCATGCCAATAGCTCAGCCACCCAGACAGAAGGCTCACACTGCTGCAGCTGTAGTCGAGGGTAGGAGATAGGAAGTAGGAGATAGAGCAGTGTCAGAAGGGTCCAGGCAAATAAGTAAAGTGACTTGACAGACAAGACGAAACAGAGGGTGTCAGGTACTCCTGGAAAGAAATGAATCGTTAGGCAATGCAAGTGTGGTGTAAATCATGCAATGATGAGTATTACAAAGAACAAATTAGGGACAAGCAGAAAAGGAGGATTAGAGCCAGATGCTAGGCCTTAAAAGCCAGGCTACGCTTAGCTTTTAGTAGACAACGGGGAGCCATTGTGTTTTCTTGAGGAAGCCAGTGACTTTGGAGGAATCTGGCAAAGAGAACCACAGGCTATACTGGTATGCCAGGGGCAGAGAGAGCAATGTATCCAGGTGAACCACCATCATCTGAGCATGACGTAATGAAAGCAGGATGGGAGCTGGCTTTGGCGTGGATAGAGATGGAGAGATGATCAGCGATGGTGATTTGCACTATGTATGCATGCAATGCTGAACTAAATGGGTAAAAGTATGGAGTCTATGGAAAGGTGCTGAGACATAGCAAGGACATGAGTGTTCTTGACACTGTATACTACACCAAGCAAGACTCGGAAGAGTTCAGGGAAGGTATTGTTTTACAGGAAATGCAAACAGTACTCACAAAACACACAACAACAACCTGGGCACACTAGCTACCAAAACCACGTTGAAAGGCACTTGACTCTTACCTCCCTTTCCCTGAACCTAACCAGTCATCTCCTTCCCTCCACATGCACCAAAGAAAATCTGTTCCATACTCAAAGACCGTAGGATGCTGTGTAGTAGGCAGCTCGTTTAGGGAAGCCAGGCAAGCTTGAGATAAAATATTAACTTATCCTAAACGTGTACTTGAACATGGAACAACATTTTTCAACTCCGCGAGATTTGAAAAATCCATAGGATACCATAGGAAAACAGACAGGAGATGTTTTAGATCCAGATGGAAGGTAGTAGCATAGGACTACCTAGATCCACGTCTGTGTCTGGTTCTTCCTGGTACTTCTCATAGATATTTGGACTCAGTCCTGCTGATGACCTCAGAGATAGGAAGTAATGCCTAGGGCCTGCCATCTAGGAAGACACTCTTAAAAGTCTAATGTAGCTATAAATATGTTGGTTTTGTTCTTTTTCTTAGAAGGAAAGAAGTAAATAGTGTACCTCTTCCTTCTGGAAGGCAGGGAGGGGAGACTAATTTCCTTGAACAGTAGCAAACATGTTAAGTCAACCAGAGCAAGACTTCAGGTGGTCCTACCCCTTTACCTTAGCACACACAGAGACTTTCGCCTCATACAACAGGGTTTATAAGCAAGCCAGGAAGGAAAGACTTGCCCTAGATTTTAGAAGCCGTGGGATGGTGCAGCTGCCTTGGAAAGAGCCAGTCCACTGCCCTAGAGTCATGTGGGATCTTCCTGACTATTCGCAAGACATGCAGCTTTATTGACCTCATAATGATTCATTAAAAATATTCTGAAATCAATGAGCCTGAGGATCCAAATAGTCAAATAATAGAGAGGGTTTTATCACGTGGTTCTTTGCTCTGTGCTCCAAGTGATCCTGAGACGCTGGTCTTGAACGATTTCTCAATTCCCCGGCAGTTGTATCTTCAGGATCCTGTTATAAGTAAATGGTATCCTCTCTGAAGATAAATAAGGCCAGCAAACCTTACACAGATAACACTAGCAGCCATAAATTCTTGTCTTCTTGTTCCTGTGTGTGGGAATGCATGTGCATGTTCATGTATGTATAGATGCACATATGTATGTGTGCATGCATATGTGTACGCCTATCCATACGGAGGACAGGACCATCTCAGCTGTCATTCTGAGGGCTCTTTCTACCTTGGTTTTTCTAAAACAGGGTCCCTCACTGACCCTGGAGCATAATGATTTGGCTAAACTGGCTGAGCACTGAGTCCCGTGAATCTCTATGGCTCCACCCTCCTAGCCCTAGAAATATAAGCATGTTCTATAATATCTGAATTTTCTTTACACATGTTCTGGGGCTCCAACTCAGTTCCTCAGATTTGTAAGGCATCCACTGTAACAACTGACCTATATCCCCATATGAACTGCCAGTTCCTGTCTGAAGAGCCTACCAGGTTGTTGCCTTATTTTAATTGGTCACTCCATTGAGAGACTGTGTTTATTTGCTTATCTAGGAGTGAGTCCTTTCAGTAACGTCGGAACCAATTGCTCTGAGATGCACTGTTCTAAAACTGGAAAGGAGCTATGACGTATTATTTTACATATAATTCAGTGGATGAGCAAGAAGAAGCTTTGCAACATGATGGCTGATGATCTCATTTGGGTGCCTTTGACTCATCAAGTCGCTCTTGCTATTAAGTTAGTGCTTACTGTTGACATTGTGCTAATCTGGGTACCAGGAAATAAAAAGCTGTCTACAACCTATCTTTGTTTTCAAGGCAAGGACACACAAGCAGGGATTCAAAATCATGCAAGGAAAATAGAACTATGACCCAATAGCGGCAGGAGGGAGGAATTTGAAGTGATATTAATAAAACATACATTAGATATCAGATAAAATGTAGACCACGTCACAGTGTAAACCAATGCTGTTCTAAATGCTTTAGGTGTGGCTGTTTGATTTTATCTTTTAATTCAATGAAGAAGGTGCAATAGTCTTTATAAAGACCAGAAAGTGTGGGTTCATGGACATTCCCTCACCCAAGCTCCAAATGACATGTTCTTACAGATCATCCCATTTTGGTCTGAACTTATCAACTATCTATGGGGTAGAATGTTGGGGATAACTTCACAGAGAAACTACATACATTTGTGAGCCAAGACTTATCTGTACAGGGAAGAGGAGATTAGGCACTCTAAGAAGGGTGGATATTATAATGAAATCAGTTCTGGAGGCAGGCATATGGACAGAGGACAGACTAGCCCCACAGTCCCTAGAGGCAGATTAGCCCTGTGGTCTCTAGAGGCAAGTTACCCAGCCTCACATTCTGACTCCACCACTTTCTCCGTCTGTAACCCAGAAACATTCTCTCACCTTCCCATAGTCCTGGGGTTCTTATTGTGCAGTGAACATAAAACATAATGCAAAATAGTAAATCGGTAAATATTTATAAACCACTTAAAATAGCCCCTGCCAGATAGTGTCATATGAGACCCTACAAGTGAGTCTGAAAGTTTAAGGAAATTAAGAGACAGACCTGGTGAAGGGGCTAAATGATATTCAGTAGCTTCACAGAATATACCTGTCTTTCCCATCGAGAACCATCTCCGAGGCATCTCAGCATAATCTTTGCTTGAGGACACAATGAGAGGACAGCTTCTGGTCATATTTCATTAGAAACAAGACCATGTGTGACTGACATCAAAATAATCCCAAATATTTACCCGTGACCTGAATGGACAAAGCACTCTTGGGTTTAGTTAGTAATTTAGAAAAGAAAAGGAAAGGGGGGGGAGGGCAGTTAGATGGCTCCAATTAGAGCTAGCTGCAATGAAAGCCTATGGCTAGATCAGGCAGGAGGCTGCCAGGGCGCAGTGCAGATGTGGACAAACCCTGGGAGGAAGGGGTTGAGTCAAGGGGGTCAGGATCGCTAACTCGTTCATTAGTGGTCTCTAGATTTCAAGGAGAGATTCCCAAATCCCATAAGGTAGCTCACTGCTTGGAACCAAACCTGATGCATTCACATCCGAGTTTTCCAAAATGATCCCTGAGGTCCTGCAGTTATACTGATGGAAGGTGATTTATACCCAGGCTAGTGTTGCCAAGGCCCCGGCTGGGGAAGCAGCTAAGCAGGGGGATAATTAAGAATGTAATGGCTTTCTGTGTTTAGGAATCTCTCAGTTAAGTAGGAATGCATATCGAGACTCTTAGGCCCCCCAGTCGAGGGGCTGACTAACCTGTCTGCTACCAGGTACCCAAGGAGTGAGGATTTTGTCTGTGAACACCAAAGACCTGGCTCTAAGTAGCCCAGCAGGCTTTGCGAAGTGTACCAGAACCCATCTCTAAAGTCCTCACTCTCCCAACTTACAGTCTTCAGCCTGAGTAGATCCAAGTCAAAAGCTGCTACAGTTTCTTTAAGGGAGGATATCCTAAGGGGGTGGGGTCACAATGTGAGATCACGATAGCCCATTGAAATAAGAAGAAAACTATAACTCACTTTCTGCAGTGGGTCACAGCCACATCTATGTTTTGAAAAATTGCCTCCATCGTGGGACTATCACAGGTGAGGTTTGCCCATGGACTCTCCCCAACCCTCACAGCTACCATCATAGCCTATAGGTGTTAGAGAGGGCACGTGTCAGAGGCACGCTCTGAAAATGGGCTGGCCACAGCTTGTACCCAGGGCTGTATGAAATGAGAAAATTGGACTTACAATGCTCATGAGTTCCCCATCTCAGGGTGCCTTCAATTTAGAGGTCGAACAGCTCTTATTTCCAATTTAGAAGTCCAGTAATGTATTAGTCTTTCCAAGCTAATTACCAGAACAAATCATCCCTAATTCTCTGATTTAACACACTGCAAGTTTCTTTCTTACTCTTACCAGAGTTCTGTGTAGGCGAGCTGGGGGCCTCTGCTCCACACTGTCAGTAAATGTCCAAGCTCTGCATATGTACTGAATCCCACGATCTCCAAAGGCCCCGTCATTTCATTCTTGTCCATCTTTTCCTACCACTGGAAGGTAAGCAAAAAGAAAATACAAACGAAGGTTTTATGGGACAAGATTGGAAGCTACACATGTCTCTCTCGTTCATTTTCTAATGGCACATGTTCCTACCTATAGGTAATTTACCTATAGGTAGACTCCATTTTCAGAGAAGGGGGACCAAGAAATGGAATCCATCTCTGTGATCATGAGGAAATGGAATTAACGGGGCCATAACTGTGGGAGCATCACGGAGGAGGTAAAATCTGAGCTGGCAGAGGATAGATGTCCACGCCAGCTCCCCTATTTCCCAAGTTGGAAGTAACCTCAAGTTCTTTTTGGTGCCTATCTCACTGTTCAGCAAAACACAGAGCTAAGTGCAAGGTAATTGCCTGGGAAACACTTGGCGGTTGATCTTAAATGGGATCTACAGAAAACCTTAGTGGACTGGGAGGTGCAGTGTGGAAGCTGGAGTCAGCATCCAGAGCTGGAATATACTGCCTGGGTGGATGCAGACGGATACCCAAAGGGTGCCTACAAAGCCACTCTAGTGAATGGAGAAAAGGGGCACAGGAAGGTCACTGCCCCGGTGCCAGGTCACTGCAACTATTGTGTATTGGAGGCATCTTCTGTACAATACAAATGTCTGGAGAACTTTTTTACTAAGAATCATGTGCCGCTGGGATTCACATCACTGGGATCCACTAAATAAGACACACTGCAACAAAAGACTCTGAGATACCTATAAATGCTTACTGCAAGGATCCCATTGTTTCCCTCATATACAGTTAAAATATTCCTAATCCTGCCCGGGGGTGGAGTAATGAAACAGTACATCCTTCATGATAACTCTGTGTGTTTGTGAGCATTTTCAGTGATATACCTGGGCTAGAGATGTGTAACGACAACAGCCTTCAGAGTTCATGTCGTCCATTCTCATTTTCCTGGAAGGGCTCTAGTTAAGGACAGGAACTGCATGCCTTATGTCTAGGGCCCCAGTAGAGGATAAAAGCTAACATATCAGAGATAGGAGAAGCCATGGCTGTTCGACTCTACTGAGACTCTAAGTGGAGACTATAGATAACTCCATTACATTATAGCACCTGGCAATAAGGGGCAACCATGGCCCCGCCTCCTTCTAGAGTTTCTTTAGAGATTCCGGCCCTTACTGCCTGCCCATGTGTGAATCATCTAGGACTGTCATCAGAAGAAGTGCAGACTATGTCACTCAAACCACAGAAATGCTTCTGGAGGAGGCAAAGACAAAACTGAAAGCCGGGCAGTGGCAGCACACACCTTTAATCCCAGCACTCAGGGAGAGAGGGGCATGTGGATCTCTATGAGTTCTAGACTGGTCTGCAGAGTGAGCTCTAAGATAGTGAGAGATACACAGAGAAACGCTGTCTTGAAAAACAAAAACAAACTAACAAAGCAAAACAAAAAAAAAAGACCAAGGTGAAGGCACCTGCAGGATTGACTTTCAGTGAGGTTTTTCTTCCTGCTGGCTTACAGACCCATCTTGCTCCCCATATGACATCTTCAGGGGATAGAGTGGTGAGAACACTCTGGGGTCTCCCCTCTTACTAAGAACCCAGTTCTAGGTTCCAGAACCTAAGAGGCTAGGGCCCATCCTCAGGATCCCATTTAACCATATTACCTCTTTAAAAGTGTTGTTGCCCAACACGAGTTGGGAATTAGCATGGGCTTAACTCAAAGTTCATCAGTCCTTGACTCTTATGGAATTCTCTGAATTCTCATGCACCTGTGCAGAGTAGTGTGGGCTGGGCACTGCTGTGCATGCATGCTCCTTTGTCACAGGGTTGGTCTGTGCCTGAGACCTGCAGGCTGCTTTGCCATTGTTTTCTCTGCCATCTTGGGCCTGTTGCCTCCTCCCCATCCCAGGCGTAACCCAAAACCCCTGCCTGGGAACCCACCACCTTTTGTGGTGAACCATGAGATAGCCCAATCAGGATACCCTTGGTGCCAACTCACACCTTTGTCTTTAACCTTTTTGAAAGCTCTAACCCTAGGAAATAGGGCCACAGCATGTAGGTCAACCTGCTTCAGGAGGAAAAACACATTTTATCTTTTTCTTCGCCCTTACCCTATCTTACTCCTCTCTCCTCTCCATGTTAGACCCGTTGCTCCCTTCTCACAGACTCCATCTTCATTTCAAACATATAATATATATTAAACATATGTATATACATACATGTAACTATATACATACATGTAACTATATATATATGTTTAAACATAGATTCCTCACATGAAAGAAAACATGCAACATTTGCCTTTCTGAGTCTTATTTCATTTAACATGATCTCTAGTTCTATCCATTTTCCTATAACTGACACATTTTTTTCCTCATTGCAACTAAATGAATCTCCATCATATATCTGTACCATATTTACTTTAGCCATTCTGTTCCTGATGTTTATTTAGACTGATTTTGTACCCTGGGTATTGTAATCTAATCTCACTCTCCACCTGATCTCGGAGATCATTTATTCATTCAGCCTATGCTTGCTGATGCTGGCTGCCTCTCCTGCCTCAAGAGTAGCATGACTGGTTTTGCTGGGGGCAGCCATGCAGGAGGCAGCCTGGTTCCTGATCCCCTGGGGGATGCAGAGCCCATGTTATTACCATCACAGATGTATTTCCGGGATTTGAGATCAATCTGCCACCGTGGAGTGGGACTCAGAGAAGGAGCCGGCTTGGAAGAGAGTGCCAGCCTTCTGCTTCCTATGCCACTATTGATTCTGTGTGGTTCTGGGAAAGCAGCGGCTGCTCTCCAAACCCCCACCCGCTCCTCTGTTGACTGGGTCGGAGAATAAACGGCATCTCCGCCTCCCTCATACCCAGCATGCCATGCCATGCCATGCCGGCTTGCTCTCAAGACTTTTGTCTTTTTCTTTCATCCGTGACATCCAGGAGCAGCCAATCCGGGGGGCTTCTTAGGCTCTCCCCGGATTCCCACAGAACCTCCTAATCACACTGGCTTCCAGAGATTTCCCTAGGTAGAACTATGACCCACACACCTCCCTGTCAAGGTCCTGTCTCATTTTCCAGGTCCAAGAAGATGAATGCTCGGCATTTGCACCAAGGGAATGGAGTATTTCTTCAAGGAAGTTAATAAGATTGTATATTTTAGCCTCGGGGCACTAGAGAAAGGGAAAGAAAAATTCCCTGAAACAACATGTCTCTTGTTTAATAAAGTTTTATTATTATTATATATGAGTGTGTGGGAAAGAGAAATCTATATCTGTTCTTCACCATCACAGTTTTATTGGTTCTGAGCTTAAAAAATCAGTGTGGTGACTAACAGAATAAAGAACCGACTGACCGGTGATTTTTAATATTTGGCTCTTCCAGGAAGCAATCTAATAGAGTAAAAGCTTATTGGAAAGTGTAGATGATGTGAAATGAGTTCCACAGAGGGGTGGGCTAAACCGGCTCACACCTTGGGAGGACAGGCAGCTGTCATGGGACACTACCTAGACCAACTTGCTGAGCACCTCCGCCTTGGCAAACTCAGTGAACACCAGGGGTTTTCCCTGCCACTGATTCCTCCCTCTCAATCTTTGTTTTATGTAAAATTTAAATTTACCAGCTGAAAACATCAAGTCATCATCCGCCGCTGGTGCAGTATTTTCCTTCCGGCTCTACCTGCTCTTTTGTAATCAAGTGTTCATGTTCTCCTTCTTTGTCCCTCTGCCTCTGCCTCCTCTGCCTCCTCACCCCACCTCTGTGTGTACCTCTCTATCTATCTATCTATCTATCTATCTATCTATCTATCTATCTATCTCTGTGTGTTGTTGTCTGTCTTTCCGCCCGTCTCTATCTCTCTCGCTCTGTGTGTGTGTGTGTGTGTGTGTGTGTGTGTGTGTGTGTGTATGTGTGCATGTACACATATTTACTGAGCCCTTGTGGCCTGTTCCATGGCTGAGAGCTCATCTGCTCATCTGGTATCACCATAGAGACAGTAATTCCTGCTTCCTCTTGGAGTCAACAAAGGGATCTAAACAATTTTCAGTCATTCCAAGGATTCTACAAGCTCCCATGCCCTCCAAGATGCCAAGGAGAGTTGTTTCAGGTCTAGGGATGCTGGCCAGTGTCACCTTAGAAACTGATTTCTGGAACCTGCAGTCTGAGCTCAAACCCTTTCCCCTCTATTTATTAACTTCTTTTCCATGCTCTTTGTCTTAGAGTTATTATTACTGTGATGAAATACCATGACCACAAAATAAATAAAATAAAATAAAAAAACTAGGGAGGAAAGGGCTTATTTTACTCATGGTTTCATACAATAGTCCATCACTGAAGGAAGTAGGGACAAGAACTCAAACAGAACGGGGACCTGGAGGCAGGAGCTGATGCAGAGGCCATGGAGAGGTGCTGCTTGCTGGTTTGCTCCTCGTGGTTTGCTCAGCCTGCTTTCTTAGAGATTCCAGGACCACCCACAATGGACTGCACCTTTCCCCATCAAGTACTAATTAAGAAAATGTCTTCTAGTCTTGACTATAGCCAGATCTTATGGAGGCATTTACTCAGTTGAGGGTCCATCATCTCTATGACCCTAGCCTGTGACAAGTTGGCATTAAACTTGCCAGAACAATATGTATACCAACAGACTTCCAAAGCCCTAGATTACAGAAACTCAGTCATTTGATGTTAGCTTTTTCAGAGTACAGTATAATATACGTCTGTTTTTAGATGGTAAAGTAAGACATTGTGGTTTGATGGCATGAACTAAACCAAACTCAGCTACCATGCCATCCGCAAGAGGGGGATCATGACAGTGGTGGGCTGTGAGTGATAACGGTATAATGTGATATGTGGGATCAGGGGATGGAATCTGCCCAGGATGAGCTCCAGAGCCTCAAGCATGAAGTAGGAAACTGGACCTTTTACCTTCTGTTCCATCTGTGCTATGCCCTGTTCTGAAGTACCTGAACTGACCGGTATCCTGGGTCTCCTCCTTTGGCACATCTTCTATCAGCATTAAGGAGGACATGATAGCTGACACATGAGACAATCCACACAAGCCACAGAGGCATAAGCTTGTAATGATGTAATTACACACACCAAATATTGAAATGGATAGAGGGTCCTCTGTATCTCTGAGATCACGTACAGGAAGCAGGCACTCTGCATCAGCTCAAGGCAGGAGATAATGGGCTTCATTTGCTCTCTGTAGAGCCAACTCAGCTACTTGCATTCTCTGACCCTTTGTTCTGCAGCAGAAAAGAGTGATAAAGAAACACACACACACACACACACACACACACACACACACACGAGAGAGAGAGAGAGAGAGAGAGAGAGAGAGAGAGAGAGAGAGAGAGGGAGAGAGAGAGAGAGACCTGAAGTCACCAGAGGGCTTTTTAAATCTAATTCGCTGCTCTTTTGGCTTGAATGTCAGAGACCTAGATTCTAATTCCCAGAAAGACCTAGTATTATGGAAGAGGCATTGTGGAAGGCAAGCTAAGCCTCTCTGTAGGAAACATCAAGCTGAACTTCTGGTGAGAACAACATGAGGAATATACTTCCTTTTAGCAGAGTTGAATAATCTCACTGAAAGGTGGAACATTTGGGATAAGACTTTGGCTTGGTCTAAGTGAGAATGTCTTGTTTTCCTCTTTACCCTTCTCCTCCCAGGAAATTAAGGAGTGAGCATCAGTGCAGTGGAGGTTGGCATGTCCATCTCTGCTTCCAGAGGCCACGCCCTCTGTCCTAGGGCTATGCACCTTGGGGGAAAGCCACTGGAAGACTCAAACCTTCTAATTCCTTTGCATTGAGTTTTCATTACACTTTAAACATTGTCATGGGTAGAATTAATGAGCAGAAGTCTGCTGGATATTTAGCCAGAATTCTCAGAACCCCAAAGGTCTTGACTCTGAGAGCTTGGGACCACTTGTCACTTAAGTGATCCATAATTTTGTTTCTGATTAGTACTGAGTAGTAGTCCCAACAACTCTGGGGACTCCTCAGCCTTATGCTTGGCCATGAGCTTGCCTGACTCATTCTGCCTTGTGTCTTTTGGGCACAATTCAAGTCTATTGGGTCTCTCTGAGGTGGTGGATCATGACTCCAAAAGGCATAAGTGACTCTGGAGACAATCTGGTTTTCAGGCTCATCTTTACACACACACACACACACACACACACACACACACAAAACCAGTAGCTCCTCTTACAGACAACCAGGAGAATACTTTATCCCCCAAACTTTTCTCCTGTACTCTTGCCGCCTAGAATTTTATTACGAAAACTTGACTCCTTTGGGATTAAAAGACATTTTAGTCTTTTAAAGTCCTTTATTAAAATGCAAAGACATCTAGGAAGGTTGAAACCTTATATTGCCAACAAGAATTTGCAGTCATTGAGGGCAGAAAATACAACTTAAATGCCTTCTCTTATATATTAAATTCTTAGCTGCCCATGACTCTTAGAAGGTTAAGTCATTCTATACAATCAGTGTACTTAGCTTGCTGAAGGCTTAGCTTTTTGTAAATCTAATTTGAGCAACAAGAAATATTCTGGATCAAAGCCTCATCTAAAATGTTCTCTCTGTTCTGCCTTCTCAAATACAACCCACGAAATGTACTGTTTAAATACTTTCTTAATAAATCACCATCATTATTATGAATTGCCATTGTTATCCTCCATACTGTCTCTTTCCCTGCCCATTACCGCAGACAGCGCTATTTGCACCTTCAATAGCAATTCTTGAATTTGCTTTGAGGCATCTTGATTTTCTCCAGACTGACATTATCTCTTCTTGCTCATGCCAATGTGTTTTCTTTAAGTATTGTGTCTCTCTTCGAACACATCCTTATAATTCCTGTAGCCAGGAAATAACACCACAAATCTGGGGGGACTGAAGTTTCTGTGTCAAGAAAAAAAACCGATTGACTTTCAGTGAGAAGTTTTCCTATGGATAGGGGGTGACAATTTTATTATTCTCCCAGAGGACAGTAGTTGGTGGGTGTGGTGGCACATGCCTTTAATCCCAGCACTGGAGAAGCAGAGACAGGCAGATCCCTCTAAGTTCAAGGCCAGCCTGGTGTACTTACCAAGTTCTAGGCCAGCAGTGTTACATAGTGAGACTCTGTCTCAAAATAACATATATAAGACATTTCTACTCTCCTCTGTTACTCGGCTATCATTTGGATAAGTGAGATGGCCACAAGGCAGGGAGGATGTTGTTTTAGATCATCGGAAGCCAAAGTTACCCACTCAAAGATACAAAGGAATTGGAAGCGTATGTCAATCTTTGAGCCCAACTTCTGTCTAATCTATAAAACATTTCCTCAAAATTAATTATTGCCCAAACTGAGACAGTTCTAAGAATGAAAGAGTATACTCTCAATAATCCCTTCCAGACCACAGGGATAGATCTATATAGGCAAACCAGGATCTGTGATTCCCCCATTGCTAAAGAAAACATGGACAGCATCAGCTGATATACAGAGATGTGACTGTAGGGAGCTCCAATACTCACAGCAGCCGTCAGAGGCTCCTGATGGACACTTACTCTAGGTGTGTTTAAAATCACAGGATATGAAGGGTGGACCGTGCAGGTAAGCAACATTACAGCGTTACTGCCCCTCTCAAAACTGATACGCCTCCTTTCTGCCTCCAAAAACCACTACTTTGGAGGTTTGATAAATTAAGCATGTTAATAGATTTATTTTTCTTCAAATATCACTATCATGGGATAGGAGCTCTTGGACTAAAGTATTATAATCAGACAATGAGCATGAAATATTTAGTCTGATCTATACAATATAGTACATTCAATGTTAGTTAAGGAAAATGATTGTGTACCTCTCAGTTCACATACACACACACACAGAGAGAGAGAGAGAGAGAGAGAGAGAGAGAGAGAGAGAGGGAGAGGGAGAGAGAGAGAGAGAGAGAGAGAGAGAGAGAGAGAGAGAGAGAGAGACTAATTCTGCATGTTTCAGACAGACTTTGGACCAGATAGTCTACTTCTAATAATTAATCCTGAGGATAAGCATTTTTACCATAATGTTGCATATAATAGTGAAAACTTAGACTAACCTAAATCCATTAACTGGAGATTCATAAAAAGAAAAATGGACGTTTCTATAATAAATATGAACTACATGTACAAAATAATGAAGCAAAACTCTGTTAACATTAATAAGTCAATAACATCAAATGAAAACCCAAATTATCAAGTATTATTTTGATAATTTTTGCTAAAATAATGAAATAATGGGTATTAAAATATCATATATATATCAAAGCATTTTTTAGTTATTAACTATCTTAAAGGTATATAACAAAATACTTTAGTTATTATTTCTTTTCTCTGGGATAACTATTAATTTTATTATTTTCTGAGAGCCTTAAGTCATGTACACATTTTATGTTGAGAATTAAGTAATGCAGCAATTTGAAATTGACTGTCAGCAAAAATCCCACTAACCTGAGGGACTCTTTGGCTCTCTGGGCCGTGCTCACTGATTTTGCTCCTGCTGCTCTTACATTTCCTGTCTGTGCAACCTCCACGGCGTCGTTTCCTTTTCACATGCCAGTCTCATCAATGAAGCCATATGTATTTTCCTCATTCATCTCTGACTTTCCCCTATTTGGCCTGCACCGATGCTCTATAGAAGCTTGTTGAATGAAGAGTTGAGTAAACAAATGGGTCTCATGGCTCCTAGATGGTTCATTAAAGGTTCTGCTAATGCAAACTTACCAGACTTGGGAGTGTAGTGAGGGAGCAAAAGTAAAGAAGGTTCTCACCTGGCCCTTCATAATTAGACTGCATTACATGAAGCCGGGTAGTCTAGGATCCCTCGGGGGTTTCCTCTGCCATGCAACAGACGCTTGGTATTTTCTTGTTTAAAAAGAGAATACAGGATTGGATGGACAACTGTAAATAGTACAGATTATAACAAAACTGATTTCATCCTGAGCAGAGAATTTAGCAATGGCTGATACTAAGCCCTGAGAATAGTCCTGAAGTCAAAACACAAACACAAGAGAAGCTTGGATATCGTAGAACCTGCCTCTTCCATTTCCCAAGTTGTATCCTAGTGTGAAAAATGTTTGTTTTTTGGTTTTTGGTTTTTTTGTTGTTGTTTTGTTTTGTTTTGTTTTTTCAGATTCGGGAAGGTTTAGCACGGAATCAGTGTAGGACCTGAGAGGTCCCATCATTTACCTAGGACTGTTCCTTGGTTAGTAGCTTTTCCAGGACTGCAGCCAAAGGTTTCCAGTATTTCCATATGCCCAAGTTTAATAGCAGATAATGCTGGTCTATTTGCTGTCTCAGTTACTCTTCTGTTACCGTGATAAGACATCATGACCAAAGCATCTTACAGAAGAAAGAGCTTATTGGTGCTTGAGACTTACAGAGGGTGGGCTGATGACTACCTGGGCAGGGACCATAGCACCAGACAGGCACGCATGACACTCAGGCAGTAGCTGAGAGCTTTCACCTTGGTCCACAAGAATGAGGCAGAGGGCTAACTTACAACAGTGTGGGTTTTCTGAAACCTTAAAGCCATGCCCCCAGTCACACACTTCCTCCAACAATGCTATACTTCCTCATCCTTCTCAAATAATTCCTCCAACAGGGGACCAAGTATTCAAACATGTGAGCCCATAGAGGCCATTACCATTCAGACCATCACACTTCCTGTTCCTCTATTTGGCTTCCCCCCCCCACCATATTCCATACACTCTGCATGCTGTTTGAACCCACCAGCTTCCTAGAGCAGTCGCCCTCTCTCAGAAACCTGAGTGTATCTAAAGACCTGACTGCCCTGGGCATTGACTCACACTAACTGTGGTTTTGTTCTGCATCAGGCAACAGATGTTTTCCCATTCTTGAATAATTGAAAGGCTGGGTCCCAAGCCGCAGCAGGCTAGGAATTGATTAGAAATAGAGAAGTAGGGGGCTTCGGCCAGTGGGGTTAGAGAGCTCAGTTGGGAAACTTCATCTCTGGCTGACTGTGCATGGAGCTCATACCTACATAGGAAAAAAACAGGTAGGATGTTGCAAGGGTGTGTTTATTTATTGTTCCAAGCCAAATGTGTGTTTATGTCAATAAATTAATCTATATGGTCAAAGCAACAAAAATATGTACCATGCTCTTTACCTTCAGGTCTGGGCTAAAAAATAAAGGTAATTGTAAAAATGACTCAAACCAATACCTTCATATTCTTTTCCTTTACTGTATTTAGTTGATTTTATTTTTCAATAATTTCTTAGGTTTGCAAACAAAGTAATGGGTTTCATCATGGCAGCCTCACACATGCACTATTATACTTTCTTTTCATTTGTTTCCCACCACGCACTGTCTCCCCACCTTGTCTTGCAACCCATATCTTTATATTCTTCAGGTGGACAGCTGGTAAGAATATAGCCACTCCACAGCTTATAAATAAGGACTGAGCAAATACAATCCTTAGATTTCAATGCTTTTCTTTTCCAGGTCAGACGAACAACATAAAACCCACGTCACACAAGGAGTATTTCTGTCCTAGTCTAGTTCCTGTTGCTCTGAAAAAAAAAAAAAAAACACTGACCAAAACTTACTTGGCAAAGGAAAGGGTTTATTTCAACACATCTAGGGAACAGCTCACCAGACAGAAGACAGGGTAGGGCTCAAGGCCGGAACCTAGGAGCAGGAGCCCAAACAGAGGTCGTGGAAGACCTCTACCTACTGGCTTTCTCCCCATGACTTTCTCAGTTTACCGTCACAACCCAGGACTGCCTGCCCAGTGGTGATATTGTCCTCAGTGGTCTGAGCCCTCCTACATCAGTTATGAATCCAAAAACTGTCCCATGGGCTTACCTACAGGCCAATCTACAGGCGGGAGAATGGGAGGTGTGTTCTCAGTTAGGAGTCCCAGGTGACCGTAGCTTCTAGCAAGGTGATGAAACTAAGCAGTACAAGCCCACAGCCTGTGAAGCAAGGCTTGTTCTTCTTGAAGACCATGAGCAGCAGACATAACGGAGACCTCCTTTACCTATGGAAACCAGGAGAAATAGTAGGAATTAGGCCCAGGACTACAGTTTTCCATTGGAGGAATGTGTTGTGTATAGAACTGCCTCCTGCGGACACACCTCCCTCCCTGCATTGCGGGCTCCAGCTGCATCCATTGTGCAAACTCCAAATACAATCATGGCATGTATTGACCAAAACTGGTTTTGGTCAATAGTTTCCCATAATTCTTGGATATTAGAAACTTGAACACGTCCACACTTGGGCGTATCCCTGAGTCTCTCTGCTCTTTACTACACTGGCCTCACCAGGTGACCACACCCCTAACCATTAGGAAATCTATTGGTCTCTGTGGATGTAAATGCCTCTTTTGCATCCTGATTGGAGTAAATTCCTTAATAGCACTAAAGCTCTGGCAGAAGGAATTTCCTATAGGAAGTTCTTTCTTTCATCCCTAAGGAAGTGAATGCCCTATGATGCACATTCCTTCTGCATCTTCCTGGTGACTGCCACGCTGGCAACCACATTTCCCATGATACCATGAGCTCCATCATAGCAGGGTTATAAGAACCAGAACCTATTATGATATCTGGTTTAGAGCAGGGGTTATTGAAATAGTGACTATATTATCAAGTAAACAAATGGTTGGACACAACACAACAAAGGACTTAAACTCAGAGCTCTAAAAAATCCTTACTAGGTTTCATTCTTGCCCCCACCCCAGGGAGCATTTATTTCATATCTGTTACATGCCTGGTATGGTTCAGGCACAGAAAACACAACAGTGAGGCAATGAGGAAAACAGGGGAAAGCTAAAGGAAACATATAATGAAGAAATCCATCAAACTAAGCACACACACACACACACACACACACACACACACACGAGAGAGAGAGAGAGAGAGAGAGATGTTTTATGGAGGGAATAGGTGTTTAATGTAAGTGCTGGGCACAGGAAGCCAGGACTAAATCTCATGCTAAGAGCCCCCCCCCCAATTTATATTCTGCCAAATTTTCTTTTCTTTTTTTAACCCAAGTTCCTTAATGGCGTATACTTAATTAGCTGTCTATTTTAATGCTATTTTGGCTGGTTCTAGTCTATGTGGGTCAGATATCATTTTGTTCCCATCAACTTATTTTCTTTGGTTAAATTCCTAAATGGAAAATTATTTAATCAAAATGTACTTTTTTAAGATTTCGTGATGTACTTCCATTGTGTTATCTCAAATAATTTTAGAAATTAAAAGGCTATTTCGGTGAAAATTCAGTGTACTTTCTTTTTCTGTCATCAACAGAACTGAAAGCCTGCGCTATTTTATTTTGTTTTTACTGTCGTTTTAGTAGACATGAAAAAGGTATGTGACCTGAAGTTTCTGGTGGGGAGAGAAAGCTGCACCTATATTTAAGAATCTACAGGGCTAGTTGACTCATTAGAACTGCACGGTTGTGGAGAATTGAAATGCTGTAAATCAAGAACTACTATTACCCAGAGCCTTAAGTTCTTTGATAGGCGCTCTGCCCATCTCTATGTCTGCCCGAACAATCTTTCAATTATCAGGTAGAATCTTTAGAATGTACTAATTAACAGACCACTCTCTTCTACCAACCCCAAGGCTAAGAATCTAATCAGTTATCATCCAAATCAATAAGAGAGCCCCTCTTCTTGCTTTGCTATAGCCTGCCCACCCAGTGTTCTCACCAATGTACTTGGAAAGTGCCTCCATTTATGAATGTCTTTGGCTTAGTGACATGAAAAGCCCATGTAACTTCATCTATATAGAAATATGTCATGGGAAACGACCTGATTCTAGGGCCCCCCCAATCATGTTTACATGTTGGCCACAGGACCAACCCTGTTTGATTGTCCTGAAGTGGTGTCCAGGTTTTGTAAGGATGGGTTGGGTACTCCAAGTTTACTTTCATTGATATTTCTCTGGCTCTCTCTCTCTTTTTTTTTAAAGTCTGAATACAAAGCATTGCTCTTTAGAATGGAGAAACTGTGAAAGCACTTCGAGTCTTCATATAAACGGAGAGCAGAGATTATATGTAAATTAAAGACAGCAAAGAAAGTTTCAAGAACCGACAAGGACAGATGGACTACGAGGCTGGCTAGAGCTATAGTGTGGGAAGGATTATAGTCAAGCCAAGCCTACCAGGTTGGTACATTGTGTAATGTAAATATGGAATACTTAAGGGAAATAGGCAATATTCACAGGCATACAGGCCTAGGAAGGAAGGTTGACTTGGTGTCCAAGAACTTAGAGAATATTGGTACTTTTCACAATGACTTTGTTTCTGCTTCTTTTTATGTTTATTTGCCTTTGCTGAGTAAGTAGTTGGCATCTTGCCACCTGTATACTTGGTTATTCAGATTATTTCTGTGTGGCAAAATAAATGATTAATCAAAGGCTTTACTTTTTCTTCCTTTTGCTGTGTGGGAATCAAATCTCACACAGGCTATCCTCAGTCGAGTACAGGCAATCTAAGCTGGTCATTTATTTTGACTGATACTGTCATATTTAGCTATTTAAACCACGTATCCAACTTTACGATGATGATTATCCTTAGCATATAGGTTTTAAGCTCAATGTGGACTTTGTTTCAGGAGTCTCCTGAGTTTTTTCTTCTGAGCACTCAGCATTTGAAATAGTAAATTGAGTTCGCAGTTAATGTGAGATAATTGGTATTTTTCTCATAGTTTGCCACAGGTTTTCACTGCGTATTGACTAAATATCACACACTTTTGTTCCAATCAGAGTCCACATGTTCCTATCCCTAGAAATTGACCTACATACAGCATCAACCTTTTTTTGGAAGGCCGCTCTGTGAATTTAACAAACAGGATTACATGGCGCTATGGTCAAGAGGTAGAGAAAGTTTCACCACCGGCATACACTGTGCTTCCTGGCAGTTAGCCTCACCCATCGTCAGCTTGACAGCCGCTAGTACTGTTTGAGAGGTATGTGTGTGTGTGTGTGTGCGCGCGCGCGCGTGCGCGCGTGTGCCTGTGCCTGTGCCTCTGTGTCTGTGTGTACACATCCTTTTTCGAGAATATCATCTAAACAGAAACTCTCACAATGCAGCCCTTTAAGTGTGGTGTCTTTCACTTCTTAGGACACATTTGCCTTTTACCCAGGGTGTGGTGTGTACCAATAATCTAATCCCTTTTAAGGCCAAACAGCATCCATTTACACGACTGCACTATACTTTGATTCTTAGATTCTTTGATTCTCCATCTACCATTTAAAAGTCCACTTATGTTGTTACAGTTCAGACCTGTTGTGACTAAAATATCTATAAACACATGTGAACAGATTTGTGGGTGACAACAAGTTTTCATTTCTCTTGGGAAAGTGCAAGAAGCCCTCCAGTGCTTTTCAGAGTGTCTGCCTAGACTGCATTCCCAACAGCACATAAGACTTCCCGTTGCTCTACCCATGTATCAGCACTGCCCCATCTATTGTTGTGGATCTCCCGTCCAAGTGCTAACCTGGTCCAGCCCTACTCAGTTCCCAACCTCTGAGAGAAGGCAAGTTCAGGGTAGTATGAGCGTAGACTTGATGTGGATCTCACTGCAGTTTGAATTTGCATTTCTCCTAACTAATGAGGATGAACAAACTACTATGGCCTCATTTGCCATCAATATTTTTGATAAAGTATCTGTTCAAATATTTTTCCATGCTTAACTGGCTTGATTGCTTTTCTTACTTAGTTTTCAAAGTAATTTATGAATTCTGGACAGCAGTGCTTTGTATTTGCCAATATTTTCTCCCAGGCTCGTATTTCTATTTTCTTAATAGTAGATTTTGCAAAACGTAAGTTTTTAATTATGAAGAATTCCAATTTATATTTTCTTTTTGCCAGCATGGGGATATCCCCCTGTCTCTTCAATCCCAGTATCACCACAAGTGACTCTTGACTCAGAATGCTTTGCCTATTGCCCGTATCCACTGGCCCCTCCACCTGCTTACCATGAAGGACTCAGTCTGAGGACTCAGAAAGACCATCATATTGAAAGTCATATCTATACTCTTTGTCTCTTCTTGGCCTCAGGCTTCTTCATCAAGCTCTTGATGCTTCCACCTCTCCATCTACACTTTACAGTTAGGCCTGCTCTAGGTTACCGGCCTAGCACATAACCAACCTTCCCATTCAATATAATGGTCCATTCACAGTGGTGGAAAGCATCTCACTTGAGTGGATAAATTACTCTGATTTGAGAAATAGTTCGATGGCTTACTCATCAGGATCTAGGTGCCTTGACCATTTAAACTCTTGAATGGGTCATGATCATTTGCTTATTTGTACTTATAGATTGTTATGTGTTATTTCTTTAGAAAAAAGGCAGAAATATAAAAGCAAAGCCCTCTAAGCCTCAATTTCCTCTTGGCTGGCGGGGGCATTGTATGTCATTGTGAAAAATCAAATTTCTTACTTCATATGCCAAGCTCCTTTTTTGTATTATTAATTTCAAAAATCACAAAGAAATGTTCTGATCATAAATTCTCTTGGCATAGATGATATAAAAACACAAAACATTAAAATGCCTTCTGGCTCTGTATGCGGCTGTGTTGAAAAATGTTTGTTTTCCAAACCTCCGTCTCTCTTTTTTGGCCAATAACTGTATATACAGCACCTGCTTTGTAATTTGTTTCTCATGTTCATTTTGCTTAAGATAACATCCTGTGCCTTTTTTATTCTTCTGACACCTTTTTTTCCCTTGCTCATTGTACTATTTGCAAAGAAACAAACTATTTCACCAAAATCCCCATTAATCTTTTCCAGTGAAATAGTGTTGATATGTTTTCACCACTATTTAAAAGAAAATCCCTGCATTCCATCTGATGAAATGAGAGAATAGGCCCCAATCACATGAAAAAGGACAGCGGCAAAATTAACCAAAAAGGAAAGTCAGCACAGGGGTTGAGGAAGAGGCCACAGGTGTAATTGGATGAAGAAGGTCTTAGGAATTGTACAATTTTAGCACATGGTCTGAATACCAGGCATCATTGATGGTGAGTCCTTAACATATTACTTACCTAAAACATTTTGGGGGGACCGAAGAGATAGCTGGGTAGGTAAGACCTTAGTTTCATTCCTAACACCCTCCATGGGTGGCTCATAACTTCCCTTGCCTCTAACTCCAGGGACTCTGATGCTCTGTGGGTACCCACACTCAGTTGCAAATACCCACGAACAGACACATCCAAACACACATAACTAAAAATGAGACAAATTTCTCTAAAAGCTCTCCTGTTTGTAGAACAGGTCCTGACTGAGTGTGGGGCTTAGTTTTTGTCAACTTGACATCAACTAGAGAGTCCGGGGAAGAGGAACCTCAAACGGAGGAATTGCATCCATCAGACTGACTGTGGGCATGAGTAAGGGGCGGGGATTTCCTTAATGAAGGATTGATGTGGGGGGGCCCATCCCACTGTGATCAGTCTGATCCTGAGCCCGTGGTCCTGGGCTGTGTTCAGGAAGCAAGCGAAGCAAGCATGGAGTGCAAGCCATGCTATCAGAGGAAAAGATGAGTGTGGGAGTCAGTTAGTTACGGAATCCACAAGCAATCCCGGTGATTTAAATATGTTGAGACCATGTAGCTTGTCCTTTCGTGTGGATACCGAGCAAGAAATGGGTTGTGAGATTTCGATCCAGTGAGCTAGTGTGGACATAGTCTTTTGCCAGTCGAAGCTAATGAAATTTTAAGTCATTATTGCTGTGCCTAGAAACACAATGATAACGTAACTTAACCCTGAAGTTGGTGAAAATAAATAAAGCCACAAAGGAAATGGAGTCCAAGATCATCCCTGAAGAGTATATGGTTTTCCTTATCCTTATTATCAAAACCATGACAAGAAGCAACCTTGCTGTAGGAATTCCTGCCGCCAGTAGCCTTTAAGTTAACCGCCCACTTAGGCGGGGCCTTATATGCTATATATGCTGATGTATAGCATGTGTCTGCTCTCTTTTCCGGCTGCGGGATCCAGTTGCTGTTTCCTGTTCCAGCCAAAGATTGTGATCTGTGAGTCTACCCCTAAATAAATGATCCTCTATTATACTCAATTCTGAGCTAGTGTGGGATTTCTTTTAAGCGTCCTTCTTCACAACCTAAGTAAGGAAAAGTTTGTATGTCTTGTATTCAAAGGGATACATTCCATCGTGGTGGGGAAGTCAAAGCAACAAAAGTGGGAGTTGCCTGACCACATTATGTCTATAGTTAGGAAGGGGAAAGCAGACAGGATGTGATTAAGACCCACTCCCAGTGACCCACTTCCTATAGCGAAGGTTCTGCTTACTGAAGTTTCTACAACATTTCAAAACTGTACCACCATCTAGGGACCAGGTACTTATGCACATGAGCCTGGAGATTGTTTCACGTTTAAATCCCAATCAGGAGTTTAATAGATATGGGGGAAACATTTTTGGAAGCTGTAGCAAGGCTGAAATGTAGGACACTTATTCCAACTGTCGCCTCTAGTGCTGTGGAATGGAGAATAGGTACAGCAAACTGTGAGAGTGGCTGAAGAGATTTCCCAGAAGAATGTCCAAAACAGCAACTGCTTGGTTTTTTGGTTCTTTTTTTCTCCTTTTTATTACTACATGTGGAGAAAATACTGACAGAGAAAAATAAGATGAAATAAGAAGCGTACAAATAATGATTTTTGCTTTCAAGTAGAGTTTAGAGAAAACACACACACAAAAAAAAAAACCCACAAATCTCTAATTAGGAAAAACAAAATTGCGTCTATTCCCAGCTTCTCTTAATGTAAAATGATCTCCGTGGAAGAAATGGGCTCAAGATTCTTACAGTATAAGAAGTCTTAACTTAGAATCTACATACTTGTAAGGTCTCCACACATAAAATTTAGGAGTGTATGCATGTTCATGAAAAGGCATATTGGGTGTTTTCCCAACATTTAATTTAATTTGGCATCCAGGTGGATTCCAAGTGCAAGCATAAAGCTGGAAGCCGGCATCAATGCCTGGGATTTTTGTCACTAGTTAAAATCATATTTTCATATCATATAGCAGTCAGTTCAGATAACTCAAATTACCATTTACAACAATTGCATCTCTGAATTTAGAACTATAATATCACTAGAGGAGCAGTTTTATAACGTATTAATGGATACATATGTGAGTGTGTGTGATGTGTGTATGTATGGGGGGGTCTATACACACCCAGTGTAGAAAGACAACTATATCGCAAACTTGCTTTGATATTTTGACGACTGTATATTCCTGTAGCTTATTTTTAGCCGTAATGCCGTATATTTTACTTTTTACAATTAAAAATATGATTTTGATAAAGGACTCACAGACTTCTTTAATCTACCAAAGGGATTCACAACACCAAAATGGTTAAAAAAAAAAATCCCCGGATTTTGTTCCTAGTCTCAGTTTTTATCTCCAGTCAGCCAGTATTTCTGAGCAGCCTTTGGACACCCAGTGTGGCCTGGCCCTCTGCTAGTGAATACCTCCATATTCTGCTTCCTCCTTCCATTTTCCAGGTACTCTCCATATCAGCCGATGCCTGAAATCTCTATCTTTTCCCCAGCCCCTCGTTCTTCACAGATAATTCTGCCCTGTGTTTTATCACAGGTGGTACAAAGCCCTCTCACTTTTTATCCATATACACCTTTTTTATTACTACATACATGTTACTAGTGTACTAATATTTATTTATCAACTATAGTATTCTGTGTTGCTTTATCAAAAGGCCCAAGACTGGGTGTTTTGTAAGAAAAAGTATATATTGACTCATTAGATTGGAGACAAAATATTTGAGCAGTGACACATGTCGGCGGCTCCCAGCCAGATTATGATGTGTGGATGACATCATAAAGCAAGAATGCATGTGAAAACGGCAAATGGAAGGTACAGATAAAGTCGAGCGTGTAGTGCGGCCTCACTCTCTAACAACCTTCCTTTTTAGTAATTTATCTAGATCCTGGAGATGTGACACACCCCTGAGTTAAGGACATTATTCTTTCTGAGGGTGGTGCCATATAGCCTAATTACTCTCCACGAGGTCTTACCTATTAGAAACTCCACCCTTTTTCAGGTATGGATGCATGTGTTCTATGAATGTGCATAGATATATGTGTCTGTGCATGCGAACATGGAGATAAGAACAGAGCATCAGATGTCTTCATTTGTCTTTCTCTGACTGACTTCCTGGAGTCAAGATCCCTCGCTGAATGGGAAGCATAACGTCACAGCTGGGCTAGCCAGCCAGTGAAGTCTTGGGATCCTCCTGTCTGCACCTCCTGATCCTGAGATTACAGACACCAACAGGCACGCCTGACTTTTTGCATGAGTACTGTGGATTCAAACTCGGGTCCTCATGCTTACAGAGCAAGCGCTCTTACTCACCGATCCATTATGCAGCCTCAGATTTATCACATCTCACATCCATTGCGTTAGAATCCGACCTTATGTAGAGTATGAATCCTTGGGTGAATTGCATAAGTTCATCCCTCTTCTGGGTTTAAATGCCCGATTTCTAGCTGTCTGCTAATCTTATATATCTTTTATTTGTTTCAAGTTGCTTGGCATCATTTACTAGGTTCCCACCGCAATGCATTTGACTCTGACTCGGGTCCCCATGGTACCAGTAGCTCGACAAGCCAGAATCTTTAGTGGCACACCTGCACTCTCTCCCTCTCTAATATTTCAGAAGCCTCTTTACTTGACCCCAAACTTATTTAATTCTCACTGTTGTTACCTTAATAGCCACTTGTAATATCTCAAACTTTTAATCAATCCTACCAGAATCACCTTTCTAGGGTTTAAATGAAATCAACTTTCTTTTTGTCTTAAAAGTTACTCTGTCTAGTCCATGGGTTCAGGTCTCATCTGGGATATCTCTTTGTTAGTGCACAGGTTCGGATGGGCTCAGATGCCTATAGTATCTGGTCCAGTCAGTTTGTAGTGGTAACTAAGAAGTTATGTTTCCATCCAGCATCCAGGTAGTCTTGATGCTGCTTAAGTAGCCACACTCTATAATCCTTGATCTACAGCATGTTTTATTTGACTGATAATTTTCCCATTAAAAAATTAGTCCAGACCCTCCTAACCTCTGACTGCTTTTCACTTAGAAACTATACATATGTCCAAGCACACTGAATTAAAAGGGAAAACATCGTAATACTCAATCATCTTAAAAGGTAAGACTGAGCAAATAAAAAAATTCAAGAATATTCTTCCTGAATCCAAATGTGTCATGTTTGGTACCCACAATGGAAGATTCCGGGAAGAAGAGAGATAAAGAATAAGCCCTAAGCTTGCAATGTTAAGTTGTATCCTCTTGGTCTATCCAGCCAATCATATGCAGACTGTGTCTTTCTAATCCTGGCTCTAGGCCACAGCTAGTTAGAACCTCGGGAGAGTCCTTTAACATCTCTAAGCCTCTATGTCTTCCTCTGTAAAATGGAGATAATATTAGTTACTACTCACAGGATTGTTTTAAGGATTAAATAAATTAATATGCATGAAGAGCTTTAAAGTTCTTAGCATATCATAAATGAGTGATTACTGTTGACAATCGTGGTTGCTCTTGGTTAGGTACCTTTGCTATCACCACGCTGTTTCCCAAATAAGCATGCATCGCTCAGTGGCTTTACTTGTGTCCCACCCTCTGTTTGGAACATCCTTTCTGCATCTTTTCTTGGTAGCATCATTCTCATCTTTCATAACCAAGCTGAGATGTTATGTCTCCTGTGATAAGATCCTCCTGGCATAACTAATCGTTCATTCTTCTGTATTCATATAGCACCATTACCAACCTCTACATACCACTTTCCATGATTAAGTATCCTCTGATATGGAGATTACCTTAGTGTCATGATAATGTGAGGATGGTGTTGAAGGACCCTCAGTTGGTGTAGGGTGAGCTAGGGAACCGGTTACAGCAGGAAACAATACCTATCACATTTGCTTTCTGGAGTGCTGGGAATTAAAACAGTTCAGGGAAGCAACTGGATCCACATATTTCTGTCTGTGCTTGTCTTATCAAAATATGGCAGCTGTCCTACCACCCCTTGCACGACACCTTCTTCAGCCCACATCCCGCTCCTTTCTCTGTGATGTCCGTGAAATGGTGGCACTGCCAGCTAGAGCTCGTGCCTCCATTCTTCTGCCTGATTTCTATAATCTCATGCCCTTAGGATATAAAAAAATGAATGTTCTCAGTAGGAAAATTCTTCCCAACATGTTAATAAGATTACCCAATCACATAAGGCCCTGAAGGCATCTCGTTATGTTCCCTTTGATTCAACCTGAAATCCTATGCTCCATCAGGTTCCAGGACACATTCACCTCTGTTTGAACTTCCTGGAAAATGTGCTTATGTCCACCCTCTCTGCACCATCCGCATCATGCACTGCTGTCTGCAGGGCCCAGTGGCAGCCACCCTCTCTGCACCATCCACATCATACTCTGTTGTCTGCAGGGCCCAGTGGCAGCCACCCTCTCTGCACCATTCGCATCATGCACTACTGTCTGCAGGGCCCAGTGGCAGCCACCCTCTCTGCATCATCCGCATCATGCACTGCTGTCTGCGGGGCCCAGTGGCAGCCACCCTCTCTGCACCATCCGCATCATGCACCGTTGTCTGCAGGACCCAGTGGCAGCCACATCTTTCAGAGTTGCCACCTGGTTCCCTGAGTGGGCTTCCTCTCTTTGTAAATCCTGTTGCCTGCCAACTGTGTAAAAGGAAACACAGAGTCAAATTACTTTGATGTTTTAATAAACCCATCAAAGGCCTTCCTACCACCTGCTAACACATTTTCACCCTTCCTGTGCCCAGTCCCATTCAATGGGGTGGAGCTCTGTTTACATGTTTTGGTCATCGTTAGGCTATATCACTGGGAAAGAAACACTAGACTCATACAGTACAGAGGGGTCTCTTCAACCACAGCACACAGTGTAAAGGGAGGCAGATAGCACCTGTGTCAGGCCTAATAAAAGAAGAATATCAGACCCATTAAAAGGCTGAGGTCCAATCACCCTTCAGTGATTTCCCTTCTCATCAGCAAAAATGCTCACTAATTCTAATATCTTTGCTTTCAGGCATGAACTACAAGATCTGAACAAAAATTTCACTTATAATGAATGCACTTTGTCAAGAGTAGAATTATGGTAATTCAACTGGTAATAATAATAATAAACCCTATCTAGAGAACAAGAGGTTTCTACATTCTCTCAGCAGGCAAGAGATCCGCAAGCCCTCGGTCTGTGAAGGTTTTGTGATGTTGCAGAAAATCTGCACTGTTACTATGGCTAATAATTTATGAGGTTTGTCTTCTAACCCTCACACCAGAATACACGTGCCCACGGGCATCTATCTGTCATTGGCTTCCCCTGGAGATAAAGATTCGGGTCCTTCTTTTGACCTACCTCAAAAGCCAGCTAATGAGCCTTTATGAGAATCCCTTTTCTGATAAGTTTATGGACACTTGAGCAAGTAGCTAGATACTGCTGCAGAGACACCTTGATTGATACCCAGAGCTTCCAAGCCTGGGTCCACCTCAAAAAAGAGATAATAAACACTCCACGAGTTAGGAACTACCTCCTAAAAAAGAATAATAAATAAATAAATAAATAAACCAGGGTTGTTTTTATTTGGCTTAACATGCAGATATTCCATCAGAGAACATTCTGGAGATCTGCATATAACAAATAATCTGTCCAACAAGTAAGAGATGGAGTAGTTTCTGCCAACAGTACACAGTTGCTTCCCTGGACTTCAAAAGCAAATCTGCCAGTAAGGCTGAGCCCACAACCACACTCTGGGAAGGGGAAAATGTCATGAACTTCCCAGTTAAGTTCTGGGGTTCTTTATATCTAATAGTAGATCAAACTCATGAAAAATTCCAGTATGGAGAGGGGACCTCCCAACGTCACACGTTAGCTGAGGACCTATTGGCAGTTGTTTGACGGCTGCCAACGAGAGGAGAAACACAATCATTTTATTTGTGGCAATGAACTCTGGTAGGTTGCGCATGCCTAGTGGATGAACCCACACATGGCCAGCACTAACAGGATTCAGAAACACAGGAAACATGGAATGGGGAGGGAGGTAATGTGGAGATGACTGGTGAGGAAATGGAAGGAGTGAATGGGGGGTAGATACGATCAAAACACATTGTATACATAAATAAAATTTTCAGAGAAGGGAAACAATAAATAAAAGTACTAAACACAAAAGAATAGGACACTAATTTTTAACTACACTATTTGGTCTTTAATTGCCAAAGGCAATTCTTAATTGATGAGTGACTACTCCCATTTTACAGATAAGCAAAAGCTCTCAGAATGTTAAAATAGCAAACATTTGAAACCAAGTCACACATCTGTAGTGCATGCTGCCCAGACCTTGAAGGCCTCCTCTCCAATGGCAAAGCCCCACGCTTCTTAATGTGCTCACAACTGGAGTGGCCGTGAATCAATAGAGTAATTAGAATTGTTATGTCTATTGTAATATTGAGTTAGACAAAGGATTTGGTTTCAATAGATCAAAGAGAAAAGAAATTAGAGAGTGAGCCTGTGGGGAAATCGGATGTGGAGAGTTGCCAGGAAAGAGGCCAGCCAAAAAGAGGATTGAACACAATTGCTTATCAAACGGGCAAAGGACATGACATGCAATTCACAAGTGAGGACACATAATTAGAAGACAAATGGGGAAAGCATTTTATTTCTCTAGATATCAAAGAAAGGCAGATTAAAACAATACTTTCATGCCTTTTAAAACCACAAAGGAAGGAATGGCAATGTTGCCAATGGTGCCATGAAAATCCAGTATACAAGTGCACTATGGGAGAAGTGTGATTTGAGACACTCGCTGGAAGCAGATTTATCTGTAAGTGTCCACGAAGACGTGTGTGTCCTTCACTTCAAAGAAAGCACCAGTAAGAGAAAAACTTAAGTCTTCCTATATGTAACCATGAAAACCATGAGGATTTTCAGAATACCAGTTCATTAAGCCTATGTGCATGGCAATGCAGGAGCCGTGTACAGTGTTAATGGGGCATTACCTACGGAAGTGTTACAGAGAGGATCTCCGATCCTGTACCCACAGGGTTGGACCAATGAAGTAGGCTTGTTTTGAGTCTCTGAGATTGTCTTTCCAAATCTAGGCTCTATGCTGACACCGGAGGGATCTCCCGAGCATAATAACCACCCAGTACCCTTGTCATGTTGTTCCAGTTTACAGACGAATGTGTGTGTGCTGTGAGCTTTCCTCCACTTTTCTCTCCAGCATCATCTCTTGAGTGACCCCTCCCACTTGTCTCCACTGCATGAAATAAATCAACACGCCTTTATTTTTTTTTTTAACATCCATACCTCAGTGACTTTGCTACCTAGAAATTTGTCATCATCTCCACTGGGTAAAAGTCTCCTCGGCCTTCACTCAGTTAAAGTTCTCACTTGGACTAGGTCCATTTATCTCCAGTCTGCGTGGAACTTTAGTTATCAATGTCATTAGATACTGTTGAAGAGGTGTCAGTTTGCCTTGAAGCCTGCATGAAATTATTGTCTGTCTAGAAAGATTTTCTCGATTGTCTATGTTTCAATTCCCAGGTGAAATCAACCATTCCTTTTCTTAGGAACATTATCGAAGCCCATAGAGATATTTATTGTGACTCCAGTTATTTTTATTTCATGCACTAAACTCATTGAAGTTGTAGGTAGATCATGATAGCCAATTATACCATCATCTTATCACAGCATTATTTAATGCTTTTATTATATATTTTGCATTCAATGTCCGTATCTCAACAGACATTGACATCTCTGATAGGTCTATGCTGTGATTACTCTCGTTGCAAAGGAAGAAGCTGAGATTTAAAGAAGTATCTTGATCAAGGTGCAGAGTCAGTGATCTGGTTTGCTTCCGTGTTACTGCGGTAAGAACCCTGGCCAATTTGAGAGGAAGGGGTTTACAGGTGGTCACTATGGCCCTGGCATCTCCAATACACTGAAGTGTCAACAGAAGCTGAGGGTACACCTTCATCAGCCACCTCTCTTGGCCTCTTTTCTGACCCTATCACACATTGCCAGGCCTTAGACACTAACCCCCAACGCCTTCAATCCTGGAGCTTTCTTGCCATCTAAACCAGTACCACACATAGAGAAGTTTACACATTGAAGCTCACCTGCCGGCCTGAGCTGCAGCCTTGACTCTGACTAGCCTGTGTACTGACCCCAATGAAATACTTCCTGATTTTACCTTAGGGATGCTGGTCTCTTAATAGTCACTACTGGTTCTTCAGCCCCGGCTGTCCCAGTAGAGAAAAGGTTTCCTTTCCACAGACTCTTGACCAAATACATCACACAGACCCCACAGAGAGAGCTTTTGCTTCCCTCTGGAATGCCCCAAGCTCGGCCTCCATCATCCAAGTTTCTCTCCACACCATTATTCCAAGCTCCACAGCCACAGTTCGTTAAGGTTTTCCCTCCCACTATTCTAAATTCTCCCACAGTCCTCTCCTCTACTATGACCGGGTTCATCACAGCAATGCCACATGTTCCTGGCACCAGTTTCTGTACTAGTATGCTTCTCTGTTGCTGTGAAAAAACACTACCCACAACCAGCTTGAGGGGAGGAAAAAGGTCATTTCATCTTACACTGTCAAGTGACAGTCCTCCCTACAGGAAGCCAAAGCAATACCTTAGAGGCAGGAACTTTCAAGCAGGGACAGAAGCAGAGTCCTTAGAAGAACACTTCCCCCTGGCTTGCTTCCCATGGAGTGCACAGTTTGCTTTCTTTTACAACCCAGGACCACCTGCCTAGGGGGTGACACCACCCACAGTGGGCTGGGCTCTAACCGCCAATCATTAATCATGAAAACGCCCCAAAGACGTGTCTTAGCACAATCCGAGGGAGGCAGGACCTCAGTTGAGGTTCCTGCTTCCTAGAAAACTCAAGTTTGTATCAAGCTGATGAAACTAACTAGCACAAAAAGAAGGAAAGGGGTTCAGAGAGTTAAGGGATGGGTTATCTTCCAGTCCAGAATGTGAAACTTGTGAAAAATTTGACAATAAAAGGTTACCGAACATGCACACACCAAAAAATAAAGTAAAAATAAAACATGAGAAGAAAAGCTAAAGGAGAACGAAGCTAGCTGCTTCTCAGGGGAAGATGCATGGACCTTTAATTCCATGTTAAAAGAAAACAAAAGTCCAGAATGAGAGCATCTTAATAATAAGTCACAGAATAAATTTCAGAGATGACTCTCTATGCAAGCATTCTACCTGACCAAAAAAAAAAAAAAAATGTTCTTAATGGTGATAGAAAGGACAGGTGTGGTGGCACATCCTTTAATCCCAGCACTTAGGAGGCAGAGGCAGGCGGATCCCTGTGAGTCGGATCCCAGACTGATCTACACAGTGGGTACCAGGACAGCCAGACTGCATAGTGAGACCCTGTCTCAGAAACAACAAACTGATGAAAAGGCAGGAGAAAATAGAGAGAAGAAACAAGAAGGAAAAGGAGATGGAGAGAGAGAGAGAAATCACATTATTTTTACAACAGAAAAGAGGCAAATTAAAAGTCAAATAATCCCACTCATTGATTTTCTTAAGAACCTCTTTCTGAAAATTTGCCTTGCAGAAATTGCTGTGACTTAATTTCACTGGAGAAATTGGAAAAATTATAGCATCTCTAAAATAAATGGTGTGTCAAGAGGTGGCGAATCTTTGAGAAAGTATATAAGCCTAGAAAAGGGACTCAATAAATGTTTGTAGGGAGGTCATTAAATGAAAGTGTCTTATTTGTTGAGATCCCATTTCCAGTAGACATTTTTCATGACCTGACAAAATTAAGAACACCTCTTCTCTGGGGGGCAAGTCCGCATTTCAGTTAATTTCCTGTTTCAGTGAAATAAAAAGTGCAAGTCAGCAGGCAATAGAGGAACCACACTGATTCCTTCCATTTTTATTCCTGGTCAGAGGTAGACCCGAGCTGTACAGAGCTGGTCCGTGGTACTCTTGACCTCTGCCTAAAGGTGAGTGAAGAAGAGGGAATCCCTTAGTGGCCTGAGAGGCTCAAGGTTGGTAATCAAAGGATGTTCCTTTCAGACGAGGACTTAGCTTATAGCTGAATTGAGCCTATCCCTGACAATGCCTTAAAGGAAGTTCTTGTTGTCGGTGTTGCTTAAATGAAGAATGGGTACACTATGGCATCAGCTATTACTTGGGCCCTCAACGAGTTGGAATTATTTACAAGTAAATGGAGGGCAATCTGGGTGAAGAAGAACAAATCTATCTCAGAAGAGAAGAAAAGAAAAACGATACACCAAATGAGCATCATCATTTTTGGTTTGTTTTTAAAACATAAATTTTAAACAAGGAAGCAAGAAATTTAGCATCTTTTATAATCTTACTTGTGGTCAGCGTTATGGAAGGCAGCATTTAGCTCTGGGAAGGGACACAGTTCGGCATTCGTGTTTAGGGCAGGGGTGTGACTCAGTGGTCAAGCACTTGCCTTGCCTTTATGAGGATCTGGATTCTATCACCTGTACCACTAAGCAAAACAATATTAAAGGAATTGTAAATTAGAAACTACAGGTAATGCATTTCAATCTCATTTGCTTCCATGAATAGGAGAATCTTGCTCTGCAGGGCTGTCGTGGGTCTCCACGCATGCACAGTTTTTTTTTTTCCTCAAGTAAAAGGAAAAGTTAGAAAGGCTCCAGCATAATGGGATAGCTTAGGTGGGGTAGAACAAAGGTAGGAGGGCCTATGTAGCATCAGTACCCTGTTAAGAGCTGAACACACATATCTTAGGAAGTCTAAGGAAACAAATGACCTTGTCTTGCTGACTTCCCCCTCCCACCAGCTTAGTCAACCCTTCCTTTGCCTACTTTTGTAAGTCAAGAAGAAAAACGGCCTTCCCTAACTAACAGTTTCCTCATCCCTCATCAGAATCGAACCTTCCTTGATGTAGCTACACATAAGCTTCCTCGCTGAAGCACCGCATTCAAAAGTAGCTATAAGTAAAAAGAATTTGCTCTCATCATAAATAAAAGATTGTATATGTGAACTTATTTGCAGTAAAATCTTACAATAAAAATATAATTTATATCCTAGTTTCTTCTGTGTATTTTATGTAATATCCTAGTAAAATATTTCCATTTTACAGCATGTACCTATTAAAACCATTCCTTATAAAACTGTCGGCGTCAAATAAAATACAAAAACTTGGAAGAAAAAGCACAGAGGAAGAGAATATATCAAGAAGAGGTGATGGAAGGCAGCAGAAAGATGCTTGTGAAAATCTTCCTAGTGAACTCTAAATAACAGTAATAAAGAGGCACGAGAAAGTGCTGGTAACTAATAAGGATGTTTTAAGGTGAGAAATACTTAAATCCTTCTCATGATGTCATTCTCTTCTCTATGCTAATAGAGAATGCCATCATAATAAAATTCAGAGACAGAACCCTTCTGGTGAGATAGAATGACTTTACAAAATAAGTCAATTAAAAGAAAAAGAATCCTGGAAATTGTTATGCCCAAATCCACGAAGTCCTTGCAAAAGCCATCAAGAAGACTGAGTCCCATATGTAAAAGCAAAGAGCCTTTATTTTAATCAAGTTGGCAAACTCAGTCTCTCGGCATGTCTAACGTGTTGGACTAACCGGAGAGCCTCGAGCTCAGTTAGAATTGTGTTTTTATAGTAGTAAAGGTGGGGGGTGAGGGGTTTTGTGAGGTTTGAAGACCCTTGATTGGCTGACATTTGTCTAGGGTTGTCCTGGAGACTGTGCTGGCAGGTGATCCTATCTACAGCAGTTGGAATGTTAGGCATTTCCTTTGAATGGTCTGTTCTTGAGTGGTGGTCAGGTAATCTTAGCTTGTGGTTCTTTCTGCAACCAGGTATCACCTCAGGGTAAACTACTGAGACTCAGGCCTCCTAGTAAGTTTACCGATGGCCGAGTTCTACTCTGGCAGGTGATAATGGTTGAAAATAAAGAACTTCCTATGGGTGACCTGTCCACACTTAGCTTATCATGGCTGGCCCCCACAGAAATGGCCATTATTGTCAGAGAAGATGCTGGCTAGCAGTTGACAGAAGTAGAGATGGCCCTCCATCCTGTAGGTGGGCTGCAGGCTCCAGTTTGCAGGCTTCCTAGGACTTTTAAAACAGAGAATTGGAGAGTTCATTCTTGGCCAGGGTAACAAGTGCTATTTAAATGGTTGTTAAAAACTACAGATATAACCTATTGTATAGCTATTAACATTTTCTCTCTTTCTCATGGGGCTTGGCTGGGCATGTTTGTGACCACTTGAGAGTAAGTTACAAATTGTGATTTTCATTTATTCCTAAAACTTCAGGATGTATGTTTGTGTTCCTCTATTACGTAATTAAAATGAAACTAACAAAATTAGGAAAATGATATTTAAATATTTAGTATTACCAAATATAGTTTTCATTCAAATGTTACCGTCTGTCCCAATGTCCCTCTTTATAGATATGAGTGAGAGAGAGAGAGAGAGAGAGAGAGAGAGAGAGAGAGAGAGAGAGAACAAGCACACATTGGTTGAATTCT